>NC_043709.1:88519235-88540266 GCF_006229205.1 Suricata suricatta
ACTACATGGCTATGAGAAAGAATGAAATATGGCCATTTGTAGGAAAGTGGATGGACCTTGAGGATGTCATGCTAAGCGAAATAAGTCAGGCAAAGAAGGACAGATACCATATGTTTGCACTCATAGGTCTAACAGGAAAACAGGAGAAACCTAATGGAGGACCAGGGGGAGGGGAAGAGGGAAAGAGAGTTGGGGAGAGAGAGGGATGCAAAACTTGAGAGACTATTGAATACTGAAAATGAACTGATGGTTGAAGGGGAAGGGGGAGAGGAGAAAAGAGGTGGCGGTGATGGAGGGAGGGCACTTGTGGGGAAGAACATTGGGTGTTGTATGGAAACCAATTTGACAATAAACCATTTTTTAAAAAAAGAACTAAATGACAAAAAAAAAAAGAAAAGAGAAAAATACAATATATCAAAGCTTGTGGTTAAAATAGCCCTTAGATAGAAATACGTTGCATTTAATGCTTCTATTTAAAAAAACAAAAACAAAAAACAAAAAAACCTAAAATCCAAGATTTATGCTTTCACTCTACAAAGCTAAAAGAAACATGAATTAAATACCAAATGGGTAGAGAAAATAAATAATTTTTAAAAGGACCAAAAATCAATGAAATATAGAAATTATATAGAAAAATCCATATCAACACCCTACCTGGAACTTTATTTAGCTAGTACAATAAGACAATTTAAAAAACATTTACAAAAGATTTCTCATCTTGGGGCATCTGGGTGGCTTAGCTGGTCAAGCTTCCGACTTCAGCTCAGGTCATGATCTCATAGTTTGTGGGTTCAAGCCCCGCATCGGGCTCTGTGCTGACAGCTCAGAGCCTGGAGTCTGCTTAAGATTCTGTGTCTCCCTCTCTCTCTGCCCCTCCTCCCACTCATGATCTGTTTCTCTCTGTCTCAATAATAAATAAAAACATTTAAAAAATTTTTATGAAAAAATACAAAAGATTTCTCATCTTTCCAATAAATTGAAGAAGAAAAAGGTTAAAAATCTTTATTCACAGCTAACACAATTGTCTATGTAGAAACTCAAAGAATCTTAAACGAACTTCTGGAATAAATAAGTAACCATAGCAAAGTGGCAAGATACAGTGGCTCTTCTATATCAAAAATGAACAAGGGGAATTTGTAATTTTTAAAAATGTCATTTATAATAACTCCCTCCCAATACATAAGATTAAGTAGAGCAATATATATACAACATTTGTAGGTAGATACTACACAAAACTTATGAAAGAAATCAAAGACTTAAGGGTCGCCTGAATGGCTCAGTTGGTTAAGCAGATGACTCAGCTCAGGTTATGATCTCACTGTTCCTGAGTTACAGCCCCTTATTGGGCTCTGTGCTGACAGTTCAGATCCTGGATGCTGCTTCAGAATCTGTGTCTCCCTCTTTCTCTGCATCTTCCCTGCTTATGCTCTCTCTTTCTCTCTCTCTCTCTCAAATAAATAAACATTAAAAAAAGGAAATCAAAGACTTAAATAAATGAAGAGAAATTTATATTTATAGGTTGTATAATACAGTATAGTTAAGATGTGGATTCTTCCCAACTAGAACTATCTTTGACAGAATTCTAATCTAAATTCCATGAGGCATTCACTACGTAATGAAAATCTGACTCTATAATTTATATGCTGGGCACCTGGGTGACTCAGTCAGTTAGGTGTCTCACTCTTGGTTTTAGCTCAGGTCATGATCTCAGGGTTTCATGAGCTTGAGTCTCATGTGGGGCTCTGCATAGACAGCACAGAGCTGTCTCTGCCGCTTCACCACTCACACTGTCTCTATCTCTCTCAAATATAAATAAATAAACTTTAAATAAATAAATAAATAAATAAATAAATAAATAAATAAATATTAAAGGCAAAGGACCTAGAATAGCTAATAAAATACTGACGAAAAGGAACAAAGTTGAAGGACTCACATTAAGAGATGTTTTGCAGATTTATTTAAAAGCTATAGTAAGTGAGATAACATTATATTAGTGAAAGCACACATTTGGATCAATAAAATAGAAGACAGAGCTCCAAATAAACCTAAACAAAACTTTCAAATGTATCCTTGACAGAAATTCAAAGGCAATTCAATGGAAAAAGGATATTAGTTTGAAGAAATGATGCCAGAAAAGTTGGACAGCTATCTGCTAAAAAATTGAACTTAGAGACAATTCACAATTCATATACTTTCCCAAATACATAGCTAAAAATAGACCTAGTATAAAATAAAAAGCAACAAAACTTTTAGAAGCAAACACTTAGGAGAAAATCTATGTGACCTCAGATTGAGTGATAGATTTTTATTTTATTTAAAAATATTAGGTTTATTTATTTTTGAGAGACAGAGACATAGCATGAGGAGGGGAGGGGCAGAGAGAGGAGACACAGAGTCCGAAGCAGGTTCCAGGCTCCGTGCTGTCAGCACAGAGCCAGCTGCAGGGCTGGAACTCACAAACTGTGAGACCATGACCTGAAATCGGTCATGAACCACACAAGCAGCCCAGATATAGTGATAGATTTTTACATACAATACCAAAAGCATGATCCATTAAAGACAAAATAGATACATTTGACTTTATTAAAGTCAATGCTTTTGCTATGCAAAGACACTGTTAAGATACTGAAAGTGTAAGTCACAAACTGGGAAAGCAAAAAATGATCGAAAGCGAATCAGTTACTAAAAGTAATTGCCAAAAGTCAATATTCTATAAATCAATACCAGAAAACAACTCCCTTCCTCCCCTCGAAGATACAATCAAAGATTTTAGACCAGTTATAAATCTACTGAGCAAGCTTGAAGGTGATATTTCTTCTCTGTGGGATGCTGAAGTCACCAATGCTTGATTCCATTTTCAAAAGATCAGTGTTTCTACTATTAAAACCAGAAATGCCAATAGTAAAAAAAAAAAATCATTTTCAGGTTCAAAAATGTTTTTATTACATAAATTACACTTTTGGGAGTTCGAGAGTTGGACTATGATAAATAGGTTCAGAGTAAGCAAAACAAAGGATATATGGCTGAAGTAAATGTACTTTTTACATAAATAGGAGTCAATTCCCTTAACCAAGAAATATAAAAAAAACTGAATTCTTATTGAAATCTTATACCTGAACATTATTACTTCTAACTGAAAACATGAAAATCAACAGTGTTTAAATTTGTATAGCACACTGGAAACACAAAGGTATTGAAACTTCAGAAATTAGAAGTAATGTTTATTTCATATAATATAGTAAAGAATAGCTAACTTTATACATATAACATGAGATATTTCATTTTAGAATGAAAGAAAATGGAATATTTTATAATAATCTGTATCAAATCTAAAGGAAGGATGACAGTATTTGTGAATTAAGAATAAAATCTTTTAGAGCACATTCCCTAGAGAAGAGGTTTTAAGATTTGTTTTCCTAGTCATATGCTAACCTTCTTAAACCCATAGTAGATACAATCAATTTTTGAAATGCCTTTTATAAGTGTCAAACTAGATAAGATTACAGATTTGTTGGCTCTTCGAAGTGTGATGTCATAAAGTCCCATTTGCTTCGGCAAGAATCATTATTTGTCTTTTTTGATAGGCTGCTTTACATGATTAGTAAGAGAATCATGGGAATAGTTGAAGGGGCACTTAGAAATAATATGCTTGAATACTTCAGTAAATATTACTTTCTTTAGTAAGAAGTCTGTGTGAATACAGGAATCAGGCTAAAATATATTTTGGTAATAAGCTGTAAAGGTTTTAAAGTACAATTAGAAAAACTAACTTTTTATATTCATATATAGGGTATGTCAGTTTTTCATCATGTTTATTCACTTATCTCAGTTGTAAGTTTATCTAAAAATGTTTGAGTTAATTATATTTTGTTTAAAGCATTGTGCATATGAGTGCCATGGACATCCCATTGTAAAAATATATCACAATGTATTAATTAATTCATTCACTTGATAAGGTCAAACCAATTTTGCCCTTTGCAAGCAATGCTGTTATGAACATTCACATACATTCATTTCAAAATGCACGCTCTAGAAATTGTATAAAATGTATACCACTAGAAGTGGAAATACTGAGTCATAGGGTATGTGCCTTTTACTATCAACTGACATGGTGTTTTACAAAGTCATAATAGCACTATCATAATATAAAAATTTCCAGTTTCTCCACATTGTTGCTCAATATTGTTAAACCTTATCATCTTTACCAGTTTTACCCATTTATAATAGCAACGTGTATTCATCAAATTTGTATTTTCCTAATTCCTAATGAGCCTTAGTGTTAAACAACTTTTCATATATTATTTGGCCATTTCATCAGCCTCGTTTGTGACATTTCTATGAAATTGTTTTACCCATATTTCTACTAAGCTTTCTCTGAATTGATTTGTAATTTTTTTAATAGTCTCCAGAAAAAAAACATTATTAGGTCAGTTTGTGTTGGAAATATATTATTTTATTCTATGCATTGTATTTTACTCATTTCTTCTTTTTTAAATTGAGGTAAAATTGGTATATAACCAATATAATTAATAATATATTATAATTATGTAAGTTTCACATGTACACACCATTATAATTTGACATCTGTATACACTGCAAAGTGATTACCATCAAAAGTCTAGATACCATCCATCACCATAAATAAATCCTCCTTTCCCATATTGCCCATCCTCTCAATTCAGTTTTCCAAGGAACAGTTTTACTTCAGTTAGATTTATAGATTTATTTATTATTTAGTTTGGGACATGTATGTGTGTGTATATATATATATATATATATATATGTATATATATATATATATACATGTGTGTGTGCCTGTATGTGTATTTATAAATAAAATATTAGTATATGTATGTATATTTATAAATATATGTAACAATATATATTTACATTTACATTATATTTATATGTATATTACATATTTATTTATAATAGATATACTTTAATGTTTATTTATTTTTGAGAGAGAGAGAGAGAGAGAGAGAGAGAGAGAGAGAGAGGGACCAAGCATAAGAGGGGAAGGAACTGAGAGAGAGGGAGACACAAAATCCAAAGCAAGCTCAAGGCTCTGAGTTGTCAGCATGAATTGGAGTGTTTGCCTACCACTGCCTCCAGCCATCACTGGTGACTGCCCTGGTCCTAGCTGATGGTCCTGGAGGTGCTACGGAGGACTCCAACAACCCTTGAAGCTACTGGGGGCCACAACAGAGTTGTCAATGTATAGACCCAGTGGTCTGTGTTGTGAAGACATCATGCCCCAAATCAGGTAATTGTAATATTCATAATGTTCTATATTGTATATTCATAATATTCTAAAGTCATGATATGATGTGTTAACTGTACTATAAAGATTAAAGGATAACCATATTAAAAACCATATATATACATATGTAACCTATGGCTATAATAATTTGTTAATGGATACATAATACAAAAATATATAATTATATGTGGAAATTGTCACATCAAAACACAAAATGTGTAACAGAGGAGCAAAGGGCAAAATTTTCATATTAAAATCAAGTTAAGTTGTTGTCAGCTTAAAATAGACTATTATATCTATAAGATATTTCAAGTAAGCCTCAGGATGACCATAAAACAAAACTTATAATAGTTACATGCAAGATAAAGAGAAAAGAATCAAAATATACCATGACAGAAAATCATCGGTATCAAACAAGGAAGAAGGCAAAAGAGGAAGAAGGGAGCAAAGGAGCTCCAAAACAGCCAGACAACAATTAGTAAGATAGCAATAGTAAGTCCTTACTTATGAATAATTACTCCAAATATAAATGGGTGAAATTCTGCATTCAAAAGACAGAGAAGTGTGACTGAATAGATTTGAAAAAGGAGACACAAATATATACTACCAACAAGAGACTACACAAAGTTAAAAACGAGAAGATGGAATATGATTTCACTCATGTGGAATTTAAGAATTGTTGAATCATTTATTGTACACCTGAACCTAAAAACAAACAAGCAAACAAAAAAAAAAATGAAGGGATGGAAACCAAAAGAGAGCAAGTGTAACTATACTTGCACCACACAAAATAGACTTTAAGTAAAAGTTGATAACAAGTGACAAAGGTCATTATATAATGACAAAATAATCAATTAATCAAAAAAATATGACGACGGTGGTATCTGGCTGGCTCAGTCAGTAGAGCATGTGTCTCTTGAACACAGGCTCATGAGTTGAAGCCCCATGTTGGAGTTTCTTTAAAAAAAGAATATAACAATGGTAAATATATCTGCATACAACATCAAAGCACCTACATTTATTAAGCGAATCCTAGCCTTTTTGAAGGGAGTAATAGAGAACAAAACAATAATACTAAGGTATTTCACTACCTCACAACAATGTATAGATCATTCAAACAGAAAAACCAATGAGTAACACCAAACCTGAACCATACTTTAGACTAAAGGAACCTGAAGACATACACAAAACATTCCATCTGACAGCAGCAGAACAGACATTCTTCTAAAATGCACATGAAACACTCTCCAGGATAGGGCATATGTTAGCTGATAAAATAATTCTTAGAAAATTTAGGAGGATTGAAACCATACCAAGTGTCTTTCATCACCACCGTGGTATGAAACTAACAATCAATTACAGGAAGAAAATCGGAGAATTCTCAAATATGTGAAAATTAAAGAGCATGCTGTTGAGCAACCAAGAAATCAAAGATGAAACTAAAAGGAAAACTTTTAAAATACCTTGAAGCAAAGGAAAATGGAAAAAAAAATAATCGGGACTTGTGGAAGAAGTAAAAGGAGTCCTAAGAGGGAGGTTTATAGGGATAAATGCCTACACTTAAAAAAGAAAGATCTCAACTAAACAACCTAACTTTATACTTCAAGAGACCAAGAAAATAAAAACAAACTAACAGAAGGAAGGAGATAACAAATAACAGAACAGAAATAAATGAAATAGAAATGGAGAAGTTATGAAAGATCAATGAAATTAGGAACAGGAGGTTTGAAAAGATAACCAAATTGACAAACCTCTGCCTAGACTTACCAAGGAAAAAAATAAAGAGCACTTGAATAAATAAAATTAGAAGTGAAAAAGAGTATAGTACATAATTTCACAAAAATAGGAATTCTACACCAAAAAAATTAGACAACATAGGATAAATGGATACATTCCTAGAAATTCACAATCTATCAAGACTAAAGTATGAAGAAATAGAAAATGTGAACAGAACAATTACTAGAAAGAAAATGAAAATGTAATGAAAACCTCCTGATAAAGAAAAGCCCAGGACTAGATGGCTTCAGAAGTGAATTCCACCAAATAATTAAACGAGAATCAATGCCAATCCTCAAATTCTTTCAAAAAGTTGCGGAAGAGGGAACACTCCAAAACTCATTTTACGAGGCCAGCATTACCTTGATACTGAAGCCAGATAAAGACTCTACAAAAAAAGCTAGAAACCAATACACCTGAAGAGTATAAATGAAAGAATTCTCAGCAGAACACTAGCAGACCAAATTCAGAAGTACATTAAAAGGATCATTCACTATGATTAAAGAGAATTTATCTCTGGGATGCAAGGATCTTTCAACATATGCAAATCTATGAATATGATACATCACATTAACAGAAGGAAAGACAAAAATCATGTGATCATGTCAGTAGATGCAGAACAGCATTTGACAAATATCAATATCCTTTTGTGTTGAAACCTTCAACAAATTGGGTAGAGAAAGAATGTATGTCCACATGATAAAGGTAATATATGATAGATTTGCAGATATCATCATGCTCAATGGTGGAATGTTGAAAGTTTGTCAGAAAATAAAAAGGCATCAAAATTGGAAAGAAAGTTTATGTTTTCTGAAGATTTCATATTTTAAAATGAAAGTCCACATAAAAACTGTTACAGCTAATTTAAAAATTCAGCAAAATTTGAGAATTCAAAATCAACATTCAAAACTCAATTGCTTTTCAATAGACTAACAATGAAATCTCTGACAAGTAAACAAAGCAATTCCATTCACAATAGCATCAAAACCAATAAAATACTTAGGGATAAATTTAACCAAGGATGTAAAAAAAATCTATACACTGAAAAGTAGGGGCCATTGATCAAATAAATCAAAGAAGGATAAATGAAAAATCCAGTGTTCATGACTAGAAGTTAATATTGTTAAAATATCCATAGTACCCAAAGGCATTTATAGGTACAATGCATTCCCTATCAAAATTCCAAAAGTATTCTTCACAGAAATAGAAAAAACAATCTTAAAATTCATATGAAAACAAAAGACTTTGATAGCCAAAGCAATCTTGAGAAAGAACCAAATTAGAGGCATTGTGCTTCCTGATTCCAAACAACATTACAAAGCTATGATAATGGAATCAGTATGGCACTGGCATTAAAAACAGACACTTATACCATTGGAATGGAGTTGAGAGCCCAGAAATAAACCCTCCCATGTATGGTGAACTAATATTTGATAAAACAAAGAAGATTCAATGGGAGAAGAACTGTCTCCTCCATAAATAGGGTTGAGAAAACTGGACATTCACATGCAAAAGAATGAAATTGGATCCCTCTCTTATACCATCTGCTAAAGTTAACTCACAATGGATTGCCTACTCAAACAGAAGACCTGAAACTTTTTAGAAGAAAATATAAGAAAAATGCTCCTATAACATAAGAAATAATGTCTAAGCAATGACTTTTTGGATATGACACCAAAAACACAAGCAATAAAAGAAAAAACAAATAAAAATAAAAAGCTTCTGCACAGCAAAAAACAACCAACAAAATGAAAAGCAACCTATGGCATGGGAAGATATATCTGATAAGGATTTAATCCAAAATACGTAAGGAATACATACAATTCAGTAGCCAATAAAACAAATAATTCAATTTAAAAATAGATGAGGGACCTGAATATTTTCACAAAGAAGACATAAAAATGGCCAACAAGCACACAAACAGGTGCTCAGCATCACTAATCATCAAAGAAATGAAAATCAAAACCACAAGGAGGAGATACTACCTCACATCTGTTAGGCTGGTTAGTATCAAATAAAGAAGAAATAACAAGTGCTGGCAAGGATATGTAGGAAAGCTAGCCTGGTGACAACATACATTGGTACAGCTACTATGGAGAAGAGTATAGAGGTTCTTCACAAAATTAAAAATAAAACTACCATATAATTCAGCAGTCTCACTTCAGGGTATATATCCAAAGGAAATGAGATCAGGATCTTGGCATTATTCACAATGCACAGTAGCCAATATATGAAAACAGCTTAAATGCCCATTTGTAGATGTATGGATAAAGAAAATGTGGGGTGTGTGTGTGTGTGTGTGTGTGTGTGTGTGTGTGTGTGTGTGGTATATATGTATATATTTACAATGCAATGCTATTTAACCATAAGAGAAGGAAACTTTTCCATTTGGGACGATATGGATAAAATTTGAGGGCATTATGCTAAGTGAAATCCATCAGACAAAAAAAGACAAATATTATATCACTTATATGTAGAATCTCAAATGTCAGACTCTGGAGCACCTGGGTGGCACAGTCGGTTAAGCATCTGACTTCAGCTCAGGTCATGATCTCATGGTTTGTGGGTTCGAGCCCCACGTCAGACAGCTAGTCAGAGCCCAGAGCCTGTCTTCAGATCCTGTGACTCCTTCTCTCTCTGATCCTCCCCTGCACACGCTGTCTCTCTCTCTCTCTAAAAAATAAATAAAAACATTAAAAAAAAGAATTGAATTCAATAAAATTGGCCTCAAATTCTGTTTCTATCTATAACTATCTGTGTGATCTTGGACAAGTTATTTGAGCTTCTTACAATTCAATTTCCTCTTTATTGGGATGAGGGCAATAATAGTAATAATATTAGCTAACATTTATTGGAGTTTTACTTCACATCAGGTCCAGTTTGAAATTATTTATATTTCAGGTCAGGTATTTCTGCATTACTAATCATGAAGAAAAAGCTAAATTTTTATTCTTACTAATATTGGGAAATTGTGTGTTATTATTTCAAAACCTACCAAAAGCTGATTAATACCTTGGTACTTCTCTAATATTTCCTATCTCAGTAAATAACATCAGTATATTTCTAACTGAGTAATCCATATATTTGGAAATTATCTTTGTTACGCCCTTCTCCTTCTTTCTCTATACTTACCCCTTCACCATATCTTACTAATTTTAACAAATTTAGAATCACCTTTCCTGTTTCTACATTGACACTCCTCTAGGTCAATTTTCTTTAATCTTTCACCTCTATCACTGCAATATATTCTTTTTTTTTTTTAAATTTGAGAGAGAGAGACCGCATGAGTAGGGGAGAGAGGCTCAGAGAGAGAGGGAGACACAGAATCTGAAGACAGGCTCTGGGCTCTGGCTAGCTGTCAGCACAGAGCCCGACATGGGGCTGGAGCCCACAAACGCAAGATAATGACCTGAGACGAAGCCTGACGCTCAACCGACTGAGCCACCCAGGGCGCCCCCACTGCAATCTATTCTTAATGGGGCATCTTATGTGCACTGTTTTCCCCTCCTGTAATCCCTGCCTTTGCCTCCCAAATCAGACTGACTTTTTAACAATGCAAATAGCATCATGGCAGAGATTATCTATGGGCATTCTGACCCATTCTCAATAATTAGGTGAGAGAATACACATATATTACAGAATACCATGAATGCAAATGTTGATGTTGCTAGACAGAAGGAGAAATTCTGAAGGTAAGCTTGGTTGTGAGGAACAGTAGTGACATTTAAATCGAGCTTAGCCTCCTATTTTGCCACCAATTAGCTATGTGACCTTGGGCGAATCACTAAATACCATCCAAGTTCATCTTTAAACTGTGCTTAAATGAGATAATTCCTAAAACACAATATTGCCTTGAAATTGTCTCATTATATTTCAAAATGACTTCAAGGGGATAACATAACTTTTCTCCTATAATAAAACACAGGTTTGTAACTGCATTTTACACAAATGAAACATATTGTCTGAATGGCAGTTGTATATGATGTTGAAAAGTTAAATGAATATACTAAAACCAGAACCATAAGAACACCTATCAGCTTAAATAAGACTAGAAATTCAAAGTTGCTTAATATATCTTTTTAAATCAAACAGTCATTGCGCATTCATCACTCTTTTATCCATGTTTTTGTTCCTTGCTGACATTTACAAGGGTCTATTTTCTTTCTTTCCTCCTCTCTTACATTCAAGGAAATGGTTGTGACAACAACAAATGTGGGTATTTTTAGATCTGATTTAGAGGATGGTAGTCTATTAGATATTTGCTTCTGACCCTATCTCCAATAAAATTAAATTGATGTCATTGACAAGTAGTAGTATTTGACAGATGTGTTTATCAAGATGGTGAGGAATTATTGTGGGTGGCTCATGGGAATGTAAGCAGAAGTGACAGGACAAACTGAGCCAGTGAAATCACAGCCTGCGTCTCGGGACAGATGCCTTAACATTGCTTTGACCTCTTTGGGGAAATTGGTAAAGATTTATTTTTTTTTTTAGTACATTCAAAACTTATGAGCTATCTGGCAACTGAAGTTAAGATGGTGAAAATAGATATAAGAACGCCCTTTCATATTGCAGGTTCTCAAATGAAAGAGTCATAATTCTGAAGCTCACTCTCTATGAAAAAACTTGGTTTTGGGCTTTGATGTCTTTTAGGCTCATATTTAAAAATACCAATTGTTTGGATACGTTTCTCACATTCCTTAATATAACTTTCCTTGACTACATTTATTCAATTATTTATTTACTTCTTCAATTCTTCACCAACTATGAAGAAAATATCTTCACTAGGTGCATTCCTATGTCTTAACTTGACTGTTACAATTTGCTCTATTACTGGCCATTTTTATTTTTACATATTATGAGCAGTCATTGTAACCCATGAACCAAACTATTGGTATGCTTTCTATGTGGTAGGCAGAGTAATGCTTTCCCTTCCCCACCAAAGTGATCCAGATCTTAATCCCAGGAACCAATGATTATTTTACCTTCCACAGCAAAAGGGATTTTGCAAATACAGTTACAGCTGAAGAACTTGAAATGGAGAGATTATTCTGGATTATCTCAGTATGCCCAGTCTAATCACACAAATTTTTAAAAGCAGACATTTTTCTATGGTCAGAGAGAGAAATATCAGAGTGATTAGACCTTGCTAGCTTTGAAGATGAAACAAGAGGACCACAAGTCAGGGAATGCATTAGCCTCTAGACACTGGGAAAGGCCAGGTAGAGAAAGGAATGCAGGGGTGCCTGCATAGCTCAGTCAGTTAAGTGTCTGACTTTGGCTCTGGTCATGATCTTACAGTTTGTGAGTTTGAGCCCCACATCAGGTTCTGTGCTGATACTTCATGGCCTGGAGCCTGCTTCAGATTCTGTGTCTCCCTCTCTTTTGCCTCTCCCCCTCTCACACTCCGTGTGTATGTCTCTCTCTTTTAAAAATAAATAAACATTAAAAAAATAGAGAATGGAATGCAATCTTGTCTTGGTTTCAGGCCAGTGATTCTCATGTCAGATTTCTAGCGTATAGGGCTGTAAAATTATAAATTTGCTATGTTTTAAGCCACAAAGTTTGTGGTAATTTGTCATGGCAGCAATAACAAACTAATCAAGTATTAGTTTCTTGTTGAACCATTTTGTCCTTTCAATATGGTATCTGTGAAGACATCCCAAAATTGTTCTGCTCACTTGTATATTCATTTCTTTTTTTCATATAATCCTTTTTAAAAAATAACCTTATATAGCCAGCAATATGTTAAGTGTAGAAGCTATTTAAACAAATAAGGTATGCTCTTCTTAAAAATCTCACATTCAAGGGGCTCCTGGGTGACATAGTTAAGCGTCTGACTTTGGTTCAGATTATGATCTCATAGTCTGTGAGTTCAAGCCCCATGTGTGGCTCTGTGCCGACAGCTCAGACCCTGGAGCCTGCTTCAGATTCTGTGTCTTCCTCTCTCTCTGCCCTTCTGCCACTCACACTCTGTCTTTCACTCTCAGAATAAGTAAACATTAAAAAACGTTTTAATCTCACATTCGAGTATGTGACTAACAATAAAGCACTATGTATATAATACACATATATGCAATTATGTATATATGTATGTGTACATATATATGTATATATACACATATGTGTTTATATGTATATATTTACATATACACACATGCCATTGCTATTATCAGAATTTTCCACAGGGGTGATATGATGGAAGTAGTGTAAAAGAAAGTTGCAAAGAAGTGAAATTTGAACCAAGATTTAAAGGTTGAGTAGGTTCCACTAGATAGAAAAATGAGGAAAAACTGAGTTAAATGTAAATAGGATAGGAAAAGCAGAAGCAACAGACATGTACACCTGGATACAGTGTGCTCAAATCAAACTTGTTGCTTGGCTCTTTAGTTTAGAATACAATTTGGTTATTAGAATGCATACCAATATGAGTAAAGTTTTGCTCACTACTGAATTGTGAGCACCTAGAACAACGCTAGCACACTGCTGGCATTCAATAACCCCAAGCAGTTGGGTTGATACCTTTCTTTTTTAATGTGATTTAAGAAATTTATTTAAATATAAGAGTATTTTACATGTACTTAACAGATTAAAACATATACTTAGATTTGCATTCCACAGTACTTTGGAGGATTCTGTGAAGTCCAGTGTGCCAAACTCAGCTAGTGTATGGTACATGGGAAACAAAACTTGCAAAATTAGAAAGCTCATATATAAGCAGATAAGACATTCCAAAACATTTCATGAACCCTACTATCACATGTCTTAGTATATGCCAATTTTATTTCAAATTTTCTAAATAATGATATTATCTTTAAGTAACATCTAATTTTGATAGTACAAATAACACAAGATGTAATTTTTTCTAAGACTGGTATCTATTATCAACTTTAATATGTTTGAAATTTTTGCAGCACCTGATTTTAGATAATCTAAATGTGAAAATACACTCTGCAACCACTCCAAATTTATTATAACTAGGAACAGATGTTCAGCTATATAAATTAATGAGCTCTGCTTTTTATTACACTGATTAGAGTATTTTTAAACCTTTTAATAGCTAATTGAATTTTTTAATCTTTAATTTTACTTTACTTACAAATACCTATTTTTCCACATTTTATCCTTTGTATTGCATATTTTAATATTTTTAAAAATCATTTATTTATTTAAATAAAAGAAAATATTCAAGCATTATTTCAAGTTAAAAAGAATTTATTTCTTATGGCTCACAAGACATTTCAGATTTTACTCACTGGAGACAGAAGAAACATCCAAAGGACAATTTTTCTGTTATTTTCATTTCAGTTGGAGAACAAAAAGGCAAAGGGATATAATTTGAGGAATTTAGCAATACTCTACTTTCCAATACTAGATTCTGTGTAAGAGGATATGGACCTTCTCATCTAAAATGGTTTTCAATGAAGTTACTAGTGCAGGCGTGGCTGGCGTTGTTCAGGTGTCTTGGATACATTGAGTTAATATGGCAATACACTTTGGGGTATAGAATAATAAAGTTTATGATAAAAGAGATGTCTTCTCTTACTTTTTGAATCGGAAATCGTTAATTACTTCCTTCTGAATGAGTTATAAAAGAAAATAAAGGAGGAAAGAAATATGAAGACATTTTGCACTCTTAACAAAAATAAAGAGCCGTCTTCTTTTGTATAGAAGCAGAAGACGGAATGCAGGATAATTCTAAGGAATGGTCTTTCCGCCCCACTTTTTTCTGGTACCAATAATGCCTATAGCTGAAACTGAAGAATATGGTTGGTCTAAATGGTAAATAATTGAGTTCCTGATGGCAAACTATGAATTATGTTTGAACATATGAATTAATATAAAGGTATGAATTATGAATTAATATAAAGAACAAACCTACAAAAGACATTGTGTATGCTAATTTTATTATAATGAATCCATTCTTTTAAGTTATTTAGACATATTCAAGATTGCATTGGAGTCTATGTGACAGGAACTTAACTGGACTGACATGAACAAGTAACCAATTTTATGGTAATAAAAAGTTTCTGAAGTCAGCTGAAACTGTGCTTCCAGTACTGAAAGATCTAGACATTTTCCATCTTTCTGGTCTTCTACCATTTTTTAACTCTGTAGACCTATTTTTTCCAGTTTTGTTGAGAAATAGTTGGCATATATCACTGTGTAACTATAAAGCACACAGCATGATGGTTTGATTTACATATATTGTGAAATGATTACCACAATCAGTTCAGCGAACATCCATCATCTAATATTGAGACAACAAAATTAAAAAAAAAAGAAAAGAAATAAAAAACTCTCCTTGTGACTAGAACTCTGAGAATTTACTCTTTTAACATCTTTCCTGTATATCATAGAGCAAGGACAACTGTAGTCGTCATATTGTATTTACATCCCTAGTACTTAATGTATCTTATAACTGAAAGTTTGTACCTTTTAAAAAATTTAATGTTTCTTTATTTTTGAGAGGGCAAGAGACAGAGAATGAGCAAGGGAGGGGCAGAGAGCGAGGGAGTCACAGAATTTTAAGCAGGTTCCAGACTCTGAGCTGTCAGCAGAGAGCCCGAGTTGGAGCTCAAACTAATGAACCAGAGATCATGACCGGAGCCAAAGTGGTCATTTAACCAATTGAGCCACCAAGACTCCCCAGAAAGTTTGTATGTTTTGATTAGCTTTCTCCCACTCCCCAACTCTGCACCTGGTCTGCTAACTAATATATGGTAATCCTTCTTACACTTGGAACAAGATATCTATCGAAGTCTTGGGCACTACATCTCTGTTTTACATTTTGAAAAATGGAGACATGAGCAAAAGGGTAAAATACATGTCATGTTTATATCTTGATAACAAGTTAGAGATTCAACTTGTTATTCTCTAACTTGTTATCGAGATATAAAGCAGCGGATTTTTATAGTTGCAAGTGTGTCTAGAGATGCAGGTGTCTATAATCATGTGTACTGCCATTTCCTCAAATTGGGATTCTGCTTATAAGAAAGAAAGAGAGGATAGCAATTAGCAACATTTCTTATTTTCTCTTTGATTTAAAAAAAATTTTTAATGTTGCTCATCAAGTTATTGTAAAGTTATTGTAAAGATTGATATATTTAGCAAAAATAATCAATGGGGCCTGAATAAATAGCATAATTAATTCTCTGAGATAAAAAGACTATGGGGTGCCTTGGTGGCTCAGTTGGTTGAGCGTCTGACTTCAGCTCAGGTCATGATCTCACAGTTTGTGGGTTTGAGCCCCACGTCAGGCTCTGTGCTGACAGCTCAGAGCCTGGAGCCTGCTTCAGATTTTGTGTCTTCCTCTCTCTCTGCCCTTCTTCCACTTACGCTCTTTCTCTCTCTATCAAAAGTAAATAAACATTTAAAAAAAGATTAAAGTTAAAATAAAAGAGACTATTCTTCATAGTTTGGACAATGGTCCTACTCAATATATATCATAATGATCTGGTATCTGTAAATCTTCAAGTTTTATTTTTAAGGCAATTAAAAATGGTCTAAAAGGGAACTCTTCTAATGATTTAAATGGTTATGATATTGGACAGAGAACCAGTTCTGAACTCAAGTTCAGCTGCTCACTGTTGGAAAGGTCACAATGGGAATGGAAAGTTTGCTTTATTCAGGAAGCAGGCAACCTGAAAAGATGGTGGACTAATGTCCCTAACACCATCTTCTCCCTCCAGTTGGAAGCAGAGGGTTTTAAAGGGAAGGCTTTGGAAGGCGGGTGGTGGGTGTGGGAGTCAGCTACCTGCAGAAGAAGCAGGTGCTCAGGTGGTTGTGACCCTGAACAGACTTGCTGTATCAGCAGTAGGTGTTCTCAAATGTAGTCAGGCCTTCTCTTCTGGGAAAGTTTGGTCCTTCACTCTTCCAGGCCCGTGGTCTGTAAATCTTAAGGAAAGTAGGTTAGTTCTGCTAGACCAAGGGACTCAGGTCAGTAAGCAAGGAGTGTGGTAAGCTTGAATCAGATTAACCCTTAAGATTGGTTGGAATACTTTTATAGTTACTTTATCATTCTTTTTGCCAATCAAATACCTGAAAGAAAAACAATAGCTTTGGATACTCAAAGAAAAGAGGCAAATTTTTCATTAATGTAAATGATTGCTTGTTTAGGATTTAAGAGAATCAACAGAAATATGCTAATGAAGTAATTTGGCTAAATGAAAATATAAACATTCAGTAGTTTCTCTATAAAGTATCAAAATAATCAGAGAAAAAGAATAACAGTGAAAGCTCTTCGTGGTAAAAATTTAAACCAAGTAACAAAATATGAAATTTAACTTTAACAAATATTAATGGAAACAATGAAAGAGCATGCCATCTCATTTATATAGAGATATATGAGAAGTCTTGGAAAATGGAACAAAATTCTTTGTTGCTGTATGTTTATATGTTGATGCTCCACCAGATATTTAATATAATTTCAACATACATAAAATGTATTGAAAGTTTATGTAAGTATGATGTTAAGAGGAGCTAGAATAATTTTGAAAACAAAGATGGAAATGAGTGTGCCCCCCTAGGGTATAATACTCTGATATAAAGCATTGTATAAAAACATAGATTGGTAGAATCTATAACTATAAGGAATTGCCATTAAATTGTACCTAATACATAAAGCAATTTAATATGTGATAAGTAAAGCATACTAGATCAGAGGCCAATTATCTCTTCACCTCTGAAGAATTATATTGAAAACTTAGGAAGTCATTCTAATGAAAACGTTAAATTTGACTTTAAAATTTTATCTTCTTATGCAAAACTTATAGCCAAAGTTTAAATTTAGCATCATAAAATTATGAGGTAAAAGCACAAACACAAAAAAATTCCAACATTCTTACTTAAGTTTTTTGATGCTATTAGTAGAAATCATTGACCAAACTTTATTAAATGTATTCTTATTATAAAATTATTTCTGAAAAATATATTTGTTTATTTTTAAATATCATAGCATTTATCATATAAATAAAGGTAGATAATAAGAGATACATGTAAATATATTTCTATATATAAATCTAGAGGTTATATTTTAAACTTTAATGTTTTAATTATTATATAGATATAATTTTGAATACATAGTTCAATTAATTTGGTTGAAATGATAAGAGTTAAAGAGATATATGGAGTTTGATACTTCACTAAGTTTAAAATTGAGTAAAAAGGTATTTATGAAAAAAACTAGAGATTATGCAAGTTATATAAATGATAAAAATATTTGTGGTAATGAATAATCAAGCATTATAATTATTTTAAGATTTTTATTTATTTCCCATGGGTAGCTGTCATTATTTTTAGGGCATATGCCAGCTTGATTATTTAATAAAAACCCATTATAGGGGCATCTGGGTGGCTCAGTTGGTTAAGGTGTCCAATTCTTGATTTGGGCTCAGGTCATGATCTCATAGTTCATGAGTTCAAGCCTTGCATTGGGCTCCATGCTGATGGTGGGGAGGTGTTTGGGATTCTTTCCACCCCCCTCCCACTTGCACTCTCTCTCTATATCTAAAAATTGAGTGGACTTAAATAAACACTATTATACATATATTAGATTTGAGGTCCTATGTTATATGCTATAAAATCAATGAATCCAAGTAAAAGAAAATTCACAGTTCTGCAATTCCCAAGTTAATAAATAATCAAAATAAAAAGTTAAGTAAACATGTACAAAGCATAATTGGAACTCCAAATAAAGAATAAAGTGGTTATTTCTTTTACAGGTCAAATATGCAAAAAATTTAATTAACTTATCAGAGTCACTATTAAAACAGAATAATCAAACAAAAATTGCCTCCCCACCTACTCCTCCTTCCAGTATTTTCTTTTAAAAATCATTGTTGCTGCTGAATGCTTTTGTATTCTTTTTTAATTGAAAATTAGTTGATCCTAAAGAAATCAATTAGTTTAATCTTATCGCCTCAGATTAAATTATTTGGGCACCTTAATATTGTCCTACATTGTCAATATACTCTTATAAGTCTTTATTAATATTATTATTCTTTTTAAAATGCTTAATGAAAATTGATTTTCCAAAATACGTGTGTGTGTTTGTACTGGTTTTGGTAGTTTTGATATAAAAGCAAATAATCTGTTCAATTTACCATATTTATATAACTATATCTTCTTATACATACACACAGTAAGGAAATTAGTTGTTTATTGAGGTCATTAATAGTTTTTAATTTATTATTTTAAGACATGCAAATGAGGGGATGCCTTGGTAGCTCCATCTGCTAAGCATCCAACATCTGCTCAGGTCATAATCTCACAGGGCATGAGTTCGAGCTCTGTGTCCAGCTCTGTACTTACAGCTGGGAACCTGGAGCCTGTGTCTCCCTCTTTCTCTGCCCCTCCCCTGCTCACACCCTGTCTTTGTCCCTCTCTTAAAAATAAATAAACATAAAAAGAAAAATTAATAAAATAAAACATGCAAATGAGGGTATCGGAGAAACAACTCAAATAGTAGAAAACTAGTCAACTTTTTTTCGCAGATGACATGACACTATACACGGAAAACCTGGCAGACTCCACCAGAAGCCTTCTAGAACTGATCAATGAATTTTCAGGAAAGTTGCAGGGTACAAAATCAATGTAGAGAAATCTGTTGCATTCCTATACACCAATAATGAAGCAGTGAAAAAGAAATCAAGAAACTGATCCCATTCACGATTGCACAAAAAACCATATAATACCTAGGAGTAAACCTAACCAAGGATGTAAAAGACCTATATGATGAAAACTATAGAAATCTTATGAAAGAGATCGAAGAAGACACCAAGAAATGGAAAAACATTCCCTGTTCCTGGATCGGAAGAATAAACATTGTGAAAATGTCATTACTACCCAAAGCAATCTACACAATTAATGCAATCCCCATCAAAATTGCACCAGCATTCTTCTCAAAGCTAGAACAAGCTATCCTCAAATTCGTATGGAACCACAAAAGACCCCGAATAGCCAAAGTCATATTGAAGAAGAAAACCAAAACGGGAGGCATCACAATCCCAGACTTTAGCCTCTACTACAAAGCTGTCATCATCAAGACAGTATGGTATTGGCTCAAAAACAGACACATAGACCAATGGAATAAAACAGAGAACCCAGAACGGGGCCCACACGTGTACGGCCAATTAATTTTTGACAAAGCAGGAAAGAGTATCCGATTAAGAAAAGACTGCCTCTTTAGCAGGTGGTGCTAGGAGAACTGGACAGCAACATGCAGAAGAATGAAACTAGACCACTTTCTTACACCATACCCAAAAACAAACTCAAAATGGCTGAAGGACCTGAATGTGAGACAGGAAACCATCAAAACCCTCAAGGAGAAAGTAGGAAACTACCTCCTTGACCTCAACTGCAGCAATTTCCTACTCGACACATCCCCAAAGGCAAGGGAAATGAAAGCAAAACTGAACTCTTGGGACCTCACCAAGATAAAAAGCTTCTGCAAGGCAAAGGAAACAATCAAGAAAACTAATAGGCAACTGTCATAATGGGAAAAGATAGTTGCATATGACATATCAGTAAAGGGCTAGTATCCAAAATCTACAAGGAACTCACCAAACTTCACACTCAAAAAACAAATAACGAGTGAAGAAATGAACAGAAGACATGAACAGACACTTCTCCAAAGAGAACATCCAGATGGCCTACAGACACATGAAACAATGCTCAACACCACTCATTATCAGGGAAACACAAATCGAAACCACACTGAGATACCACCTCACACCAGTCAGAGTGGCTAAAATGAACAAATCAAGAGACTATAGATGCTGGTGAGGGTGTGGAGAGACGGGCACTCTCCTACACTGTTGCTGTGAATGTAAACTGGTGTAGCCTCTCTGGAAAACAGTGTGGAGGTTCCTCAAAAAACTATCCGCTTATGACCCAGCAATAGCACTGCTAGGGATTTACCCAAGGGATACAGAAGTGTTGATGCATAGGGGCACATGTACCCCAATGTTCATAGAAGCAATGTCAACAATA
>NC_043709.1:88540366-88577466 GCF_006229205.1 Suricata suricatta
GAGGGTGTCATGCTAAGTGAAATAAGTCAGCAGAGAAGGACAGAAACCATATGTTTGCACTCATAGGTCTAACAGGAAAACAGGAGAAACCTAATGGAGGACCAGGGGGAGGGGAAGAGGGAAAGAGAGTTGGGGAGAGAGAGGGACACAAAACTTGAGAGACTATTGGATACTGAAAACAAACTGAGGGTTGAAGGGGGAGGGGGGGGGAAAGAGGTGGTGGTGATGGAGGAAGGCACTTGTGGGGAAGAGCCCTGGGTGTTATATGGAAACCAATTTGACAATAAACTATTATAAAAAATTTTAAAAACCTATTCAAATCAAGAATTAGAAAAATTTTCAGGTAAAAAAATGGAAATTTTAATAGCAGTACATAATTCAGAAAGACATATTTTGATAGTAGGAAGATTCCCATTTAAATTCTCATTGACACCTATATACAATAATTTCTCTTAAAAACAAGTGTTCTCTTATTCACTATTATATTCTCAGGATCTAGTCATTTATTCCTAGAAAATACTAGTGCTTAATAAGCATATGATAGCAAGAAAGCGAGAAAAGGAGAGAGGGTTAGACAGAGAAGGAGAGAGAGAAAGGAAAGGAAGAAAGAGCGAGAGACAGATAGAGAGGGAGGAAAGGATAGAGGGAGGGAGGAAGGAAGGAAGGAAGGAAGGGAGGAAAGCAAGAAGGGAGACAAAAAGGCATAAGCCAAGTTAATCTCTGAATTAGAGAATGGAATAAATTGATACATTAATACATTAAATATAATGATAACTCGTTTAATGTATCTGGAAGTTCTAAATCAACCTGCTTTAAAATGCAAGCCACCCAATATTACTTCTCTAAAGGGCAGAGCTTTCCCAAATGCTATGAGAAATAATCACTGCAATATAATTTCCTTTAGTTAATAAGAAGCATATCGTTAATTCAGAGGATAAATTGTGTGCAGCGGGCCAAAGAAAAATATGTTAATGTGTCTGTGATTTGAGGTCCCATTTGTTAAGTAGATGACCGCGTGTGTCCTTCTGTTGGAGCTTCTTTTTATTTTTTTGACAAAACATAAACTATTTAATTCTGATTTTTAAAGAGCAAAATAATTTACTATATTGAAACAGCCCATTCATCATATAAAGCATTTGATTCTGTCACCTCAAGTGCTTGTTAAATCACTTCCAGCTGCTACAATCAAGGGCCAGGTACTTCTAAGGTCTGGCACTTTCTGAGCTCTATTACACCTTTAAGAATGATTCTTCAATCCAATTCTAGCCTTCATAATAATCAAGTGCCCACTCCAGTTAACTTCAAGGCAACTGGGAACTTAGAATTCTCCATATGTGTCTGTATCTGATTTTCAATCAGACCTCTTCATCCAAAACCTGAAAGGTTCTGAATATCTATGAAGTAGTATAGTAACATTTTCACTTAAAGCAGTGTCAAGAGCAGCATCATTGAAATAAAACTTTGGCAATGAAACTAATCTATAAAAGGGATACTTCTCCAAACCAACAAGGAAGGAAGTTAGCAAAAGAACTGAGAAGCCATGTATTCTGTGATTGTACCTGCATGAATCCATTGATTAAATAATTTGGTTATCAAGGTGAAACTCAATGTCATTTAAGTTACAAGAAGAAAAGAAGAATTTCATGTTTAAGAGTCTATACTAAAGCAAGACTATTTGTTCCACAAATATTTTTTAAGCATCTATTTAGGACTGTTGGTGATATATACATGTGTAAAATAAATATAGTTCAGACATCCAAACAATTAACAAAACAGAACTCAGTGACCTTATGTCCCCAGCTCATGTATTCACTGTATTCTTTTTTTATTTAAAAGATTTGAAATAACTTTAGAAATATGATTCGCATACCAAAATTCACCCTATTCAAATGTACGATGCAATGTTTTTTTCCTAACGCATTGACAGAGTTATACTACTATCAGCACTATTTAGTTTTAGAACATTTTCATCATCCTAAAAAGAAATCCTTAGTCATTCTCAATTGTTTCTCATTTCTTCCCAATCCTTCTTGCTGTAGGTAACCACTTATTTATTTTCTGTCTCTATTTACCTTCTGAGTCAGTTACCAAACTTTCATGAGCTTCTTTTACTTAGCAAAATGTTTTCAAGTTTTATCCTTTATTCCTTTTTATGTCTAAATAATATTCCATTGTATGGATATACCATATTTGGTTTTTCCATTCATCAGTTGATGGCAGTGTATGTGTTTTTTCTACTCTTTGACCACTATGAATAATCTGTGAACATTCACGTACAAGGTTTTGTGTTGTACATACATTGTCAATTCTCTTGGATTTGCTAGCCAATTCAGTACGTCTATGAAGATGACACTTTACTTGCAGCCAACATTCTTCCTCACTTGAGAACTAGCTATACTTTACTAAAAATTGCCATTTGAACATTTTTAGTGTCGTTGTTGGTTTGATAACTCATTCAGTGTCCAATTCTGACAGTTGCTTTGTACGTAAACTAAAATTTGCTGTATTTCTTTTTTCACCCCTGGATTTAGTGACATATAATTGACATACAACATAGTGTGCATTTAAGGTGTAAGTGTGGATGTGATACCCTTATATATTGCAAAATGATTACCAACTGAGGGCTAGATAATAGATCTATCACATCACATAATCAACATTTTTTGTGTAAAACATTTAAGATTTACTCTTGACTTCCGAGTATATAATACATTATTACTATAATCACAACTTAGCTCCTTGGACCTCCAGAACTTATTCGTATTGTAACTGGAAGTTTGTATCATTTGGCCAACAGTTCCACATTTCCCCCACCATCTTCCAGTCCGTGGTAACTAAGATTCTACTCTCTGTTTCTATGAGTTCAGCTTTTTTAGATTCTGTGTATATTATAAAGTATTTGTCTTTCTTTGTATGACTTTCTCTCAGCATTATGCCCTCAAGGTCCATCCTTTTGTTGCACATGACAGCATATCCTGGATTTTTTTCTTATTGCTGAATAATATCCCATTGTTCTTCTTTATCCATTCATTAGTTGAAGATCACTTAGGTTGTTTCCATATCATGGTTGATTAACTTGTGTAACTTGAAAGTACAGTCAACAGATTTTCTTATGGATGAATGTAGAATAGAAGAGATTGAGAATAAAGATGCTACAGGCCTTTTGGCTTGAGCAGCTATAAAGAAGGAATTGCTATCATTTAAACAAGAATGTCTTCAGAGACGTAGTAAGGGAAGAGGAAATAAGCATCTTTTTTGTGACATGTTAAATTTGAAATGTGTCATGAAACCTAAGATTATCAATAATTACAAACCGGTATGAAGTCCAAGGACAGAGAGACCTGAGTCATTCCAAATTCAACAAACAAGAGTGATGAGAGGAATCAACAAAGGAAACAAAGAAGCAACAATCAATAGGGTAGTATGATAATTACATGTCTGCACTGTCCAAGAAACAGTATCTTTCAAGAAACACAGACTTATAATTGGTGTCAAATGCTTCTGGTTAGCCAATCATGAATTATAACACTTGACCATTGGACTTTGCAATATGACTCATCAATGTCCATAAGGGATATTTTAACAACGGGAGAGTATAAAAGCTTGATTGAAGTAGATGTAAGAAAGAAAATAAGAGGTATTGGAAATGGTAAACATAGTCCACTGTTCACTCTTGTGACATTTTGTCAACAAAATGGTGTAAAATGAAAGAAATAGATACAGAGTGTTTTTTAAAGCTATACTTCTTAATGTAAATTAGTATTACTTTTGTAGTACAGAGAGTTTCTGTGTACCCTGTACCCAGTTTCTTGTATTAATACCTCACATTAGTATTGTACATTTGTCACTATGAGCCAATATTGGTACATGATTATTAATGAATGTCTATATATTAGATTCCTTAATTACCTTTTTTTCAGCTCCAGGACCCCCCTGAGGACACAATATTATAATTAGTTCTCATCCTTCCTCAGGCTTCATGTGGCTGTGATGGTTTCTCAGACATTCATGTTTTTGATGACTTTGGTCTATAGTTTTCCTATCTTGAAATGTCTTTATATGGTTTTAATATTAGAGTAATGTTGGCCTTATAGAATGACTTAGAAAGCATTTGTTTTGCTTCTATTTTCTTGAAAATATGGAGAATTTGCCTTATTTCATTGTTAGAATTCACCAATGAAATCAATTGGATTGAATGCTATACTTTTTTAATTTACTTTTAATTTGAGAGACAGGAGAGAGAGAGAGAGAGAGAGAGAGAGAGACAGAGACAGAGACAGAGACAGAGACGCAGAGAGAGAGAGAGACATGTGAGCAGGAAAAAGGGGCAGAGGGAGAGAGAGACTCTTTAAGCAAGCTCCCCTTTCAGCTCAGAGTCAATGTGGCGCCTTGTCGGGGCCGCCTCGTTTTCTGTCTGCCTCAGGCAAGGATTATCACTCTCCGGAGAGTGAACCAGCAAACAAGATTTGCATCTAGAGGCTGGAGACTGCCATTTCCTGGTCAAAATAACTTTGGCTCCTGTCATGCTGGGCCAGCCAGTGGCCAAGGTGCACAAAAGATCAAAACCGTATTTTGGATTATTCAGTGCTAACTCCCCCCTTCCCAGCATTGCTGTGACAAATCTGGGCGTTTCTTTTGATATTCATTTGACTCTGTTTACCTGGTAACTGACCTAGGTCAGTTACTTTGTTTTCCCGCCTTGAAACCTTTATAAGAGACAGTTTTCTGAATAAAGCTCTCTCTCTTTTGCCTGATCGGAAACAGTGAGTGCTGTCTTTACTCTCTGCGTCTCCCTCTCCTGCCCCCTTTTTTCTCTCCCTCCCTCAGGAGAAGGACCCGCGACGATTCTCCGCCCTGCCCATCGGGGCAGACGAAACAGGTACCGCGGAATACCGGCGCTCCTCCCGGCCTCCGGGTTACTACAGCGCCTGACCCCATGACCCTGGGATCATGACCTGAGCTGAAACCAAGAGTCAGATGCTCAACCATCTAATCCACCAGGCACCCCAACTATACTTTTTTTGGAAGATTATCAATTATTGGTTAAATTTATTTCATAGTTATAGAGCTATTCTTGTATATTTCTTCTGTGTGAGTTTTGAAAGTTGTGTCTTTTAGGAACTTAGTTATCAAATTTGAGAACATATAGTTATTAATATTTTTATTAGCAATTGCATGGGATCAATTGTGATTGCCCATCATCTATTTCTGATAGTGGCAATTTCTGTCTCAATCTTTTTCTTTGATTAGCCTGACTAGAGATTTATTAGTCTTATCAACATTTTTAATAATCACGTTTTAGTTTGGTTGATATATATATATATATAAATATTTTTCTTTTTAGACTACTTCCTTTTCATTTATTTATTTCCTAATTTTTATTATTTCTTTTATTCTTGCTTTAATCTTATATTACTCTTTTTGTAACCACTTTCCTAAAGTAGAAATTTAGGATATTGAGTGCAGATCTTTCATTTTTTTATATAAATTTCCCTCTAAGCACTGCTTCTGCTGCATCCCATTACTTTTGATAAATTGTATTCTAACTGCCGTTTCAATTCTTACATTGTTTTCTAGTTTAATGCCATTGTGTTCTAAGCATATACTTTGTATGATTTCAGTGGTGGGCTTTTTGGCCAGCATATTGTCAATGTTGGTGAATATTCTATATGGATTGCGAAAAAATGTATTCTGCTCTTGTTTGTTGGAGAACTCTATAAGTGTCAATTGTTATATAATAGATTAATAATATAATTCAGGTCAGGGCACCTGGGTGGCTCAATCAGTTAAGCATCTGACTTCAGCTCATGTCATGATCTCGCGGTCTGTGGGTTCAAGCCCCATGTCAGGTTTTGTGCTGACAGATATGACCCTTGAGCTTGTCTGTGTCTCCCTTGCTTTCTGCTCCTTCCCTGCTCCTTCTCTGTATCTGTTTCTGTCTCTCTCTCTCTCTCTCTCAAAAATACCAAAAAAATTTTTTTAGTTAATATGCTTAAGGTCATCTATATTTATACTGAATTTGTATCTTTTTGATCTATCAGTTGCTAACAGAGGGTTGGTGATGACTCAGCCCTAACAGTGGATTTGTCTATTTCTTCTTTCACTGCTGTCAGGTTTTGCTTCCTGTTTTAATGCTCTGTTTTTAAAGGCATGCACGTTTAGGATTGCTATGCATTATTATAAAATTAACCCCTTTATTATTATGTAATGCCTTTATTCCTGTAAATTTTCCTTGTTCTGAAATCTGCTTTGTCTGAAATTATTATATCTACATTTCTTTTCTTTGGAGTGTTAATATTGGATGTTTCTTTCAATCCCTTTACTTATGTTGTATAAGTCCTTATATTTAAATGCATTTCTCATAGACAATACGGAATTTTTTTTTAACCTAGGGTATTTAGCCTGGGTAGCTCAGTCAGCTAAGTGACTGACTCTTGATTTGGGGTCAGTTCATGACCTCAGTGTGTGAAGTCAAGCCCTACATCGGGGCTCTGCACTTACAACATAGAGCCCTGCTTACAATTTTCCCTCTCTCTGCCCCTCTCCACCCTCAAAATAAATAAACAAAATAAACATTAAAAAAATAAAAAATTGGGCCCCGGGGTGGCTCAGTCAGTTGAGCATCCATCTTCAGCTGAGGTCATGATCTCATGGTTGGTGAGTTCAAGCCCTACATCTGGCTCACTGCTGTCAGTGTAGAGCCCACTTCAGATGCTCTGTTCCCCTCTCTGTGTCCCTCCCCCATTTTAATCTCTCTTTCTCTCTCTATCTCAAAAATGAATAAACATTAAAAAATTAAATAAAAATATTTAAAACTCTACCCTGACAATATATGCTTTAACTGATAAATTTAGACTTCAAACTTAAAGTGATTATTATATACTTTTCTTAGTAGCTTCTGAATTTCACTGGTTTTTACTTGTTGCATTTGTTCTTTATTTCTCTCCCATTATTTACCTCTTTATAATTAAAAAAATTTTTTTAATGTTTATTTTTGAGAGAGAGACAGAGCAGTGGTGGGGGAGATTCAGAGGGAGATGGAGACACAGAATCCAACGCAGGCTCCAGATTCTGAACAGGCTGGGAGATTATGACCTGAATAGATGTTGGACGCCTGACTAACTGAGCCACCCAGGTGCCCTGTTACCTTCTTATATTTTAATTGAGCATTTTCTACTATGATATTTGATCTTTTCTTTTAGATTATAAGTTATACTTACTTTTATAATTTTTGTAGTGCTTGCTCTATAGTTTAGTATACACATATTTAAATAATTTAAGCCTACCTTAAATTATACTTCAGGTAACACTATATGTTTTCACAGGGAGTGTAGGTATCTTATCACAAATTCCTTTCTCCCATCCCTTGTAACTTTGCTGTCAATTATTTCATTTATACATAAGTGATTATAATCACCCATTACATTACTATTTTTACTTTAAACAGGTATCTTTTAAAACAGTTAAGAGTAGATTTTAAAAAACTTTTTATTTATTTATTTTCTGCAGCTTTTCCTTTGTTTATGTAGATCTAAGGTTCTTCTTACATAATTTTTTCTTTCCTGTCTGAAGAACTCCTTTTAACATTTTATGCAGGGCAAGTTTGCTCGTGATGAATTTCCTCAATTTATGTTTATCCAAGGAAATATTTCTCTTCCACTTTTAAATGATACTTTTGCTAGATATAGAATTCTATGTTGACTTTTGTTTTCTTTCAACACTTTTATTGTGTTATTCTATTCTTTTTTATGGTATCTAA
This sequence comes from Suricata suricatta, assembly GCF_006229205.1. NCBI lineage: Eukaryota > Metazoa > Chordata > Mammalia > Carnivora > Herpestidae > Suricata > Suricata suricatta. The sequence continues at coordinate 88,548,126 of NC_043709.1, forward strand.
CAATAATCCCACTGTAATTATATTCTTATTATTTTATAAGTATTATTTAAAATTTTATAGCTTTTTAAAAGAAATTTTTCTTTGTCTTTGGATTTCTGTTGTTTAGATATAATATGGACAGAATTTGGGGGATCGGTTTGTTTATTTTTCATTTATTTTATTTGATATTGTCTGAGCTGGATCTGTGGTTTGGTGTCTGTCTTGGATTTTAGAAACTTCTCAAATATTATCATTTCAAACATTTCTTTTGCTCCATTCTTTCTTTTTTCTCATTTTGGTATTCTAGTTGCACATTGAAATTGACCCTTAGCTATTGGATATTCTTTTATGCTTCTGTTTCTTATTTTCATTCTTTTTTGTCTATGTATTTCACTTTTGCATTTTTTAAATTTAACTATATTCAAGCTCACTGATACTTTCTCAGCTTTATTGGATTTATTGATGTGTTATCAAAGGCATTCTTCATTTCTGATACAGTGTTTTTGATTTTCAACATTTACTTTTTATTTTTCCTTAGAGCTTTCATCTCCCTGTTTATTTTACTCATTTATCTTGCATGTTGTCTGCTTTCTCCATTAGCTTACTTATTAATCATAGCTATGTTAAATTGCCTGTCTGATGATTTCCATAACTGTGTCATATCTGAGTCTGGTTCTGACATCACTTTGTCTTTCAGATTGCTTTGTTTTCTAACTTCTTTATATATATACACACACACACCAAATGAAACATGCACTGGGTTGTGGGAACTGAGGTAAATAAGCCTTTACTGTGAGAATATATACTGATCTGGCTAAGAGTTAAGTTGTATTCTATGTTTGCTATAGCTGTAGATGCCAGAAACTCTAAATTTCTATAGTAGTCTTACTTTTTCATCCTTTTTACTTTAGATTTCTCTCTGTATTCCTTTTTAGTAAGAAATATTGTGTCTTGCAGCACCTTCAGCTATAATACATAATTAATATACTAGAGCCCCACTGGTGTGATGGTAAGGTGTGGGGGAAGTGTTATTAGTCCACAGTTTTCCCATTAAATCCATTTTAGTGGCCTGGGTTTTAGGGCTGTGACTTTCCAAATGTTTCTGCAGTGCTATAGGTTTTTCCTCCCCTTGTCCATTATGCCCTTATCTGGCTGCTGTGTTCTCAATCTATTTCCATGAAGCCCTGATTCATTTGGATGGTTTTGTTTTTTGTGTTTTCCTGTCTCAAGTGAGACAGAATGGCTAACAGTTCCTGCAGTGGGAAGAATGAACTTCTTCTGATAGAAGACAAATCTCTCACCAAATGTTTTTCCCTGGATAAGAGGTTCTTTGTTAGAGAGAAAATTCTAGGTACATTTCACAAAGAATGCTCTTGAGCATTCTTCATATAGAGCTCATAAAAGTCTCGGGGACCCTCATATCAAAATTCCTAGGAATTTCTCACTCTTATGTTTGTCCACTCTTAGACTGAAGCAGTTCATCAAAATTACCAGTTAAGTGTTCATTTTCAGTTTGCTCACCATTTTTCTTGCTGTTAAGGCAGGAGTGACACAACTTCCGAGCTCTTTACATATAGGAGTGAAATAAAAAGTCTAAAGAGTGATTTTTAAGAGTAGCAAATGTTGTAACATGCTTAGCATATATTCAATTATGACAATATATTAGGAAAAGAAAAATTGAATATGAAGGACAGAGAAATCTACTGAAGGGGGCACTTGGGTGGCTCTGTCGGTTAAGCCTCCAGCTCTGGCTCAGGTCATGATCTTGCAGTTCATGAGTTCCAGTCTCACGTCGGGCTCTGTGCTGACAATTCAGAGCCTTGGGCCTGCTTCAGATTCTGTCTCCTTCTCTCTCTGCCCCTGCCCCAATGCTCTATCTCTCTCTGTCTCTCAAAAATAAATAAATGGTAAAAATATTTTCAAAAAAATCTACCAAAGAAAATTAAGTCCTTAAATGTTAGGTGAGCAAGGTTAGGATCAAATTCATGAGAGAGTTTGATCTTAGATAGGAGTACAGACAATATCGTGGTTGAATTGAATCCCTCCCAAAAATAGTGTAGTCCTAAACCTGAGAACTTATAAGTGTGACCTTATTTAAAATTATGTCCTTGCAGATGGTCAAGTTAAAATGAGGTCCTTAGGGTGAGCCCTAATACACTATTAACAGTGTCTTTATTAAAATGGAAAATTTAGGGACAAATACACAGGGAGAATATCAGGTAAAGGTGAAGGCAGAGAGTGAGCTGATACACCTATAAGCTAAGGAATAACAAAAATTGCCAACAAATTACTAGAAATCGGGAAAGAGGCATGGAAGCAATTCTCCCTCACAGCTCTAAGTATAAATGGCAGGTCCATCAACACTTCTTAGTAGAAGTTGATTTGATTCAGAAGATTTTTTTCTAACTTCTGGCTTATAAGAATTGAAAATGTTATCAGCCAAAACATTTGATCCAGGAACTCTGAAAATTCAAAAAATCACAAGTACAACTTGTATGTGCATGGCAGTAGATGTAACTGAAGGCCCAGCTGCCATGTATAACAATGACTTTATTCTTTTTTCTAATGATAAGTTTTCTGTGTTAATAAAATAACATCTAGGCAGCATGGAATTGCTTAGGTTAAGCTATTTTATATCCAGTCATTGAATACAAAGGAGGAACTATTTTTGATTACTTGATAATCCTATATAATATTTTGTTTTAGAATTATCTATGCACAACCAAGAAATAGGTCTTCTTTCCATTCTGTTTTATTTTCCTGAATGTGCTATATTATAGTTTAAAGACAACAAAAGCAGCTTATATTAAGGTAATTGTTTAATCATTGATCTAAATGTATTTTATCTATTCTTTGCTATGTGTTAGGCTATTCTAAGTAATTGACACTTGCCCCTAAATATAACAGAAAACTATTGAAGGTGTTTAAGTAGGAAATAAATTAATTAGCTAACACTATCTAAAGAATCATCCCAAAACTTTGTCGCTTAAAACAATGATTTTATCTCAAGAATCTGCAGGTCAGCAATTTAGACTAAGTGAGTGGTTTTTTTCTTCTTGTTTTTCTTCATCATGCATCTGCTATCAGCTGAGAGTGAGTTTTGCCCATCTTGTGGAGGCTCCCTGACTTGTCTGGGGCCTTGATTCGTCTATGTTGCACATTTATTATCCTTTAGTAGGCTGACTCAAATCGTGTCAGAGACAGAGGTCTGAAGAGGTAGCAGAAATACAAACACTATTGCATCATGGATTCAAAATTAGAATGTTATCATGTCTTCTATAGTCCGTTAGACAGATCAAGTCATAAGGTAAGCTACGATTAAATAGGCGGAGAAATAGACTCCCTCTTTGATAGGAGAAGCTGTTATTTTAAATTCCAAAAGATGCAAATACTGGGACAGTGAAGAAAAATGAAGACATTTATATAAGCAATATATCACAGAGAGTTGATAAGACTCACATTTTAGTTAAAATGTTTTGGGAATGCCTGCATGGCTCAGTCAGTTGAACATCCAGTCTTGATTTCAGCTCAGGTCATGATTCCAGGGTCATGGGATTTAGCCCCCTGGCTGAGGATGGAGCCTGCTTAAGATTTTCTGTCTGTCTGTCTCTCTCTTTCTCTCTTCCTCTCTGTCCCTCTTTCTTGCTTACATGCTGTCTTTTTCTTTCTAAAAAAAAAAAAAAGTTCCTGCGTCAGTGAGAAGAACAGATTGGAAGAAAGCAAGATATTACCTTTTATCTCAACTACAAGTGTATTTAAGCCCTTAATATTTTCTTTAAAAGACATTTGCTATATGGAAAGAGTTATATCTTTATGTGTTGAGTGTGTATGTGTGTGTGTGTGTGTGGTAGTTGTTGAATTAAAAATAAAAGTATTCTCAGAAAATATTAGAAACCCAAATTCAACAGCACATTTAAAAATACATATACCATGACCAAGTTTGATTTACTCTTGGAATGAGAGGATGACTCAACATTGAAAACCAATCAATATAATATACTTCATAAACATAATAAAGGATAAAAACCACATGATAATCATGATTGATGCAGAAAAAAGATTTTACAAAATTTAATATTCTTTCATGATTAAAAAAATTCAACAAAGTAGGAGTGGAAGGAAAATATTTCCACCAAATAGGGGCTATTTGTGATAAACTCACAGTTAATATCTTGCTCAATGATGAAAACCTGAAATCTTTCCTCTAAGATCAGAAATAAGACAGAAATGCCTCATTTTTCCAATTTTATTCAGCATAGTATAGAAAATTCTTGCTAGAGAAATTAGGCAAGAAAAAGAAATAAAATGCACCCAAATTGGAAAGGAAGTACAATTATGTCTATTTGCAAATGATATAATCCCTATTGTAGAAAGTCCTAAATTTACACACACACCCCAAAACAAACAAACAAACAAACGAATAAACAAAAACACTGTTAGAACTAATAAATGAATTCACCAAAGTTGGAGGATACAAAATAATAAAATGTCCTTAACCAAGGAAATAAAAGAATCATACACTTGAAAGTAGAAAGCGTTGTTGGAAGAAATTAAAGAACATACAAATAAATGGAACAACATCATGTTTACCTTAATATTAAGGTATCAAACTCTCCAGAAAATTCTACAGGGATGCCTGAGTGACTTGATTGAATGTCTGACTTCTGCTCAGATCATGATATGTGAGTCCCAGCCCCACATCGTTCTCACTGTTTTCAGCACAGAGCCTACATCGAATCCTCTTTCTTTCTCTGCCCCTACCCTGCTCACACTCTCTCTCAAAAATAAATAAACTTAAAAAAAAACTACAGACTTAATGCAGCCTCCATCAAAAGACCGGCCTGAATGCAGACATAGAAAAATCCTTTTGGTAATTCATATGGAATCCTAAGGCTCTCCAAAAGCTGATTCTATCTTAAAGAGTAAAAGTTGGAGGTCTCACATGTCCTGATTTAAAAACTTACTACAAACTAGATTAATCGAATTATGTGATATTGGTATAAACACAGACATATAGATAAATGAAATATAATAAAGTGCCAAAATTAAGCTTTGCATGTGTAATCAAATGATTTCCAGCAAGACCATTCAATGGGAAAAATATAATGTTTTTGGGAAATGGCATTGGTAAAAATAAATATCCACATGCAAATATTAAAGTTAGAATTTTCCCTTAAACCATATACAAAAATTAACTCAATAGAGATCAAAGGCCTGTCAGAGCTAAAACTATAAAACTCTTAAAAGAAAATACAGGGGAAAATTTCAACATTGGATTCAGCAATTATTTCTTGGAAATGACCTAAAAGAATAAAGGGAAAAAAATGCACAAATAAGACTACATCAAAATTTAAAACTTTTGTTCATCATAGGATGCTACCAACAGAGTGAAAAATCACCTCATGGAATAGGGAAACATATTTGCAAATCATATAGTGTAAAGGATTAAATTTAGAATAACAAAAGAATTCCTATAACTCAACTGCAAAAATATTATTTTAAAATGGACAAAGGGCTTGAATTGATATTTTTCAAAAACAGTCATAACGAATAAACACATGAAAAAACTGTTCAGTGCCATTAATCATTAAGGAAATGCTGGTCAATATTATAATAAGATATCATTCACACCCACTAGTGTGACAATTTTTTTTAAAAGCATTTAAAAAATAACAAGTGTTGGCAAGAATGTAGAGAAATTGGAACCCTTGTGCATTGCGGGTGGGACTGTAAAATAATGTAGCTTCTGTGGAAAATAGTGTTACAACAGAATTCAGAAAAGTAAAGTTAAAATAGAATTACCATATGTTGCAGCAACTTCACTTGACTCTATATATCCTAAAGAATTGAGAGCAGAAACTCAAACCATAGCACACCTATATTCATAACAACATTACTCACAATAGCCAAAAATTGGAAGCAACCCAGTGATCGTTGACAGATGAATAGATAAATAAAATGTAGTATATACATTTAATGGAATATTTTTCAACCACAAAAAGAATGGTAATTCTGACAACTACCACATGGATAAATCTTGACGACATTACGCTAAGTGAAAGAAGTCAGTCACGCAATGACAATTACAAAATGACAAAGTACGATTCTCCTTATATTTGGTATCTAGGGTAGTCAAATTCATCAGCAGAAAGTAGAAAGGTGTTTACCAGGATAAGGTGGCGAAGTTACGGGGAGTTAGTGTCTAAAGAGTACAGAGTTTTAGTTAGAGAAGATGAAAAGATTTTGGCAATGGGTAGTGGTGATGGTTGCACAACAATGTGAGTGTGCCTAATGCCACTGAACTGTACACTTTAAAAAGGGCAAAATGGTAAATGTTACATTATGTGTATTTAACTTAAAAAAAAAGAAACATATTTTTACAAAACAAATTTATCAGTCTTAGGGAATCAATCTTAGGGAGCTCGTTAATGATCCAAGAGTAAGCATGTTAATAGGTCTTAGAAAGAGCCTTGAGGTAAGTTCTAAATATATTTTTACTTCTACCTACTGGTCCTGACCTGGAAAGTGAATCACTTTTTGTTTTTTTCACTCCATTGTTATCTGTCTTGGCATTATGACCTGGTTTATCCCCTGAAATATGAGTGAGAGTTGCATGTGTTTCTCTTGTGCAGAAGAAAGAAGGGTGATCATGTAGCTCTGATAATACTTTTCCTGCTACCATGAGATGATCACATGCCAGCTAGCAGCGACTAGAGTCTTGGTGCCACTAGGCAGAGCATGTGAAGCAGATCTGTGGCTGACTTGAAATGGATATAATCTGGACATGAAATGTTTCTGAAAGGCACTAAGTTTTGCAGCGCCATTTGCTACTGCAGCATAGCTGAGATTTCACTACTAATGAAGCTTAAAATAATGAATCAATTTTAGGAACCTAGTATGTTGTTTTTGTTAATCTTTATTTGACTATTTTCTCATTTGTGTCAGAAACTGGATTTATTTTTCAGGTTTCAATGTACCAAAATCCATGTTCCAGGGTTGTAGCCAGAAACAGAAAGTGACTAGCTCTCTCGGAAGTGTTTTTCCCCCCAATTCTAAAAGAGACCATTTGATAAACCTAACTTGTGTTCAGCGTATGTAACTGGTATAACCCCAGTACAATCGGTTGAGTGCGAAGCTGCCATTTTACATGATCGTGGCTGCCAGGTGTACATCTCTGTTCATAAGAAGTGGCCATATTTGTAGACTGGAAAGGCATCGAAATATTGCCCACTGCACCCCCCACACGCTATTTGTAGAAAGAAGAGACACAACAGAGGAAAGCACAAGAATCTAAACATGCCTGTAAAAATGAATCACATAATGCCAACTAAGCAAAGGAATCCAAGACCTTAAATATTTTATATTCATACTTATTTAGAATTTAGAATTTATATGTGGTTTAGGATAACCAATCCTCAACCTGTTAAGAATTGCATATGGCAAACAAAAACACATTGAATTAAGGTGCCTAGAGTTTCTTCCCACCAAGTAATACAATCAACAGTATTTCATTGTTTAATTTGTTCCCCCTCTGAGGTGTTTTATGAAGATAAATATGAAAAGATTAATTTACAGGCTTTTTGGGGGGCAAGGACCCTTAGTAAATTTCTTTTAGATACTGCCTATTTGACTTGAAATGGTTATATAACTAACTTTCAAAACTTAGTAATGGACAATATATTTTTATAGAAATATCTGTGTTCTTTGATTTTTTAAAAAGATGTAGAGATTATAATAAAAGTAGCATAAGATCGAAGTCTTAATTACTTCAATTGTTAAAAATTCAATTGTTAAAAAATTGTTATTGAGAGCTAACCACTATTTAAAAAATAACCATTTAAGGGTTTGTAGATCTTATTTACTTCAACTTGCTGTGGAAAATCTGGCATACCATTAGATTTCTACTAACTTTTTATATAACATTATTTCACATATAAATAAACATGAGTGCTGTCCAATACTACTTCTGTGATGATGTATTCTTTATCTTCAGTGTCCAAGCCACTAGTCACTTGTAGCTATTAAACATTTGAAATGTGGCTACTCTGACTGACAAACTGAATTTTAATTTAAAAAATTAATTTAAACAGTTACATACAATTAGTTGACTTAAATCTAAATCTCAATAACTTGGAAAATACACTGAATTGTTTCATGTTTTTATTTCTGAATATGGTCCAGGTCAGTGGTTTAAATGAGAAGAAAAAAAAGGAGTTATGAATAAGTATTTTAAGACTGTACTATAAAATTGATTTTAATGAGAAGGACTGTAGACAAAGTATTTTTTTGGAATGTGGAAATAAGCATTTTCTTAAAGCTTTACACATATAGATAGAATAAAATGATAAAAAACTGAAAGATTGTAGTGATAAAATATTATTGTAAAAATGTAAATGCCACAGGATTTTATTTTATAAATTTAAAGAAATCACAGTGCAAAATTAACATTATAAAAAATATACCAAATACATCTAAGTGAGTTAAACAAAGCGAATTTTTAGATCAATATTATGATATATTTCTCTCTATGTAAAGTAGAGATCAAACTACCTCTCTCATATAACCAGGTAGTCATTTTTAGGATCAGAAAAAAACATTTTTTGATGCTGCATTCTGTTTATTTCATGTATTTAGTTTTTGTAACTAAATTAGTAATGACAGTAAAATTATATTCTAGGACATAGCATGTGTGTTATTACTTATATTGACTTAAAATCCAGTTTTCATAGGCTTTATACTTTCTGAAAATTTTCTTCAGGAAACACTCGAGAATAGAATTTGAAAATATAGAAACATTTGATAAATATATGTTAGAGCCATGAGTATTTGGGAAGAAATATGTTACTACTCTAAAGATAACTGGAAGAAACAGTATCTTGGGTCCTTATTCTGGCAAGTAAGTATGTGGCAGAAACCCCTTTCAGAAGCCATAAATATCAAATAATTTTGCTCATTATTAAAGAATCATACAAAATTAATACATACTGAATTTATAAGTTATAATAAGTCAACAATTTCGAAAGTAAAGTTTCTAACATATTTTAATTTCTGTTAAATGAATAAAATATACCTGATTTTTTCAAATGATCTGTTTTTTGTGGCTATCATCTCTTGCACAAAGTGTTGCTTCCATTTCTTCTGAAGCCATTTTCTTAAAATTTTCTGCAAAGGTGATTGACATAGTAAACATGCCAGAATACAGACTTCATAATTGACAAATTTGGATCACTTTCCTTAGAAGGCCAAAAGATGGTGCTGCTGTGTAGCTGAGTTATTCCTCAATAATCAATTGCCTTCTGTAGTTTCAATTCAACTGCTAAAATGGCGGAAATACATCTGTCATAAGAACAAGTAAAACAGATCTGAAAACGGCAGTAAAATGAATCAGGTAACAACTTAACTTAGAGTGATACCCAATGATAATTGGACTCAGTGAAAACCGACAGTTGCCGAGTGGCAAAGAGCTTGTGTTAAAGTCTCTTTTTGTGTTAAATGTGGAAATTTCTGAAAATTCAAGTTAAAGACTCCTTGTAAAGAAGTCATAGTTTAAAGGAGAGGCAGGGAAAAAGAGAGAGAGAGAGAGAGAGACTTTAAAGAAATTGTCATCTTATGAGGACAACCTAATGAGTCATTTTAATATTTCCATTTTGATAATTTAGTAATCTTATAATAGCAAAGTAAGCCTCAAAATTTTGTCTTCAAAACTATTAAGGTTTTGTTATAAGTAACATGAAACTATAAAGCTTTTCATTATAGTCACTACATTATGTAGAGCTAGACATTTTCCATTTTAATTCTTTAATTTTAATTTTATATTTTATCACATTAATATGTACAGAGTAAAAAAATATTTATTTATTTTTGAGGGAGAGAGACTGTGTGCATGAGCAGAGGAAAGACAGAAAGAGAGAGAAAGAGAATCCCAAGAAGGCTTTGTGCTATTAGCACTGAACCCCACATGGGGCTCAAACAAATGAACCCTGAGATCATGACCTGTGCCAAAATCAAGAGCTGGACGCTTAACTGACTAAGCCACCCAGTCGCCCCTATGTACATACTTTTAAAAGTCAAATAGTGAGTGCCTAAGTGGCTCAAACGGATGAGCATCTGACTTCGGTTTAGGTCATGATCTTGCAGTTCGTGGGTTCAAGCCCCGTGTCAGATCCTGTGCTTACAGCAAGCTCAGAGCCTGGAGCCTGCTTCAGATTTTGTGTCTCCCACTCTCTCTCTCTCTGATCCTCCCCTGCTCACACTGTCTCTTTCTCTCTCTCTCAGAAATAAATAAAACATTCACAAAATAATTTAAAAAAACTCAAATAGTTTTAAGTTTATAATAGAAACTAAAAACAAACAAACAAAAAAACCAACTTCTTTACATCTCAACACCTCCAAATCTCTGCTCCTCAGAGGATACCTTTTACACACATTTTATTCCTGTATTTTGTTAGAATCTCACATTTTTAAATAATCTAATTATTTTATTTTTTCTTGATTTTCCAATGTTAGATCTATCTATTGACTTCCTACTGCCGATTTAGTATTTGTCCTCCTTCGTGCACATGTTGTTTCTGTTTTCCTAGTATAGTTATATACATAGTTTTTTGGTTGTTATTGTTGTTAAATAGATAACATTGTTTGTATTATGAAAATGTGAACATTTTCACACTTGAATGATAAAGTGTACTATGATTACACTTAATTTCTGTGCAACTTTGTGTTTTTTAGAAGATTATCATGTTTTTCTTAATACTGAGCACCTATCACAATAAGCCGTTTATAATTTACCCCCAATTTAAACATATTACTTGTAGAGTTAATATAGTATTAGTTATTGTCACCATGCTGGATATTAAATCGTTAGTACTTATTCATCTCATGTAACTGAAAGTTTGATTTTTTTTTTTTTTGGAGGAGGTCATTGAAAGGATTTGACCATCAACTGACCCTCAATCACAACCTGGGCAACCAAAGATTGCTAACCTGTTCCCCTGTCCTTGGAATGTGTATTTCTCTTGCCTTCCATGCACTAGAAGCTTCTCTAAAGATGTGACTTTGAGACAGTCGTGTGTTGTTGAGATGTATGTCCAGACAATATAAGTGACTGCATCCAATTAAAGCATCTATATAAACTTTTAAGATTCTGGTAGGCAGATGTAGAGATCTACAGAGATCTACTTGTCTTCCAGCTTCTCAGGACAAGCCTCCTAAGTAAGTTCCTTTGACAGTTAAACCTGGCACCTACCAATCTGGAGTGGCCTGCCTTTCTTTGGTCTCTCCATGTACAGAAGACCAAAGAAATGGAACTTGGGAAATTCTGCATTGGCTATCATCATCGCTGAGGAGTAGTTCCCATAGATCAGAAGCTTGTGGACTGCTAGCTGCTTTAAAGTACTCGTTTGAGGAATTGCACAGAGACCAACATGACAGAGAAGGAAAGCAAATGGCTGCCACTGGTTTCTACTGCAGACAGTTCGGCTGGTCAGCGATGTCCAATGAGAGGCTGAAACTCAGGTTAGAAAGATGGAAGAAGAGCTGAAGTCAAAGAAGAATATGTGGGCGTCTGCTCTTCTACGGGCTTCCGGGAGACAGAAAAGGTAGGGGAGTGGGATAAACAGTGGGAGACATTAGTGTGCTCTTTTGCAGAGCTAGGAAGGTGTGGGATGTCACAGATGAAGATCTGAGCACGTGTAACAAAGCCTGGTAGGCAGCTAAGAGGTGGAATCCCTGGGAGGGTGAGGAGAGTGAAGCGGAGGTGTTGTGGTGATTGACAGTGAGGCGATGAAAGGCCTCCTGCCATCTGACCCCAAACAAAGGAAAGCAAAAGCAAAGCAACCTCAGCCAGCAGGGCAGCTCCAATTCAGGAAACGTTCACTAGGAGAGAATATACTCCCACTGAGTTTGTTGATATAGCTGCCAAGTTCCAGCAAAAGGCCAGGGAAAGTATCCAGGTGTGGTTAGTGCAGCTAAGGAAATATGGATGGAAGGGAAGGGAGAGATGTTGGCATTTTTCTGGCCAGATATGAGGCAGAGAAAATGAGCAACATCACACACACTCAGTCCTCCAGTAGTGCCTACATGGTGCTTGGAGGTTCAAGATATTCATTCCCTCATACCCTGGATTATTCTAGCCTGCAGCGGGACTTTGCCCAATGAGAGAGAGTTTCCTCAGCATGTGGGACCCTGAAAATCTATAGAGGAGGTACAAATTCTTTGGGAGTTGGGAATTAGATAGGTCATGAACACCCCTGCCTTTGAAGGCCCTAATCGGGCTACATTTACCACAGGCATGAAAACTGAGATTCTCCGGTCCGCTCCAGCATCCAGTATAGAATGCTGATATCTGTACTGATCCCAGACATGGGACAAGACATGTGTGATATTGGGCAATCTATTACTTACCTGGGAGAGACTGACAAATCCCAGGAATGAGTATGAGCTGTGGAAAAGACCCAAGAAAGAAAGGGAGCTGGAAAAAGCCCAAGGGCTATCCCAGTTGGCTGTAAAGCGTCTGGCTAAAGTAACCTGGAAGCAAATGTGGTTTGGCCTGATTGCTGCAGGGATTCCTTTAGAATAGATAGACTGGCAACGTGTGCTGGCTGGCCTGTGGAAGTCTTAAAATCAGAACAGTGGTTCAGACTTGCGCCATCTGCTCCTGTCGTACCTGATGCCCCATCTGCTCCAGGACAGGCTCCGAAATCAGTGCTATTAGGAATGAGTACAGGATGGCTTGAGTATAGGATGCAGGCCAAGATCGCCACCAGGTGAGGGCTGTTGGAAGTGATCAGAGTCCTCACATCAAGCTCTCTATTCACTGGTCTTCCAGAAATTAACAGAGATGACTGATCTGGTTGACACAGGACCTGGATGATAGTGGGCTCCTGGGAAACGAACAAAGTAGTTCCTGATCAATCACAGTGAAACCACACAGTCCACCCATTCACGTAGCCGAGCCCGATGTTGCCACCGTCTTAGGTACCTCAGCCCGAGTCCTAGGAGCATACTATGCCGAAATGGACTTAGCAAATGTCTCTTTCAGAAAAAGCCTGACCATGGAGTCACAAGATCACTTCTCCTTCACATGGGAAGGGCAACAGTGGACCTTTCAAGGGCTTCCTCAAGGTTACCTGCACGGTCCTACCATATGTCGTGGGGTGGCAGCCAGGATCTGTCTCTGCTCTCCTTCCCCACATCAGTACAATGGACCCATTACAGTGATGATATACTGTTACTAGGTGGAGATTTGCCTCTGCTGCAGGACACCTGCCGGCTTTGCTGGGACATTTGCGAGGGAGAGGACAGACAGTGAGCCCACAGAACGTTCGAAGCCCAGGCACCACCATGAAGTTTTTGGGAGGCATTTAGACATGTGTTGTCCCAGAAAGCTGTGATTGATGAGGTACAAACCTATCTAACCCCTAAGAATGAGGAAGAGGTAGAAGCCTTTTCAGGGACTCTGGGGTTTGGTGGATTTTTATTCCCCACAGGGCACAGAGCTACCATCCCTCTGGTAAAAAAGGTGGGGACAAGGGAGGGGGCATGTGTGGAACTGGGAATTAGAACAGCAAGCACTTTTGAGAAAGTTAGAATACTAGTGAGGCAGATTAAAAACTCTGGCCATCTCCCAAACAGGGCTAGCATTTGAGTTAGATGTGTCTGGGACTCCAGAAGGTGTGGGTTGGGTACTGTGACAGAGACAATAAAAAGAAAGAGTGTCCTTAAGATTTTGCTTCCAGCTCCGGAAGGGGTCAGAAACCCCTTACATCCTCATAGAGCAGCAGCTCCTAATAGTGTACGTGGCACTGCTTCAGGTTGAGCCTTTCAAGGAGGACCGGCACATTGTGGTGAGAACATACCTGCTCATCAAAGAGTGAGTTGAGAACATGTTCCATGTTCTACCATAGCTCAGACTCCCACTATGACTAAGTGGCTTACTTGTTTGCTGCAGGTAAATCTAGAAATGTGGGTGCTACTAGGCCCTGTAGAGGATGTGGATCCTTCAAATACTCCCACTCCTATTCCTGTGGCGGCAGAGAGAGGGAGCAGGGAGTATTCCTACTATTCCTACCAATGCCTGATATACATAAAGATGCATCTAGTCTGGGCTATCTGTCCACAGGGTCTGTAGTTGCTATTCAACTCAGCACTGACACCATGTGGATGGAAACAGGAAACAGGATTGCCAGTTTGATGATCACTCATGAGCCCTGGCTATTAACCATTTGCACTGAGAGTTGGGCTGTTCTAAAGGGGTTAAGCTTATGGCTTGGACAATGGGAAGCCAAGAGTTGATCATCAAAAATAAGCCCATGACCAGGCTTATGTGAGGAATGAAGACATGTGGAAAGACATTTGAGTTCATCGATAAACCCCCGAGGCAGTTTTCACCATCTTCCACATCCCAGATGGTAAGACACTAACACTCGCTGGCAATCAGGACACTGATGTCCTAGTTTGTGTACCAGCCCTAGCAACTGACCCTTTAGTAGATTCAGCAGATTGGGTGCATAAAATGAGCGGCCTCCACAGAGCCTGGGTGGGATGGCATATTGGACAGGCTGCTGCATCGCTCTTGAAGTACATTGTTGTTACAGTGCAGTAAGAGCATGTCCTGTATGTTCTAATGATGCCCGAGGGAACTGCCAGAGAAGTCTGGGGCCATCCACTGGAGTTCCCAACTTGTAAGGGAAGCTAATATTGCTTTGACAACTTTCTTCTTGTAATGTGTGATGCTATAGATTCCCTCTAAATATTGCTGTAGCTTCCTCTCACGAATTTTTTTACATTATGTTTTCATTTGTATTCAAGAGTTACGTATATCACTTTTAATTATTTACTTGATCTGCATGCTATTTAGGAATGTGTTACTTAGATTGCGATTATTTTGTTTCCAGATATCTTTCGGCTGTTGACTTCTTATTTAATTTCATGATTAGAGAATGTACTGTTGAGAGAATATACAGTAGATAATTTGAAACTATTGAAATTTATTGATATTTTACGGTCCAGAATGTAGTCTTTCTTGGTGAATAGTGTAATTGAAAATAATGCTTTCTACTTCTGTTGGTTGGGGCGCCTCATAAAGGACAGTAGGTCAGATTGGTTGGTAGGGATATCCAAATCTTCTATATCCTTCTTGACTTTCTGTCTACTTATTCTATCAATTATTGGTAGAATGGTGTTAACCTCTCTGGTTGTAACTGTGGATTGTCTATTTCCACTTCTGGTTCTCTTGAGTTTTTGCTTCATTTTGACCTCTGTTATTAGGTGCATAAATGTCTAGGATTTTTATGCTTTCTTAAGTTGACCACAATCATATGAATTGACACTATTTAACCCTGGCAATATTTTGTGCTCTAAAATACACTCATCTGATGTTAATATGCCCTCTCCAACCTTTGTTTGATTAGCAGTAGCATAGTATATCTCTCATCCTCCTTAATTTCTGTTTACTCATATTTTTATATTTAAAATATGTCTCTCATAAAGAACATACAGTTCAGTATCACTTTTTAATAAATCCAATATGATAATTTTTGCTTCTTGATTCTTGTGTTTATTCTGTTTACAGTGACATTATGCATGTGATTGGATTTGTAGCGGTCATCTTGCCATTAGTTCTTAATATACCCCATCTCTTCTTTGTTTCTTTTTTTCTCTATCTTTTGTATTAATAGAAAAATTTTTCTGATACCATTTTATTTGTTTGTTGTTGACTTATACACTATAATTTTTGATTTATTGTTGATTATACTATGCATGTTTAACAATCACAATATATTTCTGTCACTTCAGGTAGAGTTCAAGAACCATAAGTATTTTTCCAGTACTCCTCTGACTGCTTTATTTTCAACTGAACTATTCCTTGACCCTAAGTGATAGCATTTCTGGTGTTCAACTCAGGGATGAAATTCATTCTTGGCTTTCTTTGATTGCTAATTCAATTACTTTGGCTACTTTGGACTTTATTTATCTAAGATTCTTTTCACTCGTACCTCCTGTCCTATTCCTTTTGTTCTCTAGTGATTATGTATGTCCTTTTAAATATTTTCTACTAGTATTTTTAATGGGGCTTAAAAGGGGAAATGGTATGTGTATCTGTTTAATCAATGAAAACCACCATTTGATTTTAATAATATGTTTATATTCAGACATACTGCCTTATAGGAAGACAATTTTATAGCCTATATATTGCTTGAATGTAATGCTTACACTTCCTCTATTCTTCCTTACTCAGCGGATTTCCATTACCAGCCTCTCTACAAACTCTACTGTGTTTTCAGACTGAGAACCAAATTTCATTACTAAATCTTTAGTATTTGTCTAATAGTTTCTCTTTCACAGAAACTTGTTTTTCCCTGGACCTTGTTCACTTCCCAAGCAAGCATTTCAAGTGAGCATAGCTCTTTTTTTTTTTTTAATATATATTCATCTTATTGGTAGAGGCAGAAGTCAGAGTCCACCTATAACACTGAAGATAGAAAATCAAACTTCTAATCCTAATCTTTTTTCAGTACACTGTTGAATGCCATGAAGTCAACAGCTATGAGAGACTTTGATAATTTTAAGTTGAAAATTGAGTTAAACTCAATAATATAGACAAAAATATTGTAAATAAAAGAAAAGAGGCAAGAAGAAAATTGTCAGCTTTGTTGGGTCTGCTTTGAAGGACCAAGTAAATTTTTCATCAGAATCGATTTTTAATGGATAGTTCTCCACAAAGATTTGATGCTAACCTTATTATAACTATATAAGCTTAAAACAGCAAGACTCCAAGTACTAATATTAACTATCAAGCCAAATATACACAGACCAACTAACTGTGAAGATTACCAAGAAAAAAAAAGTGGAGTGCTAAAATGACCCTTGAGCGTAGGTCGATTTAGGAAACACTCCTGAGTTTTGTACAATAAAATAGAAACTCCCTGGAGAACTCTTCAAATCAACTCCACATCTCTGGAAATTTAGTATCCCTGATCTCTTCTGAGTTTACAAACCAACTTTAGGTCAAGAGAAATTACATCTGAAGAAGGCTGTGTGTCAATTTCTAACTTAGGCTTAGGAAACCCTGCTTAGTTCTATGTTCTCTTTCTCTCACAATTGTTAACTTCAGTGTACTGTTGAGAGAATAAAACCTTGAAGTGAATAGTTACTGATTTATTCTGTATCCTTCAGGATATCTAATAGTAGAAAAGATACCATTCATTTTATCTCATGTTCTTTTACTGTCTCGTATTTTTTTATTCCCATTACAACTTTCAGATGTTCAGCAATTCTCATTTGTTTAGCTGTCAATCCCCCCCCCTTTTAAATTTTTTTAAATTAATCAATTAATTATTTATTTTTGTCTCAGTTGCTGCACTGGGAAGTTATTTGACATCATTGACTTTTTACCTTTTACTATTTTTGGCTAGTTACTTCAAATCCTCCAACTTGTCTTCCTGTTATCCTGTCTTTCTTTCCTTCCCCTAAAGAAAGACTCTGGTAACCCTGAATTTATTATTTCATAATTTTCTTGTATTTCTCTACCAAAATTATTATAAAAGTTTTGTATTTCATGATTTCATTTTCTCAAGTAAAACTTATTTGTTGATGGCTGCAATCTGCCTTTCACCACCATCTCGTTACTGATATAGTTAAGGTCTGCCTCTTTACCTTCCTTGCTTTTGCACTGATTCTTTTCATCTCTCCTTAACTGAGGTATGTACATAATCATGCCATTGTTTCGTTCTCCCTTTGACTTTTTTTCCCCCCACTTACCAGTTGTTTTTCTTCCTTGGATTTCTCAGGTGGTCAAAATTTTAATTCACCTTTTAATGCCTTAAAAACTTGGTATTCTGTGAATCTTCATTTATTAATTTATTCACTTAACAATAACTTTTTGGGGGTGCTTGGGTGGCTCATGATCTCACAGTCCTGGAATCAGTCCTGTGGGCTTGGGGTTTGCTTGAGATTCTTGCTCCTTCCCCAACTTGCATGCATGGGTGGGAGTTCTCTTGCTCTCTAAAATTAAAAATAAAAATTAATAAAAATAAAAATCATTTGAATACTTGCTATTTGCCACACACTATCCCAGCCTGGAGATATCTAATTTTGAAAAGGACATAAAAAGTCCCAGAGTTCTTTCAGCTATGTCTCATGTAAGATATAAACAACAAAACTGTCAAAACTGTGCACTAAGGCTGATAATAAGGATTTTCAGAGGATCAGCCATGGGCTTGTATGGAGTAAACACATAACCCACACTGTAGGGATTGAAGTGATCAGAGGCAAGTGTTTCATTCAAGGCATTGGTATGACATAAAAACCAGTCAGATGGCTAAAATTAAGAAGAATTAGGGACTGTTTACATAGATAAAGATTTTAGAGGCCCCCAGATACCAACAACAGAAAAAAGGCCATTGCCACCCACAGGGCTGAAAAAGACAGGGAAAAATAGCATTACTAGAGTCTGGGAGAGCTGGAGTCTGAGAAGGGCTAACTTCGTTGGGGTTGCAGCTGCAGTGCTGAAGGAGAAATTACCCAGAACTCTCCATTCCCCTATCCTTCAAATCCCTATCCTTCAGTCTGTCATTAATGTTTGCCAAATTTAACTAAAAGCAAACTGGTAGGCAGCCTCTGGTGTCAGCCACCTGCAGTACTGAATAAAGAAAAGAATTCTAGGGTAAGAGTGAGAGTAGGTGACTTATAGCCAATAAAGACTACTTCTCTTGTCAATACTATTTTTTCTTGCTACTTATTCAAATGAAGAAATTCTCATTTAGAGGAAGTATAGACTGTCATTTTATTCTTATCTAGAATCTAAATGATAAGACTATTGTCATCATTATTTTTCATACTAGTTAGCATGAAAGAAGCATATTATATATATATGTGTATATATATGTATATATATATATTTCTGTAATCCCTCACTCTTTCTGGTCATAAAACTAAAATTAAAATTATAACTTTCTATTTTACCATCATCTTTTTCATATTCTCCTTATCCTCTATGAGGTGGTAAGATTGTCCTCTATTGGCTTATCTAATTGACTATTTCAATAGAAACTGAGTCTTAAATCATTCTGCTTTTATTTTCATATCCTTCATAGTATGAAAGAAACATTCTAGACTCTTAAGTGCATTTATAGGAAGGCACTATTGTGTCCAGGTTTCAAGCAGTCAACCAAGCATGCTCTTAGAGCATTCCAAGTGCTTTACCTAACATGTGAAGTTGCAAAAGCCAGGTAAATATGCCAACAATGGAAAATTTGTTACTATGTGATATCAGATTTTGCTTTCTTTGATCTCATAAGTATAGAGTCCATTCAAATCCAGAGTTCTCTTGGTAAGATCCTGCAGGTACTTTCAGGTAGGTTGGTATGTACTTTATTTCCCCCTTAGAAAAGACTTTGCAGTTCTCCTTATGTGTGATGTGCTGGTATTTAACTCTGGAAGCAATGAGAAGTGTTGGGATTGTGTCATTTGGAAAAGAGGTATTATCTTGGGAGATACCTGCTATAGTTGAAGTCATTGAAAGGCATTTAAACAAAGAAAGGTTTTTGTGGGTTCAAATTCAGTGTATGAACTGGACCAGTGTATGCCCAAATTCTCAGTTCTCAGGGATTCACTTCTCCCTATTATTTCCTTAAGTATAGTATGGGAAGAAACTTGATGCATTGATGTATTTTATTGGCATAAAAATTGCACAACGCAATCAGGTTTTGAGTCTAATGCTTAGCCTGTTAGTCTTGTGCTTACAGGAGAAAAGAAAAATTTTAAAAAGGGACCCATAAAAACATTCAAGTACTGTTCTTTAGCCTTTAATTAGGTATATGAATTCCTAGGATTATTTTTTACATGTTTTAGCACTCTATGATATAACTGGCCTATTGTGTATTCTTTATATGCATCACTTTTGCTATTACAATGAATTACAAAGAACACATAATCACCCAAGTCCTTGCACTATATTGGTAATCTATTCTAAACTACTACCAATGGTAACCTGGATAACTATGATGCGATGTATGCCACATATGAGTACCTAATTTTTCCTCTCACTAACAGGTCATGTTTTCATCAAATATATGAGCAATCTAGATACATACATAACCTAAAGTTAATGGTCAGATATCTAGGACCACTCCTAATCCCAATTTCAATATCAGGTGGTATTGTGAGTGTGTAGATGTTAATGGATGTGTTCCATGTATAGAGTGTACTTGTTTAACTAAACACTGAAGGTTAAGTTGCTGAGTTACTTGCACCATCAAGGAAAAGTTACCTTCAGAACTGAAAAGGCAAAGAGTAGGGTTTAGTCTTATTGGAGCCACAGAACTGGGGCCACTTGATGGAAACTGTTGTTACAGAGAGCTACAACTACTGTCGGAAAGTGGTGTCAAATATGTGGTGCCTGGATAACTCCGTCAGTTAAGCATCAGACTCTGGTTTTGGTTCAGGTCATGATCTCACAGTTTCATGAGTTTGAGCCCCACTTTGAGCTCTGTGCTAACCTTGCAGAGCCTGGTTGAGATTCTCTCTTTCTCTCTCTCTGCCCTCCCTTATTCACTTTCTCTCCATCTGTCTCAAAATAAATAAACAAACTTAAAAATATTATTTAAAAAATTGGTGTCAAAGAAAGGCAGTAAAGAGAAGAACTACTTTGATGTCTCTTTACTTCTGCCCACTGATGTGTATGTGCCTCCCATTTGATGTAGAATATGACCAGAAGCCAGATTATAAAAGATTCCAATCATCCAGTGATGAAGTCAGCCTCCCGGCATGGTGAAAATCAGAAATTGTTAGAAAGTAGAGAGTGGAGATGTGGAAACAATCAGAAAAATCCACTTAGGAAGTAACAGTTACACCAATGACTAAAATGCAAAACATGTTAACACACTCTTGTAATAAAGAATATGATATCCAGAAAATAGTTGAAGAGAATGTTACACACACACACACACACACACACACACACACACACACACACACAATCATGTCCAAAGCTGGTCACTGAGACATTGCACTTTTGTGAAATTAAAAGGAGATTGGTATGGATGAGATGTGAAGTGGGAGGTGGTGAAAGACAGGACAGGGGCAGCAGAATCTTAGGTAATGCAACATTTTCTAAGCCAAGTTGAGAAATTTATATTTTTGTCCAAGAGCAAATGACAAGGTTATTTTCTTTTAAGAAAGACCACAGATTGGAAGAATCAATGCAAGGTATATTAGAAAAACATTGCAGTGTTTTAGTTGATAAATAATGGGATCCAGAGTAAAAGCAACTATTGGAATGGAGATGTCACATGGAGAGATGTTTAGAAGTAGGACTTGGAAATAGGTGTGTGTGTGTGTGTGTGTGTGTGTGTGTGAGAGAGAGAGAGAGAGAGAGAGAGAGAGAGAGAGAGAGAGAGAAACAGAAATAAGTAAAGATGCCCATAACCTAAATGTATGTATTTTACAAGACTCTATCCTTGGGACACTCTCCTCTTTCTTACCAACACCTTCCTTGCCAAACTTATTTGTAATTACAGATGCTTCTAATATGACAGTGCAGTTCTTTTCTAGCCTGTATCTCTAACTAAAATATTTTTTGACAAAGAGAGAGAAAGAGAGAGAGTGCACACACAGGCAGGTGAGGGTCAGAGAGAGACAGCATCCTAAGCACGCCTTGCATCATCAGTGTGGAGCCCAACGTGGGGCTCAAACTCACAAACCATGAGCTCATGACCTGGGATGAGATCAAGAGTTGGATGCTTAGCCAACTGAGCCACTCAGGTGCCCTTCCAACTAAAATTAAAAAAATTTTTTTGAAATCCAGCCTCAGAGTAGCAGTTACAAGATAGTTCTACCTAGATATCACACTGATTTCTGACTCAACATGTTCTAATGGAGATCATTTGTCTTTCATTTTATTTTTACCCATGTTTCCGATTTCCTGTTATTATTTTAATGGTGCCATAATTCTCCAAATTTCTCATCCTTGAAATCTTGGAATCAGCTTTCACTTACACCTCTCTCTTGGTTCATCATCATATGCAGTCAAACAAGTCTTGTCGGATTGAACATTTTGTAACCTGTGCACTCGTCCTTTCTTTCTTTCGCACACGCTGACTTTGTCTCCATTGTGCTTTTAAGCCACCATTTCTTTCCAAATGCCCAACTGTGATGGCTTCTTAACTAGTTTGATTAGATTTTCATTCCAGTACATTAGGTAAAATTAGTATCCCTAACATAATGTCGAGTATGTCACTTCCCAGATGCAAAATTATCAAAATCACTCTTTACAAACTAGTTTAAATCAATATTTGCCATCATTCCATTCATTCTCTTTTGTTCTCTTACTTTCCATTTACATTGGTTAAACATTTGTTTAGAAATCATAAAGTTTGTCTTTGAACTGCAGTGAGTTTTTGGTCCTAATTAAATTGCTAACCATGTCCAGTCCTTCATGTTAAAACTGTCTAATCGGTTGTGAATATGAAAACAATTATCTATAGTCAGAAATACAGATTTTCTAAATAATGTGTTCTGACATCAACATATATCTGTCAAAACAGCTATGGATATTAAACCATCTGGACCATATAGTTAGTTAAATTAGTGAAACTACTTTAGATTGATTCTGTATTGCCTCTTCAGACAGAATTTATTTCAGTACTTCTTAACAGTAACAGCTTCTTTAAGATAACATTATTATAAACAAAAAGGAATTAATCATAATTGCTTAGTGAGAAAACATTTGACTTCCTGGAAATGAGATTTTTATATCTGTAAATAGGGACCATAGCACTTGCCCTGCATACTTGACAGAATTGTTTTAAGGGCCAAAAGACACTTTAAAACACAATTATAATATATTAGAGAGGGAGATAGGGATCCTATAGCTGTGCTTCAAAGTCTCAAACACATAAAAGGAGAAGAAAACTGCTTGTTGTAGTTGAAGGACTACCATTAAACATGAATAGTTCCTGAATTACTAACTGAGATGTTGGGCATGTTTAAGTAATACTTAGACTCACCAAGTCAATATCTCTTTTTATTTATTTTATTTTTTTACTTTTTAATGTTTATTTTTGAGAAAGAGGGAGACAGAACAGCAAGGGAAAGGCAGAGAGAGAGAGGGAGACACAGAATCTGAAACAAGCTCGTGGCTGTCAGTGCGGAGACCAATGCAGAGCTCAAACTCATGAATGAGATCATGACTTGAGCCGAAGTCAGACACTTAATTGACTGAACCACCCAGGAGCCTCACTAAGTCAATTTCTATATTTGAAAAGTTAGATTAATATCTAATAGTCATCTGTCAAGTCGTTGTGCTGCGCTTGGTGAGTAAAATTCTCATTAAGTCTTAGTTTATTCAAATCTCCTTATTATAGACAAAATAGGCTAAAACACATGAAATAAATTCCAAGTGTAGTAAAGTTCAGTCAGTAGATTCATAATTGATATCCATTAATTATACCTTTCTGCTATTTTGAAAAAAAATCACAAAAGTGTTCCAGCTCCAGTTTCTAACAAGTTTTCTGGCTACATTCAGTTAAAATACTAAACAAAGTAGGTTAAGCATCCGACTTCGGCTCAGGTCATGATCTCATGGTTTGTGATTTTGAGCCCTGCGTCAGGCTTTGTGCTGGCAGCTCAGAGCTTGGAGCCTGCTTCAGATTCTGTGTCTCCCTCTCTCTCTGCTCTGCCCCCATTCATGCTCTCTCTCTCTCTTTCTTAATAAACTTAAATAAACTTAAAAAGATACTAAACAAATAAAGATCAGCTTAAAGTTGTTATTGAAACTATAGAGAAATAAAATCAAAGGAAGTAGTAGAAAGAAACTATTTCAAAACGTGGGGGAAGAGGTTGGCATTCTTTTTTTAAAAATTTATTTTATTTTAAAAAAATGTTTATTTATTCTTTTGAGAGAGAGTGCGCGCAGGGAGGGGCAGAGAGAGAGAGAGAGAGAGAGAGAGCAGGATTTGCACACTGTCAATGTGGGGTTCAAACTCACTTATTGTGAGATCATGACCTAAGCCATGACCTGAGCTGAAGTCAGGTGATTTACCTTCTGAGCCACCCAAGTGCCCCAAGGTTAGCATTCTCTTCAACCGAATTCTTCACACCCGCAGGGTTCAAAGATGCACCAGAAGTCAGAGGTGGAGGGAAGCCACACTGCAGACTCTAGAACCGCCCCCCTATTTGTTTGATATACAAAGACTTTTCCTAAAATCTTTTGAAAAAAGGTTCTGTTGTCATGTGTTTCCTTCCTTGCTCCTTCCCAGGGTGTCTTCCCCAAGAAAAATGTTTGAACAGTTCTGTTATAGGGGAAGGGATTTCTTTTCTGCAATAGATATTGCTCTGCTACCTCACATTGAAACATTGTTTCACACAATGGAGATGTTTTGTCATTAAGAAAAGTACACTGTATTCACACAATTCTCTGTCAGAATGCAGCTGAGTTTTAGTGATAGGCTGAACAAATGAGTATTTCAGTTCCCAAAACTTATTAGTGTCACCTTATATGGTTAAGCGGATTTTGTATACGTGATTACAGTAAATCGTGAGAAGGAAAATTACCCTGGATTATTTGGGCAGGTCCAATGCAAACACAAGGGTCCTTACAAGAGGGACACAGGACAATCAAAGTCAGAGGAGAAGGAGATGTGTCCATAGAAGCAGAGAGCAGCGTGTTGTATTTTGAACACAGAGAAAAGGTGACACAAACCAAGAAATGCAGGTGGGTTTGGCTACTAGAAGCTGAAAAGGGCCAGGGAATGGATTCTCTAGAAGGAGCCAACCCTCCTGGGACCTTGATCTTTGTCCAGTGAAACAAAGTTTAGGCTTATGATTTTAAGAACTATAAAAGAACAGATGTGTGTTCTTTAATCCACTAAGTGGTAATTTGTTACAACCGTTATAGGAAATTAATACAAGTTAACACATTTGTGTATGTGTGGTTGTGATATTATGTTGCAATTTGCATGTGATTATTACAGCTTCATGTGACATTTTCTATGCAAGTTCCTATGAGTTTCTCTAAGTCGTTCACACATTGATTTATAAACTTAATGCGTGCCAAAGATTAGCTGCTGTTTTAGGTTTTAGAGATTAAAAAATATATATTGTTCTGCAGTGCCAGATCTTAAGGGTCCAGGAGTTTGATTGAAGGGATAGATATTAATGAGTGATTATGGTAATGAGTTAAATGTCTGTGGTATTGTGATTAATAATAAAAAGTATATATATTGGGTCTTCACGCTCAGTTTCTCACAGTCAACTTCTAAAACCCTTGTAAATTTCTAAGTGATAAGAGAACTAGGAGAATTTTCTGTTCTAATGGTGTGACTGTGGGTAGGTTCCTGGACAGCTCCTGGATGAGGGCTGGTCTCTGGTTAAACCAAGCCATGATTAGAAACTTGGAATTGTCTGCTCCACCTTTCTTTTGAGAAGGGGGGATGGCTAAAAATGGAGTAGTAATCAATCATGCCTATGTGATGAAGGCTCCATAAAAATCTCAATATGTATAGGGTTGGAAGAGCTTCCATGATGAAGAACACTTTCATGTACCAGGAGGGTGACATATCCCAACACCTCATGCACAGAAACTCCTGAGCTCAGAACCTTCCCTGATCTTGTGCTGCCTATCTCTACATCTGGCTCTTTATCTATACCTTTTATCATATCATATATGTTTACCAGCAAACATAAGTAAGTGTTTCTCTGAGTTCTTTGAGCTCCTGTGGCAAATTAATCAAACCCAATCAGGAGGGGTGGGAACCTCAGATTTATAGGCAGTTGGTCAGAAACACAAGTTACAATCTGGGGGATCTGATGCCTCCAGATACATAGTGTCAGAATAGAGTTAAATGGTAGGACATCCAGGTGATAGCACAGAGGATTGCTTGGTGTGGGGAAACAACAATAACAACAACATTGTTGTTGTGCCTGAAGTATTGTGAATGCGGTAATGGTGTGACAATAAAAGAGAAACATGTAGAAATACTTAGGGTGCTCTAACACAATCCTGTAAATAGGCACCCATGAAGGAACATTGTGAGAGCCATAAGGGAGAACGTAACCCTAGCTGGGAAAGGCTAGAAAGACTTCATGAATGAGACGATGGTTGCGCTAAGTTATACAGAAGCAGAGGGAACTTTCCAGAGCTATTATGTTTGAATAGGATATTTTAGGCAACTACAAACTATAACAACATGAAAATTTTTAGCCTACTAAAAAATTGGAATTTGGAGATTGGAAAGTAATTCCAAAGAGGATTTCTAAACACATTAATATAACAGTGATGAATGCATGCAATGGAAAACAACTGTTGAAAAACAAAATTCAATAGAGGCTTTATTCAATGGCTGATGAATTGGTAGCCTCCCATCTACCAGATAGAAAGAAGCTCCAAGAAGCTGTACACAATGAAATATTTTTATAGGCAGAGGGAGTGCGGACAAGGACGTTATACTAGCAGAAGTGACAAGGTCACCTTTCTTCAGGTGACTGCAGATTCTCTCAGGAAGATTTTCTTACTTTTCCTGGCCAAGTGATTCCTGATTAGTCAGTTGAAGATTCCACTTTGGGGAGATGCTGAAACTGTCATTAAATTTTGGTTTGGGGATGTAGGTCTTAACATAAGTGACTCCATTTGGGGACTGTTATCTGTTTTTAACACTATTCACTATCTTTCACAAATAATTTAAAGATAAGGAAACCATACCTATTAACTTATGGGTGGGTGGTATGGCTTATTTGCCAACAACATTTAAAGAAATATGCATTGTTTGCAAGATGAGCACCAATGTTCCTTCTAGTTATACTCATATGATTCTGTTAAATATAAGTGAACTGTATTCTAATGTCCTAAGCTGACAGAAATAAAGTTTTTGAATATATCACAGGGAAAAAATCTGTGTTTGATAGGAAGGTTGAGTTTTCTTTTCTTTTAAAAAATTATTTGTGTGTGTGTGTGTGTGTGTGTGTGTGTGTGAGCGTGGCATAAAAAAAGAAAATTTTCAAATATCTGTATGTTACCAAGTATACAAATATCTGGGTGTTTGAAAAGATTTATTGTTGTTCGTTTATTTGTTTGTTTTGCATTGCTTTTCATTAGAATGTTCAAGGATTGTGCAGCTGTAGTCAAGGTCTTTATTTATTTTGTTCTATTCAGGATAACCTCTTACTTTGGCAATAGTAATCTCACAATCCTCACTTCTTCTCCACCAGGCTTTTAGTGAAGTATGAATGTCTATTGTTTACCACTGCTGTCACTCCTCTGATGTGAAGGCCACCGGTCATTGAAAAGAGTTACCAGGCTCCAGTGAGGCAGATATGATGTTTTTAAATATATTCTGAGATTTATTTAATAGGTTTGACCTTTCCAGAAATTGTCCTTATCCATCATTATAGTACATGATCAATCATTTCATACTTCATCATCTATAGAACAAGCATTAACAATAGGAGAACGAGTTTATATCCCATTTTTCTCTAGAGATTTATATGAAACAATTTGGACAGCTCTGCTAATTAAGGATAGGCAACTCAAAAATGTAGACCAACATGACTACTCTTAAAAGGGCCAGGGTCTTAACTGAACTTTCTCTGAATCTATATTTTGCTATAGATTTCAGGAACATAAAAAGTGGGTCCAGTGACTGTTCTGTGGCTGATTCCTACATGATTGCTCTTTTTGAATAAAGTATGCCTTGAATTCTGAGTTCCTTACTTACCTTCCCAATGTCTTGGTTAGTATAAAATTAAGGTAGTATTTATAATTTTTAAAATATAAAAAATAAACAGTTACTGAAATGGTTAAAGAATCCCATGTATACTATGGCTTGAAGCTACTCAAAGTTTAACTGTTTCAAGGTTGGCCAGACTTTTTTTTATTATCACTGCAATCTCATTCCAAGCGATGGACAGACATTGGAGGTGTCCTACTCACTGAATTACTTAAGATGAGTAATTTGAAAGACGTAACTTTTAATTTGGGTACTTTGCCCAAATTAATTTTTAATAAATTAAATTTTTATTTTTAAAGAAAAAAGAAGATTCCCATATTTTTAAAACTATAGGAATACTCCCTGAGCAAGATCTGGTCTCACTTTTCCAATATAACCTTAACAATGTCTATTGGGATAAAATGCATTTTTTTTCTATCAGTCACTAACTGATGTGGAGTCACTAGTGGAGTCACTAAACACTAGATGGATTAATAAGCATCAGAAGAAATTCTAAGGCATTTTATTATAGCTTCTTTCATTCTGATTTTAAACGACTGGAAAAGCAGTAGCTGTTGAATCACAAGTGACAGTTCTGTCTTTAAAATTAAAAAGACATACAAAAAGCCATGAGCAAACCCACCGCTTTAATATTCTGTATCATGAAATCAAACTTAGCAAGGGTGAAAACTGGAGGGAAGACTTCTGCAGAGGAAGAAACTACTTGTATCAATTCCATCTGGACAATTGGAGAAATATCCAAACATGCTATTTCTAATTATATTAATAATAAAAATGGTCAGCCATGTAGATCATCAAAATTCAAGTGTAGAATAGAAGCAATCTTATAATAAATGATAAACATGACCTACATTTGATCGTAAGTATATAGCTCAAAAACAGAGCCTATCCCTCTATTCTGAGTTTCTGGTAAAAAAAAATCTCTAGAGTTTTCTTTTCCTCAACTTACAGTATTTTATATAATGAAATTTCATAAGGTAATAGCAATATTTATGATACTTTTATCAGTCTGTTTATGTAGACTAAATATTCCTCCTATATCTTCAGTTGTGTAAACCAATAGGCTAAATATTTTTAATATCCAGTAAAGACAACAATAATTTTCATGTACTGTGGTTACTTTGATTTCTAGATTATCTTTGTAGTATGCTGAAATATTTGAGGAAAAGTCAAAGCAATAACAGTAATAACCAGAACAAAATCCTACTCATCCAGGTATTTTCCCTACCTGACAACAAATATTTGAGAACATCTGAATGACTAGGTCTTTCACTTTTCAGATAGATGTGAAATCAAAGCTATAGGTAGGCACATTAATAGTCTTTAATTGAATTAATTCTGTAATACATTCATCAGATAGTGATATGTCCTAAATTATCTTGCAAGTCATTGTTTATTTTTACAGAAAGTCATTGTCTTTGGTCCAGACTGATTTGGTAAGCTTTTGATATTTTCTCTGCTTTTAAAACACACCCACAAAACAAATAACCCAGTGAAGAAATGTGAAGAAGACATGAACAGACACTTCTCCAAAGAGGACATCCAGATGGCCTACAGGCATATGAAACAATGCTCAACATCACTCATCATCAGGGAAACACAAATCAAAACCACACTGAGATATCACCTCACACCAGTCAGAG
>NC_043709.1:88577566-88588044 GCF_006229205.1 Suricata suricatta
ACATAAATGTAAAAGTATGCATTATGGATGTCGGTTTAAGCATACATAGAAAGGGGACTGAAAAGTTGTACAACAAAAGTTTGGCCTCAGGAGCAGTAGTGCAGGAAATGAAAGATTTCCATTTTTATTTCTTACATTTGCTTCAGACACGTATTTATTTTGCAATTTTTTATAAAATTAAAAATAACAAAATTTACCATAAAAGTAATGAAAACTAGTCAAGAGAGTGTACAATGGAACAATACACTATTCATCATTTCTGGAAGAAAAAAATTAAGACATTTTCCCCATGGATAGTTGTTAGCATTACATTCCTAGAGAAAGGAAGAGTTATTATTATAATTTATTAATTATATATTATTAACAAATGTATTAGCAAGCACTTAGCCAATGGTACTTCCTAGAGTGTTAATTGATAGTCCTTTAAAAAATACCGAATTACCCAGGCATTAATTCCTATTTCTGTATCATAGGCCTTTCATGCTTTAATTAAGATAATTTTTGTGTGGACACCTCAGTATTTTGTAAGTCATTAAAATGTAATAATTCAGTTCATTTATTATTCAACAAACTTTTTGACAAGAGTCTGTGAGAGGACCTTTGCCAGGACCTGAAAGGACACAAAGGTGAGGAACACAGAAAAGCAGCTCACAGGAAGTTCACGGGGGAGTCTCAGTGTCCATACAAGGATCTCACCATCCCTTGAGAGCCATGGAAATCTTTCACAGCCAGCCTGTGGGTCTCATCTTCTCAATTCTGTATCAAGTAATTAGGTTATTTTTCAAGACAGCCAGGAGTCATGCAGCTCTTTTGGTTAAAAGAGGTTTGAAATGTGATTCTGAGGTATTAAACATAGGTTCAATATTTGATATGTGCTCTCTTCTTGGAGTGATTTCAACAACCAAAATTAGGGCTGTGCTGTGCCTGGAACTGGAATGTAACCACATTTGTGTATACCAATGTTATAACCTTAGAGGTAGCATTTCCAACTGGGTTTGTAGATGAACCAACTCTGTGTGGGTGGTATGTTGGCTCTTCCTCCTCGTGGCTTCATTTAGCATTGATTTGAATTCAGCTGCAGGTCTCTATCTGGTGACTATGAACAGGTTTAATCTCTTTCATGGTTGACTGTCACCAGAAACCAAAAATATCCAGCACCCCAGTGTTTGTTCCTTTTTTAATGACAGTTTTTATCATTTGTTAGTTGATACGTTTTTGTGTGTATCCTCCCCCTCAAGAATGTGAGTTCTGTGAGGAGAAGTGAACTGTCTTATTGTTTGGTGCCTCCCCACTTAAGTGCACAATGTCTAGAAACAAAATGTGGATTAGTGTTTAATGAATTTTTTAAAATATTACTTAGCTGGGACACCTGAGTGGCTCAGTCAGTTGAGTGTCTGACTCTTGATTTTGGCTCACATCATGATCTCACAATTGGGAGATCCAGCCCCACAATGGTCTCTCTGCTGGGCATGGATCCTGCTTAAGATTCTCTCCCTCTGCTCCTCCCCAACTCATGTGGGTACTCATGTGCTCTCTCTCTCTCTCACTCTCTCTCAAATAAATAAACATTTAAAATATTACGTAGTGGACAGTCTACCCTGCAGTATGATATATTTCCTGTCTCCATATACATTTATCCCCATTTTCCCAAAGGTACTGAATCTTGGACTCAGTATTTGAAGAGCATTACTGAAACTCGGGCCCTAATCACAGTGATCAGTTTGAGGGTGGTACATCCAGGACACTATTTCTCTGTTGGAATCACAGTGATGAAAAGTTTTAAAACTCACTGTAGCTCCTTGGTGTTTATCCAAATGAGTTGAAAACTTAGGTTGACACAAAAACCTGCACACGAATGTTTAAAATAGTCTTGTTCATAAAGGCCAAAACTTACAAGCAACCAAGAAACTCAATAGGTGAATGGATAAACAAACTGTGGTAACTGCATATGATGAGTATTTTTCATTAATAAAAAGAAATGAATGATCAAGCCACAAAAAAATTGAGGAACCAGAAAAGCACCTTATTAAGGTGATATGCATATGAAGAGTCAACATGCTGAAGGACTCACCTATACAACATTCTGGAAAATGTAAAACTATGGAGACAGTGAAAACGAGGAGTGATTGCCAAAGGTTTAGGAGGTAAGGAGGGAAACTGGTGAAGCACAGGAATTTTTAAATCAGTGAAACTATTCTATATGATTCTGTAATGGTAGATACATGCCATTATATATTTATCAAAACCCATAGAATGTACAAAGAGTGAACTCTTAAGTAAACTTTTGAAGTTAATAATAATGTATCAATATTAAGATTGAATCAATTGTAAAAAATGTACCACACTAATGCAAGATGTTAATAGGAGAACTATGTGTTTGGGAGTGGGGAAAGCAGTATATGGGAACTCTGTACTTTCTGCTCAATTGTTCTGTAAACCTCAAATTGCTCTAAAAAATAAAATCTGTTAATTTGTAAAAACATACCAGACTGTACACTTAAAAAATAAGAGTTCTTTCAGAGAGTTAATTAATAACAATATTTTTCGGGGCACCTGAGTGGCTCAGTCAGTTAAGCATTCAACTCTTGATTTCAGCACAGATCATAATCTCATGGTCATGAGACTGAGCCCCAAGTCAGATTCCTTGCTGGGTGTGGAGCCTACTTAAGATTTTCTCTCTCCCTCTCCCTCTGCCCCTCCTCTATGAGTCAGTACATGTGCATGTATGTATATGCTCATACTCCCTCTCTCTCTCTCTGTCTCTCTTTCTCAAACAGAAAATATCCCTGGGGTGTCTGAGTGGCTCAGTTGGTTAAGTGTCCAACTTTAGCTCAGGTCATGATCTCACTGGTCCCGAGATGGAGCCCTGCATCAGGCTCTGTGCTGACAGCTCAGAGCCCAACATCTATTTCAGATTCTGTGTCTTCCTTTCTCTCTGTCCCTCCTCCACTCATGCTGGCTCAAAAATAAATAAATAGTAAAATAAATTTAAAAATAAAGAAAATATCCCTGCCTACAAAAATGCTTTTTTTCCCCTAAAAAAGAAGTCACTATAAAAACCTAAAAGGTGAGAATGGTCTTACTTAAATAAGATTAGATGTATATGGGTTCATTCCTATGTATCACTGCTTCTTTTTCATACACACATACACAGAGAGAAAAAGGAAGAAAAGAAAAGTTTTCAGAGACTAAATAAAGGGAACCCACCTGCAGTGCCCACCTCATCTATTCTGAACCATTTCAGACACAGAGGAATCACCAATTCAGTGATTCCTAAAGCATAATCCATGGAGTAATGACAGCTTCACATGCAATTTGCTAGAAAGACAGATTTTCAGTCTGCCCAGACCTGGTGAATTAAGGGGTCATGGGTGCAGCCAGCAATCTGTGTTTTAAGCAGCCCTCCAGGGGAGGTGAGCGCAGAGCCTGACCCTGGGCTCCATTTCACAAAATGTGAGATCATGACTTGAGCCAAAATCAAGAGTCAGTAGCTTAACCAACTGAGCCACCCAGGCACCCCAAGATTTTATTTTTAAGTAATCATCACACCCAACATGGGAACTCAAACTCACAACCCCGAGATTAAGAATCATCTGTCCTACCCACTGAGCCAGCCAGGCACCCCTCCACTTTGCATTTGTTAGCAGACACATAAATTCACAAGCAAAAGATTCCCATGTTTGAAGACAGAGCCCCAGCATGAGATAGGCACTAGGATGAAGCCCGCGGGGCACCAAAACAGGCAGAAATCGAGAGAATAATATTTCAATGTAATGGCATTAAAAATCAAAATTAATGCAAGAAAAATCCATGATGAACAAAATACTGTAATTTTCAACACAGGATCAATGTGACTGATTTTCTTTTTTGCCTCAGACTGCAACACAGAGCCACAGGGCCCTGCTTCACCATGGGGCTCAGGGGAAGGGGCAAGGCGCTGAGATCACTGAGGCCACCCCATTCCTTTCTCCTGACGGAAGTATCCGCCCTGTGTCACACCATCCTCCTTCAGTTACTGCCGCCTTGCTGCCCATTTTGGCCTCCCTTCACTACTCCCATTAAACAATGACACTAATTGAGCGGGAAATGGGAACATTTCTAAAACAAATAAAAGAATTACTGTTCTCAAGGCTTACCCCTTTTGTGAGAAGACTGAGTTCACACACAGAAATAGATAGAAAACCGACCAAATATCTCTACACACAAGCTACAATAGTGCTAAGTGTTTAAATTCTGAGGAATCACCAAGGAGAAGAGAGCTGAGTGAGATGAAGTTCTTCTGGTAACTTCATACAAACGCTTTGAGGATTGCACATCACTACAAGAATGGTAGCTCTCTTAGAGTTAGCTTCCTGGGAGACAGCGGCTGAAGGCCATGTTTGGAAGGTCTGAAGAAGAAACAAAAAAATCTGGGGAATGTGGGAAATGCAACAGAGCTTTGCTTAGCTCCTATAGAAATAACCAAAACTGAGGAAAAGAGGTACGTAGGTGTGAAAGGGAAAGGGCACGTCGGAGAAAGAGTGTGGAAGAGGGAGGCCTAGATTGTGACCGAGAGCATCATCGCTAAGCCAGAACCTTACCTGTATTCTGAAAGCTTGAGAAACTGAAGGTCCTGAATTGAGTTAGAAGCAGCAAGCAATTAAAAGGGGCAAATGACACCCAAACTGAATTTCATCATCTTTAAAATTTCAAGTGAAGGAACCTGTGACAGACTTCAGCACAATTCAAACTTATCTTCTGAAGTGAGGATTCGGGGACTTCACAGCAATTACTTTTTTTTCTTTTTAAAGAAGAGTACTCAGTTTGGGAACACTAACCAATTTCTGGACACCTGAGTCATCTGAGTGGAGACCCTTAACGTCACTGTGGGAACCTGCCACCCTGGTGATTTTGGCAGGGCTGGACTTTGCAAACTGTTTTCTTTTGGAGAAACCTATTTGTCTTTCTTAGTAATTGTTGCTGAAGACCTGCAGCTGAGACTCGGCCACAGCTACAGGAGCCAGAGCAGGACAAGGTTCAGCAGGTTACAGAAATAAAGGCTCCAGCTGAAGCTGAGAAAGCAGATAAGGAGGAAACAGACTGCGCTAGGTAAAGCTCACCCTTAACCTATTGCTGAGAAGTAAATTGCCAGCAGACAGTATGGTCAAATAAAAATGGAATGGCACCATCATTGCTTTTTGGAACAGAAGGAAAGGAGCTCCTTGAGGTTATCTGCATCACCAGTAAGAACTAGAATTATTTAAGATTCATTTCACAGGGACAGCTATTAGGCCATCCATGCAGAGGTAGATGGCATTTGACAAGAGCCTAGAACACTATATTTATCAGAATCAGGGCCTATCACCTCTGTTTTTCAAATTATCAAACTAGAGCCATCACTCAGACCAGAAGTAGGAAAGAATGAGGAGGCTTATAGAAAGCACGGACTTTGTGCAACAGGAAAGTGTGGTGGACGTGTTCTCGCAAACTGGTGTTCACTGTCCCGCTCCACCTCAGGCTAGTGAGATGTAGGCTGTCCTTGTCAGAATGTCCTTCCTACAGGAGGTCAACACAGGCTGAGTGGGTCCAGGAGAGGAAGCTCTGGATCTAAGGAGATGTTGATCCTGGGACTATAGCCAGGGAGAAAAAAAAAAGTTCTGAGAGGGATAGAGAATTCTACCAGCCTAGAGTCTATGCCAACTTCAGGGATGAAGTGAAGAAAAGAAATTCAAGACTCAGATCCTGAAATGTGTGTCAGTAGATTACATAATGATTTTCTTAAATGAAAAAAAATTGTTTATATGTATATATTTGTTTTATTTCTCTTTTTGAGTTGGGCACTCATCTCCTTTGAAAATACTAACTTGTCTTTGATAAATTGGGACTAAATAATTTTTGTCATTACTTGAAAATAAAGGCAAGGCCAAGAAGATCTTTGCAGTATAGGTCAGAGTTTTTGAAGCTTCTTGAGTTACCCAGTGACATAATGAAATCAGTCCCAAAGGAGAAAGATCTGAGCAGCAGTATATGGGATGAATTAGAAGGGAAGATTGAAAACAGAAAGACTAGTATTTTATGCTGTTGAAATGATTTAAAACCTAAAATAAGAATTTCTAGGACTTGAGGGTAATAGTAGAAAGGGACAAATCTTTTAGAATTGTTCAGAGCTGCATGTAGGGAGAAAATTGAGAGAGATCCGGCTCCATGTCTTCTGAAGGGGCACCAGAAGAATATGGAAGCTCTTGATGCCACTGAGGAAAGTAAGCTGAGGTGACTGAGGGGGGCAGACAATCTCATGTCAGTGTGAGATTTTAGGATAAGTAGAACATCCATGTTTTGTGAGCAACTAGAGATATGGTAATGGAGAGAGAGTAAGAGATCAAATAAAATTTAGGAAAGAAAACATCCAGGTTGAAACTCTGTGCACAATGGTAGAGAAAAGAACCAAAATTACGATAATTACAATACTAACAACGGTAGTCACAACTTCTACTACTTATTGAATGGCTACTGTGTTCTAGACATTGGACCAGCAGTGTCACCTGTTTCATCTCTAGACCATGAGATAGATTTGATTATCCCCATTGCAGAGGGGAAACTGATCCTCCTTGAGGCTAAGGGACTTGCCTCAGGTCAACTATTGAAGGACCAGGACTAAATTTCCAGTCTGTTGACTCCCAATCTGTCTCTTTCCACAGGCATTACCTTTCATGTAATGGGCCAGTCTCCTATCACTAAACACTGGAGGTGGAATTAGGAAAACATGGCTATCATGGAGATACCACTGGAGTAACTTTAAATGGAAGAGAGTAAGGAAAATCAGGGTCTAAACACTGATTGGGCCAAAGAGAGGCACGGGTCTGGTATAGAAAGAAGCCAACAAATTTGTAATGTCCTCCTACAAATCAGTAAAGAAAATATTTTCCTTCTTATCCTAAACCTGACGCAACACAAAGATAGAACTTTGAAACATAATTTGGTTTTGGAACACTTAATTTCCTCCCCCAAGCTGTGATACAGAGGGAAAGACAAGATCTAGACAATAGCTTTCAGGAGAAGCAGAAGTTCCAGTAGGGAGCTGAGCAGAGAGAACTGAGATGCTCTATAGCTTCATTAATAAACTCCCAGAACACTAAACATATCCACATCCAGTTATAAGCCCCCCACATCCCTCTCTCCTCCCTTTGGCCCCATACATTCCAAAAGTGAATGTAAGCAACTTATATTCTGTTCTCCTAGGATTGACTATAATAATTATATATATGTAAGCTTTGAGGTCAAATGATAAGATCCTAAAAATCAGTGCCATTAACAAGCATTTACTAATGGATTAATGTGGTCTAATCTCAGTAGACTCCAAAATACATTAGACATTTCGTGCCTTCCAGAAACTCCCCATCTTTACATAGGCAACCATAAAGCATAGTGTATGATGAAGTCTATAAGAGAAGTATGAAATGATGATTCTGGGCATTAAAAAAAAAAAAGAGTGAAAATCCTGGCCTGGAATGTCCAGAGAGACTCTCATCAGGAGATCATATTTGTTGTGGGTCATTAAAGGTGAGTAAAAGTTTTCCAAAGGGCTCAGAGACATATAAGAAAGATAGAGTATTTTAATCGGGACAGAAATGGAGGCTGGAGTAATTGTCCAGACTACAACTGGCCCCAAAGGGAAATAGTCCACAACCTAATGGACAATGTGTCAAGGAGCCTAAAGGATGTATACCTTCTTCCAGTCCTGATATTGATAGCCCTATCAATTTGGGGATCAGCAACAGGAACCCAGACAGCAGGGAGCATCTGAAGTCTGAGGGTCAGCAGAACCATGGTTCCAGGTCTCTCTCTCTCTCTGGACCTGAGAACCAGAGCCTGGGAGAGACTTTGGCAAAGGCTCAGCCATGGGTTCAAGACAGAATACAGTCCCTCTCAGTGTCTGAGTACTTAAAGAAGTTGAGGTCCGTAGAGAATGGTCCTGACCATTCGCCTGATGAGCAGACTGTCAATGCCTAGACTTCAATCTAGAATTATCACATACCAGGTCTAGGACAATAAGATTAATCTGAGACCCCACCCAGCCAGCATGAGCTGGTCTCAAACATTTTTTAATATTTCCCCAAATTACTAATACAATGATTTATAGCAGATAAGTTTTCAATATATATTTTCCAAACAACTACCTGAATATGTTTTTATGCTACATTAAACTTGTTTTGCTTCCATTTCCTGAAGAACTACAATCTACATTATCGTTGTCATCAATCATCATCATAATCATCTTACTGGCTTCCAGTTGTGGTGGGTTTACATGTGCCAGATGCAGTGCTGGGGGCTGGGGATCACCAATCCTCAGAACACTCCTACAAAGGAGAAACCATTAGCCACACATTACAGATAGAGAAAGTCACCACCAGAAAAATTGCAGATCTTGCCCAAACTCACATATAGCTACCAAGTGGCAAAAGAGTGGGACATCAACAGCATATTCTATCCAGTATGAAAACAACTCACCTCAGTTGTAAATAAACAATTGTTTTTAATTTGGTCAATTAAAAGGGAGCAAAAGTTACTTTCTTTAGTTGGTTTTGTGACAATGTAACAGTTAAGTGATTTTTTAAAGTGTTTTATCAACCTTATGTATACAGAAAAGTATGCAATTTGTGAATTTTTGCCAGCTGACAAAACTGATTTTTCACATTTGGGTTGGACATATTAGAGTTCCATGAATATAGCACAAAAATTACATTGTCTTCATCCATTATAGCCATCTTACAAATAAGAGGGGAGATATCAATCTCCAATCTACGGATGTGTACGACTTTATTCTAAAAGTTACAAGCAGCATTCTGGCACCATATCTCAAACATCTTGTCTACTTGTCTACTCTTTACCTGTTAACAATTCTAATTAGTCAATGTGTGCAATCAACTCCATCACCAAGAATTTCTAGACTGACTTGAAGATATTTTTGCTACATGCAGGTTATCATTCCTAAAGAAATATCTCAGTTCTCCCCACTATCTCCTAAAGAAACTCAGCTCCCCTGTACTCAATTCTGAGTGCTTCAGAGATTAGAGATGTGGCGGCACCCGAGTAGCCTCATTTATACTCATCACACAAGCCTGCAAAATGTAGCAAGGAAATTACATCAGACTAGCAAAGAACCTTGCAACATTCCTTTTCAAAAGTGTTCCTGTCTGTCAGAGTATATGAATTATTATGCTACACCCCAGATTGCTAAACCTGCCCCCTCTCAGGGAGGTGCCAGCTGCTGCCTGTTCACCAGCAACAGTTCTGTCACTTTTACTTTGCATCCTAATTAAGAAGACACTGGGAGACACATGGAAGTACAAGAACCAGAAGGATTGTGCTATCTGTCATACTGTCCTCCAGATGTTCTAATGATGCCTTTGAATTTGGATGGAGGAGACACACAGAAAGAACTCTGGTGCCATGAAACCTTTCCGTGACTACTTGTTGAAGAAAGACAATTAACGACCCAACAGCTGCTAATGGGAACCTTTAGCTGGAAAATTTGTTAGGAAGAGCATTTACCAGCTCTCCAAGGAATTCATACTGATAAACACCTTAGTTATGCTCCTATTTTTATTCTAAAATGAACAATTCATCCTTTCTAAATCAGCTTCCTTAAATTACTAAGAGAGCTCATTAAGATAAGAAAGATTTATCACCAGTTTAAAAAAAAATTATGTGAGCTCATGAAATCCTACACTAGGAAGCCATCCCTTCCCTGAAATGTTTTTAAAATATCCCAGGTATTTGACTGGTAGCTTCCGGTGTGGTACTATAGGCAAATTGCAATTATACAGTTTTGAATATTGAAGCCAGATATTAGGAACTTCCCAGTTAGACATATCACTAAGTTATTTTTTTAAAAATACTAGGCTTAGAATACTGTGACATACCTCCTCCACACCACTATCCGGAGGCAATAAGCACAAGTTCTTGCTTTGGATACATGTGACTTACAGGGCAGTGGGGGGAAGGTAGGCAGGGGAAAAATAGAGAGAGCAAGAGAAATTCTTAAGTTATCATTTTGGCAGTGGCCTTGACTTCAAAGTGGCCAAACTTTATTATAACTATAGGGTATAATTGTTCTTATTTGCTCTAAAGTGTGGGATAAATTGACAGGTAAGCTTCTCTTAAGGAAAGTGATCTCATTCACTGAAAGGAGAGAAAGACTAATAAATAACATGGTCTTTTAAATACAAACTCTGACAACTGTCCTCTTTCATTTTCTAACAACCTCTTTCCTCACCCCCAAAGAACAATGAACAACTCTTATTAATTTTCATAAATACTGTACTATGCAATCAGGAAATAATTAATTTGGAGCTCTTCATCAGTAATGGGGTTGAAGTTCCTTAATGAACAGACTTCCTTTAATTCAATGATGAGACCACAATTCCTGAAATATTAATTGGTATAAAACTACATTGGGGACAGATAAAAGAAGCATTTTTTTAAAAAATCAGGTCAAA
>NC_043709.1:88588144-88625894 GCF_006229205.1 Suricata suricatta
ATGTTAAGCGAAATAAGTCAGGCAGAGAAGGACAGATACCATATGTTTGCACTCATAGGTCTAACAGGAAATTTTCAGAATGATCTAGCTTCAAGAAAAGCAAGCAGTTAGTAGTGCTTAAGAAGAATTGATTCAGTATCTAATGGATAGTTGATACCTGTCACAACACAGCATTTTATATACTGTTAAGTGAAACTGCAATACAATCTAAATTTATTTTGGGAGTGTTTGCTGTATAATTGGATTTAATGAAATGTTTCGAGGTGCAGTAGGCATGACTTTGAGTATATAATGAAAGAAAATGCAAAATGCTTATTGATTTATGATGTGGTTTCATCTTAGCTTGGGCAAACCATGCAGTATTTAATACATAGTAGCAAAATATTTACTATTAAAAAAAATTGAGAGGAAGCGGCTCCTGAGTGGTTCAGTCAGTTAAACATCTAACTTCAGCTCAGGTCAGGATCTTGTGATCTGTGAGTTCGAGCCCTGTGTTGGGTTCTGTCCTAACAGCTCAGCCTGGAGCCCGTTTCAGATTCTGTGTCTCTATCTCTCTCTGCCCCCCCTAGTCTCTCTCTCTCTCTCTCTCTCAAAAATAAACATTATTTTTTTAATTTAGAGGAAAATAATAGAAATAAATAAATATGGCAAATATTAAAAAAATAAAATAAAATACTCAGTTGGAAAATGATCTCCTTCTATCTCCACATTCATCTCCACACAAGCTAAATGTGAGAATTCAGCTTTATTGAAAAAACCTACAGCAAACTCAGAAAAGTGATAAGGAACAAAAACAAAGAATGTGATTGATGCTAAACTGATGTAACAGCTGTGAAGTGCAAGATTTCCCATAGAGAAACATCTGAATTCATATCGATCATAAGTTTTTCCTTCTCTATTTGTTTATGTGAAAAGTCCTCACGTCTGTAGTTTTTCTATTAGCATTCCATTAAACTCGTATACTGTTAATTCTGAATGTTATTCTATTTTGCGAAGATTTTGTATATTTGAGTTTTAGGCACGGAATACTATTCTATTTTTAGACAAGTAAATTAGAACTTAGAGAAGGTCAAATACCTAACTTGAAATCCAGTACCTAGACGGTCACTATCCTAAATTTGAACCCAGTTTTTCCTTTGCCTAGGACTTTATTCTTTGAACCATGTTTAGTTGCCATACAAAATAGCAAATATTAGATCATTTTAAAGAGAATAATAATTTACTGGGGCATCTGGGAGGCTCAGTCCATTGAGCCTCCAACTTAAGCTCAAATCATGATCTCGCAGTTGGTGAGTTCGAGCCTTGCATCAGGCTCTGTGCTGAGGGTGTTGAGCCTGCTTCGGATTCTGTGTCTCTTTTTTTCTACCTCTCTTTTGATAGCACCCTCTCTCTTTCAAAATAAATAAACATTAAAAATATAAAGAGAATATTAATTTACAAAGATATATCAAACTTCAATTAAAATGATCATACAATTTAAAATTTAAAACATGCATCCAGTGCACAAATATTTTATATTGTAGTTGGATGTGAAGAGAAAAGACCAATAAAAAAAAAGATGTCACCCCAACTGCCTACTAAGTGTGCACATTGGTCCTCTTGTAAAATCAGTTACTAAAGGATAAACACCACGTAAGTATGATAAAGAACTGTAAATTTGTGAATTTTAAGCCAGGTTTATATCATCAAGAAAAAGTAGAAATAATCTTAATTTGCTCAATTTAAAACTTCTTTGAATGTTATTTTAATTTAATCAGTTGTAAAGCCCCAAGTGAAGACTTCGAAGTGAGAGCAAATCTATGCAGTTTGGAAACTTAATACTATTCGTAAATGAATCAAAAGAGTTTTCCCCT
The DNA here is from genome assembly GCF_006229205.1 of Suricata suricatta. NCBI lineage: Eukaryota > Metazoa > Chordata > Mammalia > Carnivora > Herpestidae > Suricata > Suricata suricatta. The sequence goes on from NC_043709.1 coordinate 88,589,998, forward strand.
ATTTTATGGATTCAGATTAGTCTAGTCTCAATATTGCTTCAGAAATTAATGAATACCTGTGTGCCTGGCAACCAGGAAAATGTTTCAGCTTAGTACAGCTTAATGCCTACCTACATGCTGAGGTAGGTAGGTAAGCATGCTGAGGAATCGTTGAGAAGCCTCACATCTCCCCCAGACTGGCACAAATCAGAAGTCGCAAAGGGACCAAAGTCTGGAGGACAAAAACTTAATGCAGACCAGAAAGAACAAACAAGTTTTAGGTTAAATTAGGAGCGAGTCAGGTTGTGAAAGATCAGGTGTCAACAACCCAAGCAATCCAAGCAAACCAGAGAGAAGAGCAAGATCTAACAGAGATCAGTTTTAAGAAATATGAAATGAATTTGTGAATTTATTTGAATTGAATTTATGAGTCAGTTTGACTCAAAACACGTGATAGAAAAAGTATTGCTACTTTTATGTCAATTTTAAAAACTGGATTTCCCTCTATAACTTTAGTATTGGTGGGTAGGTAGTATTTAAACATCAAACAATTAATCATAGCAACAATGACTCCAGTCTGACATGTTGGTGATTGGGGTTGTTTCTTACTGTAGCTCTCAGAATGATCATTTCAAACCCTGATCACAAGGGCTAATTATATCTTGACTGGTTGAATCTTAATATCCTTCTGTTGCTAGATAAGAACACGTTTTGTCAATAAGATTCCTCATCTCCCCAGACTTTTAGTGGATGACTAACAAAGCTTCTGTAATTTAAACTCACTTTTAATATTTTAATAACTAGCTTGATTCTGTTATGAATACTTTTAGGTCAGTTTAATTAAAACTTTTTGAAGAATCAGACAAGACTGATTATCATAGTGAGCACATTTACCACAGCTGGACCTCTTCTAAGACAGCACAACTGTGATTTGGAACAGTTCAAAACAACAATTGAGAGACAAATCTCAGCTTTAAAAGAATCATTGGTGTATTCTGGAAACATCATTGAAATGTTTTCTCAAATGTGAAGCAGAAGAAAGCTGATAATTTTGAGTACATAATACTCAAATAAAAACTTTCCAATTGAGATCCTTTGGGGGATAGTAGTAAGAATAGAAACTTGAGAGTTGGCAAGACCTTAGAGCAAATACCAGCCCCTTTAACTAGTGTGAGTTTTCTAATTTCTCTGATTCTCAGATATGTGATTTTGATAATATCTTCCTTGCAGAAATATTAAAAAGATCACTCTATAACATTTACTTAAAACTTTGAGCACAGTGCTTAACATAAAACTTTGAGCACAAAGTAGCTGTTGTGCCAAGTAATAGAAAATGTAAGTGTATTTGAGGCTGAATTAAAAAAAAAGCTATTCCCAAAATAGTATATAGACTCAAATCTCTAAAAATTGCATTCTCAACTCAGATATCTATACCAACTCAATTTAAAATACATAAAGACATTTCTCAAGATGAAGAAATTTAACTTTTGTATATGATACAAAATTTAAAATAAACTTAGATATAATATTCCAGCGACAAATATAGTAATTTCTTTATTGTTCCAAAAATTCAAATATTTAATTAAAATACATTTGAAAATAGCATATAAGCACTTATACTGTACTTATACTTTTTATATTTTAAATCAGAATTTTCAAAACTGTTTTTGCACAAATAGCTCAGTTACACCCACAAATCACTGAATCTATTTAGCATCTTTTGAAGAGGTGTAATTTTTTGAAAAATGTGACATTTGTTTTTGTGCCAGTGCATTTGTCAACATTAGTGTAATTAGCTCAAGTTTCATCAACTAGCTGGTGCAATCTGTTCAGAATGCAACTTTGAATTTTGAATAGTCTCATAGACTCCAGTTTGAGCTGAAGCCTATGGGATTTAATTTTAGTTTTTATACTTGAAAAATAAAAGGACAGAGTACCTCTTAATAAAGTCAGCATGATTTTTCAAAATCTAGATTATATAGTATAGGAAGGATCATCAGGATTTTTGAAGTATCAATAGAAACTTCAGGAAAGTATTAAAATAATCTTCCTGAAATTCTCATTAATCCACAAAAAAGTAATTTTTTTTGCATAGCAAATAACTACACAATGCATGCTCAATGCATTTATTTTATATGTAAGAATGTTCAGTGTGATTTGAATCAAAAGGAACAAAAATGTTAACAATTATTGTTGCTTATTGATAGGAATTTGTCTCCACCATGAGGCAGCAAAAGAAAAAGCTTAGAAAGTCTTAAATAATTATTTTACCAAGATACATTTGTTTTAAGACGGATAAAAGTATGTTTCTAACTATTCATATTCTTGGTACAGATGCTCTTATATTAGTAGGAGGAATTTTAGAAAGTATGATAGAAATGCTTTTTTTGTATGTTAATATAAAATATGATTAGAGCAAAAATCATATTTGAAAAACAAAGAATAGAAGGCAGTATCTCTGAAAATGAATAATTTATGCTACCACAATATTCAATCTAACAAATAGATGGTCTCTTAAGTTCAATGGTTAAATCTAAATTTCTGTTTATAGAAATAGAAGGTTGAAAATACTCATTTTTCTGCTGAATAACCCAGATTAAAGAATTAGATTTTAAAGAAATCAAATACATATTCGACACTTTACAGTCAACTTCCTGTAAAAATACACATACACTCCCCCCGCCCCAATGCACACACATACTATGATACTTGTTTTCAAAGCTCAAGTTGGTTAGAAAGATATATGGAAGGAACAAAAGAAAACATTTCATTGGCAAGCGAGGTCCAAATAATACTGCGTAAAGTACAACATCATCATAGAAGAGGAGGCTTTTGAAGAATACCCAGTTACTTTAATTGGTTGAAATGCTCAGTTAAGAATTCCAGGTGAGAAATATCATGGAAAATGTAGAAGTGAGAAATATAAGAAGTTAAATTCTGTAAGTGGAACATACGTGAGAGCAAGTTAGAGAAACGTCTTAGATGTATTCATTAAATAAACTTTGAAGGCTTGTTCATTGTAGTCCTTATGCTTATTTTAAGCAGTTGAGATGATTGGCACAGACTTTGCCTTTGAAATACTTAAAATAGCAAGACTTCGAGAGAATGTTAATGTCCACAACCATGTTTATGAGGAAAATTTATTTTAAGGAAGGAGAAAGTATAAAAATAGTTGTAGAGTGGGTGTTAAGGTGGTGAAGACCTCTTTGACATGGGAGACAATGTTGGAGATAGCATTGGGCCAGCCTTGAAAGACAGGTAGAATTTAGATACGGAGGATCAGGTAGTGGTGACACACTAATCTAACAGTTTGTCACTGCTCTCCTGATGGAGTTCCAGTAATCTGAGTTATTTCCTCAGCCTTCAATCCAAGTCTGAGGAAAGAGGGACTTACAGTTGACTCTTAACAACACAGGTTTGAATTGCATGGGTTCCTTTGCACATGGATTTTTTTTTCAATAAACACAGTACTGTAAATGTATTTTCTCTTCCTTATGATTTTCTTAATAACACCTCCTGTTCTCTAGCTTCTTTTATTGTAAGAATACAACCTGTAATACATAGAACATACAAAATATGTTAATTGATTGTATGCATTGTCAGTAAGACTTCCAGTAAACAGAAAGCTATTAGTTTGGGAAAAGTCAAAAGTGATACATGGATTTTTGACTGCATTTGCAAACAGCAATCTTAATCCCTATGCTTTTCAAGGATCATCTGTATTTATATTAGACACAATTAATTATAAAGAAATCATTGAACACGATGTCATGAAAGTGATGATTATTGAGTAAAAGTAGTGAGAGTGCATAGCCTTTCCTTCCAGATATTAGAGCAAAAGCTCTCAGTCATTCACCATTTACTATGTTGTTCGCTCTAGGTATTTTTTTTAAACAATATTTATTTATTTGGGGGAAAGTGCAAGTGGGGGAGGGGCAAAGAGAGGGGGACAGAAGATCCTAAGTGGGATCTGCGCTGACAAGTTGACAGCAGCGAGACCAATGTGGGGCTGAACTCACAAACCAGGAGATCATGACCTGAGCAGAAGTTGGGCACTCAACCGCCTGAGCCATCCAGGTGCCCCAAGCTATAGGTTTATATACATGGACTTTATTAAGTTGAAAGTTCCCGTCTATTGCAGATTTGCTAAGGATTCTTATCAAGAAATGCTGATAGTTAAGCTTCTCTGTGGAATTACTGCTTCGGCATCCATTTTGTGTGGCCAAGTGGCCCATGGGGGCTTGAACTGACATTAACTCCCTCCTGCAAGCACATGCCTTAGATAACATCCTGCCGAGTCACAAGTAAAGGTAAGTTCCTACCTAATACCCTTGTGATCAATAGTTTTCACCCCTTGGGACCTTACTCTTATGTACCCCTTAGATAAGACCCCACTGAGTTAACCGAATTCCCACTGTTTTTGGTTTGGATTGTCTAATTCAACTTTAGCTGTGGAATCCCAAAACACTCCACCCATGGACCCCAATAAAGGCACGTGCCCCAGGTCCTGCCTCTCTCTCTGCCTGCACTAAGCCCTCTCCTCTCTGGGTGGCCCCTCGAGTGCCATGTATTTCCTTCAACACTTGTGAGTCATAAACTTCTGTTTCGATTTCCCTTGCGGTCTTTTTTTGAACCTCAGCTCTCCATCTGGCACCCTATGCTCCACTTAACAAATGTTAATTTAACAAAGTTATAACAAGAACTGAAATTGTATTTTGTGAAATGCTTTTCTGCATCTGTTGGAATAATCATGTATTCTTTCTCCTTAAGATGGATTATATCGATTTATTTTTGAATATTCAATCAGCCTTACATTCCAGGGATAAACTCCACTTGGTCATGCTGTAATATTCTTTTTCTGTATTGCTGGATTTAATTTGATGATATTTTGTTGAGGATTTTGCTCTTCTGTTTATGAAAGAAATTAGCCTGTAGCTTTATGTTTCTTTTTTCTTTTGTTTTTATACCACCTTTGTTATGGTTTAGGGATCAGGGTAGTTCTAGCTTTGTAAAATGAGTTGGGAAGTATTAAATCTTCACCTGTTTCTGAAGAGTTGGTGTTATTTATTTTTCAAATGTTTCGTGGAATTCATCAGTAAAACCATGTGTGCATGGAGATTTCTTTCCAGAAGATTTTAAGTACAAATTCAATTATTTAACAGTTATAATGATAGTCAGATAATCTGCTTCTTCTTTGGGGAGTTTTAGTAGTTCCTGTTTTTGGCCAATGGGTCCATTTTATCTCATTTGTCAAATTTGTGTGCACAGAGTTGATTGTAGTATTCTCTCCTTATCATTCCAATAATTCTTCTGTGGAGTCTGTAGTAATATTATGTAACAGTAGGTCAAGATCTGTAGTGATAGTGCTTCTTTCATTCTTGATACTAAGCATTTGTTACTTCTCTTTTTTCTTTATCAATATTGCTAGAGGTTATCAATTTCATTACTGTTTTCAAAGAACTGACTCTAAGTTTTGATGATTTTCTCTTGTTTTCCTTTTTCAATTTTATTGATTTCTGCTCCTATCTTTATTATTTCCTTTCTTCTTGATTGATTTTAAATAATCCTTTTCTAGTTTCTCAAAGTGTAATCTTTTTTCTAACTATATTTATTTATTTTGAGAAAAAGAGAGAGCGAGAGTGAGGGAGTAGTAGAGAGAGAGCGAGAGCGAGAGCGAGAGCGAGAGCGAGAGCGAGAGAGAGAGAGAGAGAGAGAGAGAGAGAATCCCACAAATTCTGTCAGCACAGAGCCTGACACAGGACTCAAACTCACGAAACCATCAGATCATGACCTGAGCTGAAATCAAGAATCAGAATCCTAACAGACTGAGCCACCCAGGTGCTCCTCAAGGTGTAATATTATACTAGAGATTAATCCTTCCATTCTGTAACTTTTCTCTGAGTACTGCTATCATTGTATCACATACATTTTGATATATTGTTTTTTAACTTTCATTCAGCTAAAAATATTTTCTAATTTTCTCTGAGAGTTCCTCTTTTACCCACAGAATGATTGGACATTTTCCTATATTCTCTTATTTATTTTCAGTTTAATTCTAATATGCTCCAAGAACATATTTTGTATGATTTTAATTCTTTTAATTTGTGTTATAGTTTGATTTACAACCAGGCACATAGTTTGTCAGGTTGAGTTTTCCATGTGCACTTGAAAGGAATCTGTAATCTGATGTCATTGAATGTTCCATCAATGTCAGTTTGATCCGGTCAGTTGATAGTATTGTTTAGTTCTTTGTAAACTTAGTGATTTTTCTTTCTACTAGTTCTATTACTTAGAGAAGAGTTCTGAAATATCCAACTATAATGGTAGATTTATCTATTTCTACTTTCAGCTTTGTCATTTTTTTCATGTATTTTGAACCTCTGTTAGTCGAATACAGATACATTTTTTTTATCTTTTTAGCAAATTGACGTTTCATTCAATCTACAATCTCATTATTTATCTCTGGAAAATGTATTTGCTCTGAAGACTACTTTGTTTGCCAGTGAGATAACCATTTCACTTTTCCTTTGATTAGTGTTTGCATCACATAGCCTTTTCCATTATTTTACTTTTAACCTGGTCATACCATCATATTTGAAGTGAGAGTGTTATGGACAGCATATTTAGGGTCATTTAAAAATTTTCATTCAGATAATCTATTCTTTTAATAGTTGTGTTTGGGGGCACTTGGGTGGCTGAGTTGGTTAAGCATCCAACTCTTGGTTTCTTTTGCCTCAGGTCATGATTTCACAGTTCATGGGTTCGAGCCCACATCAGGCTCTGCACTGATAGTGTGGAGTCTGGTTGAGATTCTCTCTATACTTCTGTCTCTGCTCCTCCCCCACCTGTTCTGTCTCTCTCTCAAAATAAATAAACTTAAAAAATAGTTTTGTTTAGATCATCTGTGCACTTAATATTACTGAAATGTTTGAAATTAGGTCTATTATTTTTATTATTTGCTTTATTTGTTCTATTTTTATTCTCTGTTTTCACCTTTCCTGCTTTCTGACTTGCAGCATCTTTCAGATGATTTGAGTATTCTAATAATTCATTGCTAATTTATTACTTTGATTTAAACAAAATCTCTTTTCTAATAGCTGTTCAAAGGATTGGAAAATACATAAATTTAAAAACTTACCTTTTTAAAGACTATTTAGAGGCAATATTTTATTACTTTAATTGGATGTAGAAATCTTATTACCATATAGGGTCCTTTGTTTTCTCCTGCTAATGTTATAATTGTCTCATATATTACAACTACATATATTGAAAGGTCAATGTGGCAACGTAGCATTTGATTTTAATCATCACATAAAATTTAAAGAACCCAACATAAGAAGCAAAGCTTATTACGTTTACCCAGACATTTACCATTTCTGTTACTCTTTCATTTTCCTGATGTTTTCCGTTTTCTCTGGTATCATTTCCCTTGATTCTGAAGATCTTCCTCTAGAATTTTTTAAAAATTTTAAAACAACTCTGCTGGCTATTTCTCTTAGCTTTTTTTCCTCCAAAAATTTCTTGATTTCCACTTTACCCTTGAAGAATATTTTCCCTGGATATAAAAAAACAGATGGATAAATTCTTTGTTTCAACAGTTCAAAAATACTGTGCTAACCTAGTGTTGGGAATACAAACTAGTGCAGCCACCATGGAAAATGGTACTGAATTTCCTTAAAAAGTTAAAAATAGAACTATCTTATCCTCCAGCAATCTCACTAATGGCTATTTACTCAAAGAATACAAAAACACTAATCCAAAGGGATACATGCTCCCCTATGTTTGTAGAGGCATTATTTATAATAGCCAAGATATGGAAGTAGACCAAGTGTCAATCTCAGTTTATGAATGGATAAAGAAGATGTGGTGCACACACACACACACACACACACACACACACACACACACACACCACAGTGGAATATTTTTCAGTTATAAATAAAAATGAATTTCCATTTGCAATGACATGGATGGGACCAAAGAGTATAGTGCTTTGTGAAATAAGTCAGACAGAGAAAGACAAATACCATATAATTTCACTAATGTGTCGAATTTAAGAAACAAAACAAACAAAGGAAAAAATGAGAGACACAGTGTCAAAGCAAGAAATAGACTTTTAATTACAGAGAACAATACGGTGGATACCAGAGGGGAGGTGGGTACAGGAGTTGGTTAAGTAGGTGATGGAAATTAAAGAGTGCACTTGTGATGAGCACAGAATAATGCATGGAAGTGTTGAGTTAGTATACCGTACACCTGAAACTAATATAACACTATTTTAACTAATAAATTATGATAAAAACTTAAAATATAAATATTATACTAGTTCTTTGGGCTCTAGTGTTCCAATGGAAAATCTACAGTAATTGTAATTGTTGTTTTACAGGTAGTTTGTCCTTTTTCCATTGCTATGTTTACAGGTGTTTTCTTTCTTTTTTTCTTTTTCCATTGTCTGGTTTTCAACAGTTTGACTCTAATGTATCAGGAAATGGGTTTCTCTAGTTTTATTTTATTTGAGGTTTGCTCACCTTCTTAAATCTTAAGTTTATGTCTTTTATTAAACTAGAGAAATTTTATGTCATTATTACTTCAAATATTTTTTCTGAACTGCAATCATTATCCCCTCTTTCTGGATTGCAGTCACACTAATACTAGACTTCTGGTGTTCCAAAGGGGGTTGAAGCTCTGTTAACTTATACTTTTTCTCTTTTTCTCTTTCTATTGATCATACTGAATAGTTTCTGTTTATCTGTAAGTTCGCCAATTCTTTTGCTCTGTTATTTCAGTTTTGCTGTTGAGTGTATTCAGGGACTATTTTTATTTCAGTTATTGTATATTTCAGTTCCAAAATTTCCATTTGGTTTTTTGTTATGCCTCTGTTGGTATTTACTATTTTTAATACTTGCTTTGAGAATGTTTGCAATTGTTTATCAAGGAATTGTATAACAACTGCTTTTATGTCTTTGTCAGATACGTCCAACATCGATGTCATCTTGTCTTTGACCTCTGTTGACTTTCTTTTTATTAAAAAAATTAAATCTTTATAATGTTTTATTTATTGTTGAAAAAGAGAGATAGAGAGAGAGAGAGAGACAGCATGAGCAAGGGAAGGCTAGAGAGAGAGGAAGACACAGAAATCTAAGACAGGCTTCAGGCTCTGAGCTAGCTGGCAGCACAGAGCCTGACGTGGGGCTGGAACCCACTAACCATGAGATCATGACCTGAGCCAAAGTTGGACGCTCAACTGACTGAGCCGCCCAGGCACCCCATAACATGCATTTCTTAAACCCATAGATCTGTACAACATAAAAAGTGAAGGTTGGGGCTCCTGGGTGGCATCCTCCTCTTGGTTTCTGTTCAGGTCATGATCTCGGGGTTTCTGAGATCCAGCTCCAGGTCAGGCTCTGTGCTGACAGCAGGTGGCCTGCCTGGTAGTCTCTCTTTCTGCTCCTCAACCACCTCTCTTTCTCAAAACAAATAAAGACTTTTAAAAATAAAAAAGAAACTTTAAAAGAACAACAAAGGATGAAGCTTAACAAAGACTTTAGCTAATATCTATCCATATTGGTTCATTTATTATAACAAATATACCACATTAATTCAAAATGTTAATTATAAGGAAAAAATGTCTGCAGAGTGGTATAAGAGGAGCACATGGTAACTTTCTGTACAATTTTCTATAAACCTAAATGTACTTTAAAAATAAAGTGTATTAAGATATATAAAGTTATAAAACATCAAATATTTAAGAATATTCTTCTAATATGTCAAGTTAAAAATGTATATATATGCTTATGTGGGTATGGATGTATATATGCGTTTATGTATATATGTGTGATTCTAAAATAAGCAATTGAATAAATGCAGCTTAACACAGTTGCTGGCTCATGTTCATGGTGTATTTGGTTTTGCTTATTTGTTTACTTGTATGAATACACATAACACACTTTATATGTGCATATGCATAAATATCTATTCTGTAATATTAAACTGACGTATAATGTTCAGAATATACATCTGTATATATGTGTGTGTATGAATTTTTATATATGTTGCAACTTTAAAAAATTTACCTAAGGAAAATGGGGCCTGGACTGTTTATTTGATCATAATTGTCTATTTGTCTAATTTATGTTAATACTGCACTTAAAGTTACAGTAGATTCATTATTTCTGTGAATGATTAGAAAGCCAAATCTGTCCTCATTTCTACCATTCTTTATTTTCTGTTGTTATTGTCCTTGTTTTGAATCTTCTCTGTTATCTGTCCTTTGTGTAAACTGAAAGACTTTTAACATTCTGAATATCAAATATTTTTTGGAATTCTAATTGGAATAAGTCTACCTTTATAAACAGATTTTAGTAATGTTGCCATTTTGAGAATAGGTATTTCTATGCAAAAATATGCTATGATTTTCCATTTGTTCAGTTTGTTTATGTCCTCCAATGCGATGTTTTGCTTTTAAGTAGGTTCTTGTATTTTTATTGATCCATCTAAATGGTACTCATATATGAATAGTTGTTTTGTTTTTTACATTTCAATTTTTGTTCATTTTGAAAAGTTGCTGAATTTGAAAGTTTCTTGTATTCAGCAAGATTAACAAATTCTACCATTAGTTAAATTCTAGTCTTATATAACTCTGAGCTTTGGTGTTTTTAATAAATTATTACTTACTTGGATAAGATTTTTCTGTTCTTATAGTTGTACCTATTTAAATATTTTGTTTTTAGTTTATTTTCTGGAGTTCCCAAAGCAATGCTAGGCAATAGTAGTGGGTAACCTTATCTTGTACTAGATATTAACAGATGTGGCTTTAAAATGTTTACTCTTTAAACAAAGTTGTACTTTCATCTGCATGGCATTTTTCACATTTAATTACTCTCTTCTCTGTCTTTTGGAGCTTTTATTAGGAATAGATGCTGAATTTTATCTAATTTCCTTTTGAAATTCATTATTTTTCTATCTCAAGTAGTAAAATTTTGTTGACATATCACATGATTACTAGTTTCAAAATTAAATGGGGAACTCTTCATTTCTTTCTATGGTGTAACATAATTGTTAAAGATGAACTGTTATTTAAAAGTGAAATATAACTGAAATAAATAGTTTGGACTGATGAATGTGAAAAGATAGATTTTTTGGTCAATATCCAGCATAGACCATTTGTCACAAGATATGATGAATGAGAAATTAAGAGGCTTTCACTTGATGAGGCTTCACTAGTAGTGGTAAGGCAAGATCTCTTTCCAATTGTAGTAGGAATGTATACAGGACATTTAATTTTTTTTAATGTTGTGTTTATTTTTGAGAGAGAGAGAAACAGAGTAGTAACAAGGAAGGGACAGAGAGGGAGACATAGAATCTAAAGCAGGCTCCAGGCTCTAAGCTGTCAGCACAGAGCCTGACATGGGGCTTGAACTTGTGAACCATGAGACCCCGATCTGAGCTGAAGTCTGACACTCAACTGACTGAGCCACCCAGGCGCCCCATGAATGTATATAGGACATTTAAGGAGAAAGCTGACATGGCATTTAGAGTACAGTGCAAAAGTTACGATATGGAGCTGTCCAAAGGCCATTACTTATGTTAGAGATATGTTTACAAATCTGTCTTTTCATTTTGTCAAAATACAAGAACGCATACAAACACATACATTCACTGAAACATAACCCTGTGATTTACAGCTCACATCATGCCTTTGCCAATAAGACGAGGAAAACTTGGTGGTTAGAGAGAAAGTATCTTCACAATAATTTGCCCATCAGTGTTTGACATGCAGTAAAGGAGCAAAGAGAGAAAAATCTCATTTCAGCTTACTTGGGGTCCCCTAAGATGTCTGTTGAATGGAGAGACAGTGCTTCGGCTAGCTGATCTCAGCAGGGACAGCACGAGCAAAAAGCACGTTTCTGCCTAATCTGATTGTCCCAAGAGGATGAGCAATGTTTCTATTTTATGATGCTAACTGGAGATCTATGTTATTTTAACTATGCATCACTGGATAGACCCCAATCAATCCAATTCACTTAAAATTTAAACATATACTTTACAAATTAAGCCTTATAGGTGTGTGTTAATTTAGGTATAGTACTAGGGACCATTTTAAAGTAATTAATTTTATTACTCGGGCACCTGGGTGGCTCCATCGGTTAAGCATCCGACTTCAGCTCAGGTCATGATCTCGTAGTTTGTGAGTTCGATCCCTGTGCCGGGCTCTGTGCTGACAGCTTAGAGCCTGGAGTCTGCTTCAGATTCTGTATCTCCCCCTCTCTCTGCCCCTCTCATGCTCATGCCTTGTCTCTCTCTGTCTTTCAATAATAAATAAACATTAAAAAATGTAAGCTTTAAGAAAAATAAAGTAATTTTATTACTAAATGCTGGGGGGGGTTGCCCATTTCAATTCTTCTAGAGTTTTCTTAATTGTTCTTTTGGTGGTGACAAGTTGCAAGTTTGATAAGAGAAAGGAAATCTCAAAGCATTATACAAATAACAATGTAGTAAAAGATAAATGCAAGGATCATGCTTTTATATTGCGTGATGAAGGATCATCATGGCGATGTGAAGCATGGTTGGATTTAACTGGCTAGGAGATTAGAATGATTAACCCTAGAAGTCTCTTGCGGGTAGGAGTTACTTAATTTCTAGATGCTAGAGGGATAATGTTAGTAGAAGCCTGATCGGTTTTGTAATCCAGCTCTGAGAGGTGGCATGGGTCTGACCAAGAAATGAGGATGAATTAGGATAATGAAACGAGAAAGCAAGGGACAAAAGTATCAAGCACTGAAGATGTAAACTAAACGCAGTGACCGTGAGCACTCATGTATACAAGCTTTCTGGCACCAGTATTTAGAACACCCCAGTATGTTCTCAAAATATCCCAGTTCACAATTAATTATTGATCTCCTATGATAGGAAAGATAGGATAAAATAGGCAGAGAGGGAAAGGTTAGGACTTGAGGTCCCTGGGTGCTGAAAAACAGGTATTTTGGAACAATGCTAGGAGTGTCTAACCACAGCCAACCCCGCTTAGATGTAAGGTTCCTCTTAAGAATGTAATAGATACCACCTACTCCCTTAAGGATTCCCTCAGGAATTTGACAAAAGACTTAACTAAAAATGAGTAGTAGACCATAAATAACCCACAAAGAACGGTATGGCCAATGGTTGAGCCAATCAGGAATGGACAACCCAGCACCTAGAGTTATCAAGCCAATAAAGGTAAAACATGAGAAAAAATAAGGGGGAAGGGAGGGAGGGGCTGACCAGAACCTTGTAAAACAAGGACCTTTGCCTAAAGTCACAGGCCTTCACTTTTGAATGTCCCCTCTCTGTAAAGATTGTTTTTCTACTGTTCTTACTTTCTGATCTTTTATTCTAATAAACACATGACTCCTGTTCATTCTGTCTCCACCTCTTCATTCTTTGAAGCCACAAGACAACAAACCCTGAGTATTGAGGTAAAAAAAATCCAGCAATACCCCTAATTAAGCACTTAGGTACTATGTTATATTGTTATATATAACTTCATTATTATTTCCCCTTGACTTGTCTGTTTTAACGGTGAAGGTAGATGGTAAGAGTGTAATATCATGTTAAATCTTCAAACTTTGCAGTCAGAAAGAATTAAGTTTTAATGGCAATTATACAACTTACTAGTTTTATGACATTTACCAAGTTACCCCTCTGAATCTTGCTGTCACTTTTGTCCCTTTATTAAATTCTTTCTCAAATTACCCACTTTGAGTATGCCATCTATTTCCCTCTGGGAAACTGACTTTTTCCCTATGTGACTACAATAAATTGCAAAGACCTGCAAAATTTAATACTTGTCACTCTTATTCCTAGAAAAATACTAAATATTGGTTTTCTGTTAATTATACCTGTGTGTTAGATTTAGGAAAAGCATATTGTAGAAGCCATGAATTTACACATTATTGCACATTAACATTGCATGTAATGATTCCTGAGTCCAGTGAGGTGATGTTCTTAGCAACTATATCCTTAGTGGCTTTCATCAGAGATTCAAAAGTGTGTTTTCTCCTTCCTGATTATGCTATGCATGTTGTATATGTATTTACCCTAAGGGTGAACTGAAAGCATTAAAAAAATTCATCTTGAAATTTCACTGAATTATTAAATGATAGTTGAATTATTGTGATAGCTGAACATGACTAAATTATTAACTAATAGCTAGGAGATGAATGGCTACTTTATTGGCTCAGCTATAGACTGTGAGATCAAGTGATGTTTTTAATGTAAAGACTATAATTTAAAAGAAAAGGCTTATTTTGTGATAACTTTAAAATTCTCATTTTACTGCAGCTTTTTTTTTTCTTTCTCCACTCATTTGGTTGTTTCAGCGTTCTAATGCTTTAAATTCTGTCTCTAAGCTTATCACTCTTATGGACTTTAGATCGATGTCAAAGGTCTACTGCCAACTGTCTACTCAATATTTCCACATGATTGACAGGTAAGTGCCTCAGATTTTGAATATCACAGTTAAACCTTTTATATAACCTTCAAAGCATGTTCTTTCTCAGATCATTAAATAAGAACTTCATCACTCGACAAAAATTCATTTCTTCCTATTTTCTATTTTTGAAATTTTTATTCATTTTGATAGAGAATGAATGAGCACAAGCAAGGGAGAGGCAGAAAGAGAGAGGGAGAGAGAGAATCCCAAGGAGGCCCTGGGCTGTCAGTGCCGAGCTCAACTTGGGGTTCAACCTCACAAACCTCACAAACCATGAGATCATGACCTGAGCCAAAATCAAGAGTCAGATGCTTAACTGACTGAACCACCTGGGGAGCCTCTCTCATATTTTCAAAATAACTAGAGAATAGAACCCCTATTTCACTACATTCCTTGCAACATATACTTGGACCAATCTCTCTTTCATAGATTTTTACTATAGGTTCCTAACTAAACCTTCTACTCTCACCCAAGCCTTCTTTTGTCTACTCTGAACACAACAAAGATTGCTGTTGAATTAACTTTTGATCATGACACTTGTTTTCTCAAAGCCCACCAGTAGCTTCCAATCTCCTTTGAGTAGATGATGAACTTGAAGTTTCACATGATTTGCTCTCCTGTTGACTTTCTGACCTCGGTTTCTATGATTCAACCCCTTGCTCACTCATCTTCATCATACTTGTCTTCCTTCATGTTCCTGAGCTTGCCAGACATGCTTCCATGATAGAACCTTTGCGGCTAGGATTTCTCTTCTTTTGCATATCTACATGGCTTCATAGCTTGTTGTTTCATACCTTCAGTCTTTTATTCACATCACTTCAATGTACCCTATATGACCCCCCCTTTAAAGAATTGCAAACACTCTCCATCCTCTCTATTTACTGTACTTCTTCCTATTTGTTTATTTTTATGGTTTTTATCACTCCATCCTCCATGCTGTATATTTTGCTAATATATTTAAAACAAAACAAAACAAAACACTTCTTTCTGTAAGACACTCTTAGACTTTAAGATGCATGGTGGCAGGGATTTTTACTTGAATACTATCATATTCACAATCTCTAAAGGATGGTTGGCACTTTCCAAAACTAAATAAATAGGCATAGAGTGAATAAAAACTGTAGAACATGAGCTAGAAAATTCCCAATAATAAACAATAACCTAAGCTTTTCATACTTATTTCTAAGCAATTTGTTTTCTGCTTCCTAGTCTACTCTCTATAACCCAATTTTTAATCCCACCATATGAAATACTGTCTCTTGAAGGTTTGGGTAAGAATCTTTTTATTTTTAAGCCGATAAGATTATCATAGCTATGAGGTCATTGGCCTTGTAATTCTTTCCACTAATTAACAGTAAAATACTGGGCCCACCTATTGGGAAAAGTTAAATCTGCTACTAATTCTGACAATAAATTATTAATAGAGAGTTTCTGTGTTCATCAGTAAGTGCATTTCATTTTTCTACAGATATAAAGATATGCCTATTCTTGATGGTTTTTACCACTACAAAAATTCCAAAAGATAACTTAGAAAGTAGGGTTTCCAGCTCTCCAATTAAGACTGAACTTACAAAATCATGCTAAGTTGTTTTTAGTGTTCATAGAGGTTCAGAAAATTATCATATTTATGTTTATACAGTGGTATGAATTAACTTAAGTTTTTTTTCATTAGTCAACTTGTTCTTATAGAAAATATAGAGAGTAATCAAATATGGCTATAACTAGTTGTATGTTCACTAGTTTACA
This sequence comes from Suricata suricatta, assembly GCF_006229205.1. Classification (NCBI taxonomy): domain Eukaryota; kingdom Metazoa; phylum Chordata; class Mammalia; order Carnivora; family Herpestidae; genus Suricata; species Suricata suricatta. Next base: position 88,606,193 of record NC_043709.1, read on the forward strand.
GAATTAGCTTACTCACCATCTTTAGTCTGTTGGCTTTCATCAGCTTCAACAATTTCTTTCTGGGATCTAAAACTGTATTTTTATGGATTTATTTTAAAAGCACACACCAAGACATTTCAAGTAGATATAAATTAAGGAAATACTTCATGATGAGAAAATAGCATCTTGGTACATACCATGATCACACAGTGGACATCATGACGTCAAGTTCAATGAATATGTATTTTTTTAAATAGTACAAATGGTTAATGATGCAGGAATAGGTCTCTGCCTATCTGGATAATGAAGAGAATAAATGTGAACAAGATAAGTTCTTATAAATCATCCAGTCAATCTTTTTCTGCCATATGGGAGGAAAATGAAGCCCAGACAGAAAAAGAGATTTAACTTATTGAGAATAAGACTGCATCATGTTAATATTACTAAATTAATTTACAGATAAAGAAATTTAGAAAATATTTGTACAGTTGACTATACAAAGTCACAAGTTAGCAATCTAATAGAATTCTGAAATGTCCTTTTATAAGCACAATTAAGGCACCAGCTTCAAGACTACGTCCTACTGTATAAATGTGTGTATGAGCCTGTGTGTGTGTCCCTGAGAGCCAGACTACACAGGTCCCAAAACCAAGTGTTGGAGGAAGGAATGATCACTCCCACAATCCTTCTCTGTGTTCCCCTTACAGAATATGTGCTTCCCATCTTGTACATATTCAGGAACAATGAGATTGAGTGTTTTGGTTTTTGGGAAATAGGGAATACTTCTATAACAGTACAGGGTTATAAAATAATCACTTCTGCTTGGGCTTCTCTTTCCAGAAGATTTGGTAAGAAAAGAAGGGAGGCAGGTATTTTTATTATCATGAGAATATAAGATTGTTTCTACCTAATTAGTACAGGGAATAGTTTTGAACTCATTGAATTCCCTGGGATGCCCTTTGGTGCCGTGCCTTGGCAATAGCTTTGTAAGGGCAATTGAAACAGTGAAAATCAGACAGGGACATGGTAACAGGAACTCAGTCCCTTCAGGAACGAAGGCCTGCCTGGCGTAAACCACTTATCAAGCAATTTGGAGAACCAAATATAATAGAAGGGATCTACAACTTTTTCCAATAACACTTCCAAAAGTAAAATAAACATTTTATTTACTTATTTAGAAATTATGACTAACTGTTTTAGGGTTTATTTACCTAATTCCAATGTATGGGGCAGGAGAGCAGGGAATGCCCCTGCTCCCCTCCATAGCACCAGGCAATCCTGGAACACTAGTAGGGTGTCAGAGAATTTAACACAATTCTAGCGTTATCTACCCAGAGATAACATTAGATTCCATAAGCAATAGTTTCAATCCTACAAGACTGCCCCCCACTCCCACTTCAGATACTAATTGCAAGACCTAAACTGTTACCTACGCTTTTGGACAACCAGCTACAGATTAGAGGTTCCAACAACCTTCTCCTTAAGTTCAATTATTTGGTAAACCACTCACAGAACTCATTGAAACACTTACCTACATTTACTAATTTATTAAAGGATATGTTAAAGGACACAGAACAACATCTAGATGAAAAGATACATAGAGCAGAGTATGAAGAAAGGTCATGGAACTTCTATGCCCTCTTAGGAACACTGTTCTCCCCCATAATCACATATCCACTAACCCAGAAGGAATCTGATTTCAGTCTTTTTGGATTTTTATAGAGGCTTTATTACATAGTCATGATTGACTAGTTCATTGGTCACAGACTGATTCAACCTCCAGCACTTTTTGAGGAGGAGCAGGTCTGGGAGATGATGGGAACCCAAATTTCCAAACTTCTAATCACATACTTGATCTTCTAAGCAAATAGCCTCCACCCTTGGGTGGGGTCCAAAAGTCACCTTCATGAACATAACAAAGGAATCTTAGTCACTCTTACCATAGGAAATTCTAAGCATTTTAGGAGCTATGTGTCTGACACCTTGGACAAAGACCAAATGTGTATGAGAAATATATTTTGGTCATCTACATGACCAAATAAATATTTCTCATATATCACAATATTGCAGTATCCATTACCTTAAAGAATAAGTGATACATAAAAGTGAAAGAACTTAATGTAGGCACTGAGTAGTTCTGAATTGTGCAAAAGGTGCAGGGTAGTAGACAGTATCAAAAGCAAGTACTTTTTTTGTGTACTCAGATCTAATGGCTTCTTAAGGCAAACACCTTCAACAAATGGCCTTAGGGCCTTCCATGGTTGCCTGGACTATTCTGCATGTGCTCGCAAAGAGAAAGACCTGCCATAAATGAAGAGTTAAACACTCCAGTTTTCTCATGGCTTGTGTAAGGCAATCTACATATTTTCTTTATAGTTGCCCGGATGTTCCAGGGTAATTGAGCCCTACTTAACCATAGTAGTAATCTGCTTCCTAATGCATCCTGCATTGATGTCCTTTCCTTCCTTGTTTCACTTCTCTATTCCTCTATTGTTGCTTTTTAAGACTACTTTCCTAATAAACTAATAAATTATACAATCAAATGTTTTTCTCAGGATCTGCAATTGGAAACAGCTAACTTAAGACCTGTTGTATGCCAGATAAGTATTAAGGCAAAACACCAGGACTGGGTAAGAAGGTTTGAGGCCTTATGGAATATTGCCATTTTAAATAATTTTTTTAAGGAAAGCCTAATTGAGAAATTGATATTTAAGCAAAGATCTGAGGGAAACTGTCAATGCCTGAAGGGAAAATATGGTAGGCAGGGTATATAGCAAAAATTATGAGACTGGACTATTTCTAGCATTTATCGAAATAATGAGATGGCCATAGACTCTGAAGTAGAGTAAGAAAGATACTATAGCAGTACGACAGAAAAAGATAATATTCAGTAGGCAAGGAGAGAATGGTTAGGACCTGAGGTCCCTGGGTGTGGAAAAACACATATTTTGGAACAATGCTAGAAATATCTGACCACAATAAAATCTTCAGGCTTCAGGTTCCTCTTAAGAGTGTATGGGTGCCTGGGTGGTTCAGTTGCCTCTGATTTCAGCTCAGATCATGATTTCGAACCCTGCTTTGGGTTCTTTACAGACAGCTCAGAGCATTGAGCCTGCTTTGGATTCTGTCTCCTTTCTCTGCCCCACTCACAATCTCTTTTTCTCTCTTCCTCTCAAAAATAAATAAATCTTAAAATAAATTTTTAATTAAAAAAAAAAAGGATGTAATGGACATCACCACCTACTTCCCTTCAGGTTCCCCTCAGGAATTTGACAAAAGACTTAACTAAAAATAAATAGTAGATCATAAAATGTATGTCACATAAGGAATGGGATGACCATAGACAGCCCCTCATAAAATGGAATCGAGCCAATCTGGAATGGACAACCCAGCACCTAGAGTTATCAAGCCAATAAGTGTAGGATTTGAGAAGGAACAAGGGAGAAGGGCAAGGTCTGGGGCAACTGGAACCTTATAAAACAAGCAACCCTTGTCTATAGTCAGGAGCATTCACTTTCAAATGTCCCTTCTGTAAAGAAAGCTTTCCTATAATTTTTGCTTTCTAATCTTATACTCTAGGGAACTTCTGCCTGCTGCTCATTTTGTTTTGTGTCCACCTCTGTATTCTTTGAAGTGGTGAGACAGAACGCCAGGCATTGAGGTAAAAAATGGGTTGTCCATTCCTGATTGGCTCATGAGGGATGGTCTATGGCCATACCTAGGTCTTTCCTCAAATTCATGAGGAAAACCTGATGGGGATAAGTGGGGTCTATTACACTCTTAAGAGGAATCTTACACCTAAGGGGGTTTTCTATGGTCTGACACTCCTAGCATTTTCCCAAAATGTGTATTTTTCCCCACCCAGGCTCCTCAGGTCCTATCCTTTCCCTGCTTATTTTATCCATAAAACCACTGAAGTTATCCTTGATTCCTCTGTCTGCTACAGTGTTTGTAATCTGCAAGCAAATTCAATTGACTCTACATTCGAAATATTTCCAGAACCTGAACACTTATTATCACTATCTCTCTTAACCACCTTTGTGCACCTACTGTAATTTCTCTACTGAATTTGTAACAACTTTCTTTTTGTTTTACCTTGACACAACAATAAAATACATTCTTCACAAAAGTCTAAGACAGATCAAATCATCCAAACCCCTACTCTTGTATCCCTTTCTTTTCAGAGTAAAAACAAAGATTTTACAAAGAGACTGTAGTCTCCCCCAATTGTATCACTGTCTTACCTCCCTTTAATTTCATGTCGCAGGATTTTTTACCTCAATACCCTGTCTTGCTTTTTGGAAGGATGAAGAGGTGGACACACAATGAGCAGCAGACAAAATATTAGAGTAAATTTTTAGAAAATAGTAATAGTAAAAAAGCTGTCTTTAGAAAATAGTAAGTAATAGTAAGAAATAGTAATAGTAAGAAAGGAAGCATTCAAAGGTGACTACTGAGACTTTAAGCAAGGGTCCTTGTTTTATAAGGTTCCGGTCAGCCCTCCCTTTTTTCTTAAGAGGAACCTTAAGCTTAATGGGGTTTACTGTGGTCAGACACTCCTAGTATTGTTCCAAAATATGTGTTTTTCCCCATTGAGGGACCTCAGGTCTTATCCTTTCCCTCTCTGTCTATTTTATCCTATCTTTTCCTAATATATAAGAAGTAGAACAGATTTTGCAAAGAGGAGATTTTGAGTTTCCCTTTGGATTTGTTAAATTTGAGATGCTCATTAGATATCCAAGAGAAGATGTAAGTAGACAGTTGTATAGGAATATGGAGTTCTAGAGAAATGGAACTGAGCTGGAAATATTAATTTAAAGCTATCAGTAAATAGTCATCAGAACATATTATGTTTATTTTCTAAGTATCAAATGTTAAATAATACAATGCATATATTATTAGAATGTTTATACTCTAATTTGTTTTGTTTTATACCTTTTTTAAATTCAATACTGATTATTGATTGGGATCCCAAGGAGTTAGGGGATAAAATTAATCACTTTTTAGTTGATACCAACCAGGCATATCAGAATAATAAGAGGTAAGTTCATTGAAAATATTACAGTTTATTCTAGGGATATTTTTGATCAGATAAAAAGAAAAAAACAAAAATGTAAGAGACAACTGAACATGACATGATATGTAGTTACAAAGTAAGTGTTAGCTGAGTTAAGAAGATCACCGCAGCTAAAGTCAAAACAATTTCTGGCAAAAGTCAGCAACACCTTCTAAATAACCACAAAATTCCAATGGGAATTCATCATGTTATCCTGTCAGGTGCACAGTGCCTCGTTGTATTTCGTCAAGTCCTTAGCTCTGTGATTTCAACCGCTTAAAAAGGGATGCTCTCTTGGTGGTATAAATATACAGGAAAATATACGGAAGGATTCAGTACATCCATGAGGGAGTGGAGAGTTTACTAGATGAGAACCAACTGTGGATCTAAGTAATTTGATTATGTAATTCTTTCCAACCTACTCATTGGGCACGTTTATCCAGTGTTAAGTAAAGCTGATCTAAACGCTTTTAAAGTGGTTCTAGAGGTATGTTACTTCCATGTGTGAGGAACGTCTCTTCCAGTGGCATGGTCTCTTTGGCTGCTGTCCACTGTGACACCAGACTCTCCTGGGTGACTCAGATGACCACAGCCACTCCTGACCCATTGGCACCTTTAAAGCCCAAGGTTAGTCTAATTTAGGAATAATCTCATGTTCAGTTTATATCAATATCATAGAAGCAACACATTGAGAAGCTAACAGAGTAGTATCAGGCCTCAAACAGACACCTTGACTTTGCCTTTTGTGTGTTTCTAAGTCACTAGTTACTGGCCCTTAGTCTCTGATGGCAAGAGACAGATTCTGTAAGGGGAGGAACATTAATAGGGACATGATTATTCAGATGCTGTTTTGTTCTTTCTCTGCTTATATCTTATTCTTGAAGACGATTGTGGAATAAGGAACAGAAGATTACTGTGTTTAGTCATGTTCACTTTTAAGGCTCCTGGGCTTATAGGCATCTTCCCAAAGTTGGCTTCTAGCTCCATTTCTTCTCTATTTGTCTATCATAATGACCCTATAGTAGCTATGTTCTCTTGTCTACTACTAACAACAGGATAGATACATAGATAGATTTTATACCAAATATTTTACATTTTAGTAAGACAGATTTGTGCTTGCTCCAGCAGCACATATGTCAAGGATGACATGCAAATTTGTGGAGCATTCCATATTTTTAGGTAAATGGACTAAATGCTCCAATCAAAAGATTGGAATGGATAAAAAAACAAAACCCATCTATTTGCTGTCTACAAAAAACTCATTTTAGACCTGAAGACACCTTCAGATTGAAAGTAAGGGGACGGAGAAGTATCTATCAAGCGACTGGAAGTCAAAAGAAAGCCAGAGTAGCCATACTTATATCGGACAAACTGGACTGTAAAGTAAAGTAACGGCAGTAACAAAAAATGAAGAGGGACATTATATCATAATTAGAGGGTCTCTCCATCAGGAGGAGCTAACAACTATAAACATCTACACACCGAATTTGGGAACACCCAAATACACAAAACAATTAATCACAAACAGAAACAATCTTATTGATAAGAATGTGCTATTTGCAGGGGATTTTAATACTCCACTTACAGAAATGGATAGATCAACTAAACAGAAAATAACTAAAGAAACAATGGACCTGAATGACACATTGGAACAAATGGATTTGACAGATATATTTAGAACTCTATATCCCAAGGCTAAGGAATCCACTTTCTTCTCGAGTACGTATGGCACATTCTCCAGAATAGATCACATACTGGGTCATAAAGCAGCCCTACATAAAAATAAACAAATTGAGATCATACCATGCACACTTTCAGATCACAGTGCTATGAAACTTGAAATCAATCCCAGGAAAAAGCCTGGAAAACCTCCCAAAACCCTACTAAGGAATGATTGGGCTAATTAGGCTAGTAGAGAAGAAATAAAGAAATATATGCAAACAAATAAAAATGAAAATACAACAATCCAAACTCTCTGGGATGCAGCAAAGACAGTCCTAAAAGGAAAGTATATTGCAATCCAGGTCTACTTCAAGAAACTAGAAAAGGTGCAAATTCAAAATCTAACAGAGCACCTAAAGGAACTAGAAGGAGAGCAGCAAGAGCACCCCAAAACCAGCAGAAGAAGAGAAATAATAAAGATCAGGGCAGAAAAAAACAATATAGAATCCCCCCTAAAAACCAGTTGATGAGATCAATGAAACCAAGAACTTGTATTTTGAAAAAATAAACAGAATTGATAAACCTCTAGCCAGGCTTCTCAAAAAGAGAGAGCACCCAAGTATACAAAATCATGATTTAAAATGGATTTATTAAAACCAATCTCTCAGAAATACAATTAAGACAAATTTGTTCACAGATATGTTTGGGTGATAATTGTTCATGTAAGATATACATTTTTCTCCATCTTACAGGCCTCCAAATTTCCCACTGAGCTGTGATTTTCTCATTTTCAGTAGAAAGGATACTAGTAGATCTGCTACCAATCCTGGGGTATACCAAAAAAAAAAAAAAAAGAATATATCACCACAACTGTCCCCATTTTCACATAAACCAATGGGCCTTGATGGAAAAGTATCAAGAAAAAGCATGTTTGCATTTCATGGGAATTTAATTTGTAATTCCAGAGCTAACCAAATTAAGTAAAAAATTAGTTTTATGTTATTTAGAAAACTTAACTGAGGTTTTAAAACTTACCAAGAAAATCGTGCCAACTTTTCATTTTCATTTTCACTGCTTTCTCATGACATTTAAGTAACATGTCTTAATAGTTTAATATAAAGAGATAAGTTTAATATAAAGATATAAAGAGATAATAGTTTAATATATAGATTTATAGTCATACACTTTATGAAACCATCAGAAAACTCACCTTATAAAAATATTAACCACTGATACACTGACTGGTCATGTTTCAAGAGAATGGGCGCACTTTGATGATCTCCTAGATCTGAAGAAAGTTGTCAGAAACTTTACTATACAGGATAGACTTTCTTGCTCCTTGTAGCATAAGAACTTGGATTTGAAAAATCAAGTCCAAAGATGAGTTCTTATAACCATTTTTGTGGAGAGAGGATTATTTTCAGGGCTGCTAAATAAGGTCACATAAATTGAAGGAGTAAATCTGATTTGTGTGTTACTCTATTTTAATTTTAGTATAGATTCTTATTTTACCCTTTCTTCTAAGTATTTCTTTAGTTCTGTGAATGACTCTAAAATTTACCAATCATATCATAAGCTAGTCGATTGGAATCTCTCACTTGTATCCAAGTGAGTTCTGACCAATAAAAATACCACATATGCAAATAGCATTTTGGTTTGTAATCCAAGTACCAACATACCCAATCACTTTTAGCTTCCAAATTCACTTGATATGAGGGAATGTTCAAGATTAGACTATTGGCCTAAGTACTATAACATAAGTATTTCCCTTCTTATTGAAATAAATTAGTGTCTGTGTAATATTACTAATGTGGTTTTATCATAGCTTAATTAATCTTCTCCAAATTGTGAGATAAAATTTACTATTTAGAAATAATGCTGAAACAGACATTTGTTTATATTTTTATTTACATATTTTAAGTTAATAGCATATGATATACTCCTTTTCTTTCTGCCCCTCCACCGCTTGCACTCTGTCTCTCTGTCTCTCTCAAAAATAAATTAACATTAAAAAAAAATTTTTTTAAAGGGGGCACTTGGGTGACTGAGTCAGCTAAGTGTCCGATTTCAGCTCAGGTCATGATTTTGAGGTCTGTGAGTTTGAGCCCCACATCGGGTTCTGTGCTCATAGCTCAGAGGCTTGGAGCCTGCTTCAGATTCTGTGTCTCCCTCTCTCTCTTACCCTCTCTTATTCACACTCTGTCTCTCTGTCTCTCAAAAATAAACAAATATTAATTTAAAAAAATACCATCTGATAGATTCCCAAAAGTGGGGTTAAAGCATCCAAAAGAAAAAACATTTCAGTAGTTATAAATTGCTATTGACAAATCACTTTCCAAAATGAATGAATGGATTCATTCAAGTAGCACTATTTTCATCATTAGTAGTATTACTTTTTGGTATTTCTAACATGGAAAGTAAAATATAATAAGCCATTGATGTTTCAATTTGTGTATATTTGATTAACAGTGAAGTTAAATTTCTTTGTATATATTATGTAATTGATACACTTGACCTATTTGTATAATATCAAACACATTGTTTAATGAGAAACACTGCTTATATATTCACTGTGTGTGGATAACACAATTCAGAGGTTACCTAGAGCCTTAAGGCTTGGATGTTAAAAACACAAAGTGTTTTCTTTCGTTAATGGTGCTAAAATTTTGGATGTATACCGGTGGCAGAGAGTCATCAGGCAAATTTTCTAAGCATTTTATCTATGCTGGAGTTTTTTAGTGAAAATGCACTGTTATAAAATGCTATGGCATATGTAGATGAACTACCGTGGCTTCTTATTCAACAATGAACAGAACACACGTATTTCAGGGCTCTCTCCATTATCATGGGCATCTTAGTACTAAGAAAAGCATCACTCCCAGTAGCAGGTTTAAAAAAAAAAATCATTCTATCTCCAAACAGCAGCGTGACTTTTGACACTTTCAGGCAGATTAAGAACTGAAGTCACAGTGGGCAGCCATAAGAGTCTAAACACACTGAGCAATGGGTCTCTCCATTGGTGGGAGGAAATTAGTGGCTAAAGCCCTTAAAACCATGGATCAATGGTGGTGATGTGCTACCGGGAATCTAGGAACAGGCTTCTTTCTTTTCTGTCTCACAGGGGGCATCAGTAGAGAGTGGTTCGTTGAAGTCAATAAAGATCATTGTGAAAGTAGTGTGCATGTGTGGATTTAAGCTGACCCGAGATATAGCTAAAAGGAAAATAAAATAGGTGGCTAAATCTGTCATAATTACTTCCTACATCAGTGGTCAAAAATAAATATCTTCTCAGACATCTAACAAAATAAAAATAACCAAAAAATCCACAAATGTGCAAAATCATATACATATATTTTTTTACTTCTGAAATGACCTGGTTGTAAAATAATTTTATTTCAAGAATAATAGAGAAGACATATGCTCTCTCTTCTGACTTGATGGAAAATGACAGTCTCCAGTTCAGTATAATTGACATAGTCTGCATGATGATATACTAGAATGCCCAAAGCATGGGAGCAAATATGCAGCTGAATTCAAGTCCAAATTGGCTACATTAAAATTTATTACAGGTTGGAAGCTTCCATTCAGTTGATACATAGGTAACTTTAGACTTTTCCTGACTTTCTCTTCACTTGAGTTCTCCTTGTAATTGCTACTTTTTCCGGATAAAAATAAAAACAACACAGAATTGCTATTGTGTTGAAGAAAATGTAAGAGGTAATGCTAATAATCAACTAAGAAGAGGGATAGAAACTTCATTGAATTGTTTCTGACCACTCTGTCCCAGCTCCTTTAGGAGATACATCCATGAGTCCCCATCATTTGTAGATATATATGCTTTAATTGCTAAATCTTGATCTGTTGGTTTTGAACATTATCTCACTTCCAGTAATGAGATAATTGTATTTTTATACCATCCTTTTCCCTCATTCTTCATAAACACTGGTACTCCTGTTTCTAGTTAAATCAGTGATCAGTGATGACTTGATTGTGATCATATAAATGTTGTCCTCTGAAGAGTCAGAGGATATAATATAATTACATTCCTTTATGGTATAGGTTTATGTTTGTTCTTGAAACCATAATTACCTTTCTGTCTTTCCTGAATTAATTGCCTAATTTTTCATCATTAGCCCTTTTTAAATGTTTCATTATACTTATCTATTCTATTTTTGTACTCCAAGATTTTCCTTCTAAGAACTCAAGGGCCTCTTGCTCCAAACCCGCTGATTTTTATTTAGATCTGCTCAGGTTTATTTTCGTTACTATATTAAATTTGATCAACTGACTCTATCTATAGCTAATTACTGACTTACCATTATTTTGTGAGAGCACATTCTTTTTTTTCTTGTTAATGTTTATTTATTTATTTTGAGAGAGAGAGAAAGAGAGAGCATGAGCAGGGGAGGAGCAGAGACAGCGTGGGAGGGAAAGAATCCCATGCAGGCTCCGGAGCCTCACTCATGAACTGTGAGACCATGACCTGAGCTGAAACTGAGAGTCGGACGCTTAACCTGCTGAGCCACCCAGGCGTCCCTGTAATAGTGCATTCTTAAATGACTTGCTAAGAAAACGTGGGTCGGAATTAAATTTCCTGAGTTCTTACATAACAAATACTATCTGTAATCTACCTCATATAATTGATCGGTAGTTTGAATAGGCATGGGATTCGATGCTCATAATCTACATAAAACATTAAAAAAATAAGTTAGAAAACTAAGATGTGTGTCTTTCAATTCTGAGGTCTCAGATTTTTGATAATTTGCTCCCATACATACACTGTTTTCACTTAATAGGAATTCCTAATGCTATGATGTTTTGCATTGACATTCTGCTCTAGTATCTCCTCTTTCATAATTTTGTACTGCTTTTTATTCTAATTTCTATGAAAACTTATTGGTTTCCTCTTTTACTAAAGTAACTTCAAATCTTTTCCTTCCTTCCTTTTTTTTTCTCCCCCATTTCATCAATCATTGACTACATTTCCAAGAACTAGTTCTTGTTCTCTAATTCTGGATGTTTTATTCTAGGTGCAATATCTTCTCCCATCCTTACATCCATATATATAGATATAGATATAGATGTAGATAGATAGATAGATAGATAGATAGAAAGAAATATAATACACACACACTTATAAACACATACATACATATATTTTTTTAAATTTTTTTAGTAGTCTGCAGAGTTTCATACTCTTATACAATTACATTTTCTGTTTAGTGGTCTGTCTACATCATATTGGAGGCTTTTCCTAAATGTCACATATTCTCTGGCTACATTTAAAGATTGTCTGGGTGTTTATATGTATGGGCATGGCATGTGAGAGAGATTTACTTTAATATGAGTAAGTTCTTGGATATTCTATAGAAAATTTTCAAATGCTAAAACAGAGAAACTTTTTCTCTTACTCTTTTAAGTTTATCTAGAAAAGGAACTTAAGAACTTCTGCCCAAGGAAAGGTATAACCTGACAGTAAGGAAAGAAGAGTTGTATCTTTCCTATACGGATTTAATCTGATTCCTTCTGTTTTGAATTCTGTGGGTTTTTTTTTTTTTTTTTTTTTTTACTGTATCATATTAAGTATCTAGCATTGTCAGAGTGTTCTTTTGGGGAAAGAGGAGTCAGATTTTTTCCTTCTTGTTAATAATTCTCTCTAAGCTGTATGGTTGCTTTTACTCAGTTATTTCAGCTCCCTTGTTTTCTCTTTACTTTTCATCCTCCAGAAGTATATTGAAATCTATTATATATATGCCAACCCTTATGTTGTTCATTGATTTGTACTTATGGGCCTTTTATTCCTTTACATTCATAATAGTAGCTTTTCTGGATGCATTTGTAGTCAATCTACCATCTTTTATTAGAAATCCTTCATTGTAGGTTTTTTTCTCCCCTTTTAAAAAAGTTACCTTTATAACCAAAAAGTAAAGTGAGGGTGGGTTAAACTTTAACAAATGTAAACAGGGGAAGGAAAACTTAATCTAGACCCTTAAAGAGTTTATTGCCTAAGGGTTGTCTTTTATTTGAATCAGCTTAATGTCTTGGTACTCATAAATCTTTTCACTTTCGAAAAAACTCACCATGTTATTTCATGTCTTTGTGCTTTTTGCTCCAATTACTTCCTACTTATTCTAGAAGATGTATTTTATATGTCACTTCCTAGAAAACCTTCTGATTCTCCACATGTAGCAAATAATCTTACTGTATGGTCTAATTGCATACAGTTTTTATTTTATTGAACTTTATATTAATTCACTTATTTCACCAACCATACTGAAACCCCTATCTTATTTGTGTCTCCTCAGCACCTAACACAGAAGCAAAAATAGAACTAGTACGTACTTTTAAATATTTATCAAATTGATACATGAACAGAAGAATGGCCTTTTGTAAGTATGTGTTCAGCATGAGCCCGTAGTATAATTTAGTAGGCAGAAAGGCTATTGCAATCTGAAGTTGACTTAAGGAAAATAAGATAGGGGCACCTGGGTGATGCATCAGTTGAGTGACCTAATCTTTATTTCAGCTGAGGTCATGATCTCACAGTCCTGAGATTGAGCCCTGTGTAGGGCTCTATGCCCAGCGTGGATTTTCTCTCCCTTTCTCTCTTCTCATACCATTTCTCAATTTAAAAAAGAAGAAGAAAAAGAATATAAGATATTTGTTTTTTAAAAAGGCAACTTTTGGTAAGAGACCATCACATTTTGAAAATTGTACATACTCTTGATAATTATATTTTGATAGATATATTAAGAAATATATTTGTGATGTGATAGGAAGGCATGATATATAGAGATCTGAAAACCATGATGGAAAAACGTTGAAAGAAATAGACATTTTTCATCTGATATTTTAAAGGCTCTAGAACATGATGGATATTCTTAAATACGTGAAGAGTAGTGGTATGAGTGTAGAATTCAATTTTTTCTGCATTTAACTCCAAAAAAAAATTTTAGATGAATGAGTAGTACAGTTTTCGTTCACTATGAATAAGACTCTCAACTAGAACACACTGCTTATGAGAAAATGGCTTTCTCCCTCATGAGAGGTTCCGAATTGATTGACCACATCTCTGGGATGTTTTAGGGAGTTTTTCTGCATAAAATCAGAAGTTGGACTGTAAGAACTCTAAGGAGCCCTCAGGTATCAACTGTTTAGACTTTTACAGTGGAGTAAAAGGACTTAGCTGAAAAGAGAGGTCATCCAAACAACAGAATTAGTAAATCATGAATTGAAAGCTATCTGTATACCAAGTATATATGATAAAAATAAAATTATAATATTATTCAGAAAAACTTGGTGGTCAAAATAATATTAAAAATGAACTATTATCAAAATTAAAATTAGAACACACCTTTTACTCATTACTTGATTTTATGACCCATAATGTATTTTTTTTGCTCACAATTGTCATCATTTCATTGACATATCACTTCTGAATATAGGTAGTCTCAATTTTGTCCAGTGATTTTTAAGAGCTTTAAAAGCTGAAAGATAAATAAATAAATGATCAAATCATAAATCTTCCCAGATAATGAATTAATCATAATACTTAGACTTTATATAATTTGCTTTAAAATGTGGCATTCTGGGGCGCCTGGGTGGCTCAATTGGTTGAGTGTCCGGCTTCAGCTCAGGTCATGATCTCACGGTTTGTGGGTTTGAGCCCTGCATGGGGTTCAGTGCTGACAGCTCAGAGCCTAGAGCCTGCTTCCGATTCTGTGTCTCCCTCGCTCTCTGACCCTCCCCTCCTCATGCTGTCTCACTCTGTCTCTCAAAAAAAAAAATGTGGCATTCATAAGACTGACATAATGTAGAGTAGGTAGTAAGAATTGCTACATCTTAATATGGAGGCAAAACTGCATGATAAAGAAATAATAATTCTAAGTAATTTTCATTTACAATCTTCTAAATCTAAGGAAGTATCAACTATGTATTTTCTTTTTCAATTACACAGGAAATGATATTACCTACTTTGCATTCATTATTGGATCTTAAGATAATTAAGAACAGTCTTCCTGTTTGTTTGTACTAGAAGAGTGGACTGTTTACACCTTTCCCAAATTACTAACAGAATTGAACCACTCTGCTTTCAGTTGTCCCTGAAAACATTTATCGAAAATATGTCATGATCTATTACATTGTTTCTGTTACTTCAAGGTATAAAGAAAGAAGTTTTTAGATTCAATTTAAATTATTCATTACACTTAGGATATACTTGGTATTTTAGTTTTTCCTGTAATTATATATAATATGAGTAATCTGTGTGTATTTGACATTTAATCTTCTTCTGATGACCACATCCTGAGTTCTGCATCTGAAGAACATTTGGCAGAAAGGCTTCTCTCTGAATTTTGATTTTTGTAGATAAGAGTCTGCGCAAATCCCACAAGGTTACTATTCAGAGGCAGATGTTCGCTACAAACTACAGTTCAATCCTATGCCCTGCCACTGTCTACTTTCCTTTCCATATATCATCACCAAAAAATAACAAGATAATAGAAAGCAAGTTTTGATTCCAGAATGATTTTGGTTGATGATGATGAATGAAGCAGAACAGACAGCTTGATTTTCATAAGTTAAATTGAACTTGCGGTGCCAAATGCAGCAACAACAGCAAAAAGATTAACAGACATGACAAGGGAAAAGAGAAGAATTTATGTGCAAACACATAATGTCATTTGAAAAAAAAGGTGTTATGAAAATGTACAAATGCATAGTTACTGAAATGCTGGCAGGAAAAAAAAAACCTAAAAATACATTATCCAATGTTGGAAGCGATTGTTAAGAAGAATCAGGGCCAAGTAAACAGAGCAATGTGGTTTCAGGAAATAACTTCATTTTATTTGCGCTTTACAAGAAACCGTAGTCAGATTCTTCGGCATACAATACAAGTAACTGTAATGGACTACAACCTACCTACTCTCCAGAGGAGAAAATGGCCTAGGTGGCAGCAGTGGATACTTCAGCTAAGAGAACAAGCACTTCCCATCACTCACTTATCACCTCTTACAAACCAACAGTTCCAGCTGGGATGCCATCTTGAGATTACGCCGTGAAGAGTAAAATAATATGTTTCTCCATTAGTATATCCAAATAATAGTGATATTAATCCCCTCCTCTGATTGGTAGCTTAAGAGAATTAATGCAAAATTAATCAATTTTCAGAATTTAATGTAAAGATCCTTTGCATTTTGCTTTATTTATAGAAATTATGTTTTTTAATCACATACTTTGGATTTAAATAAATTCACGGAACTGCCTTTATCTCTTTATAAAACTGAAGCAGCTTTTGTCTTATTTCAGGCTAAATCAATAACTTGTTGTTTCTGCTTCTTTGAAGACAATCCCCAGGTAAAAGAAATATTCCAAACATCTGTAATTATTGGCACTAAAGTGACTTTAAGAGTTTTTCAGTTTGTTACCTGTGACATCAATTTCCATTAGTAGAGGTTTGATTTGTAACTGCAGAAATTATGAATTAATCTCAAGAAAATAGCCTATTACCTTAAAAGTATTATCCTAGAGAGATTCATTGTTCATAATGTACAAGAGCAAAACCCAAACTAAACCAAAACAGAATCATGTGACCAAGGGCACTTAAATCAGTCTCTTATTCTGTATGTAATGCATTTCTGAAAATGTCTTAAAAAAATTTAAAAAAACCAATCTATTTCAATGTCAAAAGTGAAGGTAGGTGAAAATGTAAAAAATTAACTAATTAATTAATTTAAAACACTAAATAAAGTTTAGGGGAGGTTATTTTATTCAAAAATACTTTTCCCCAAAAATATAAATTTTCTCAAAAATAAAAAAGTATAGGGGCTCAGTCAGTTAAGCGGCCATCTCCAGCTCAGGTCATGATCTCATGATTTGTGAGTTCAAGGCCCTGTGTTGGGCTGTGTGCTGACAGGTCAGAGCCTGAAGCCTGTTTCAGATTCTGTGTCTCACTTTCTCTCTCTGCCCTTCTCTTGCTTGTGTTCTGTCTCTCTCTGTCTCTCAAAACTGAATAAATGTTTAAAAGGTTTTTTTTTAATTAAAACTATAAGTTGACTTTTGTTCTGATTGTAAGAAAGTAATTAATTGGAAATGGAATCTTCCTTGCACTGTAAACTATAAAACTGGACCAAATAAATACAACTGTTGTAATAGTTTGGAGAACAAGCAGTGCAGGGCTGTGTTTCCTTAGAGAAGGGAAACAGATGAAATTACCCCCACAACTGACAGCATCCTCACCTCGTGGCACTTTCTGGATCTCAGTACAGTGAGAGCTCAGGATCTCAGTGACCCTTCTGAGTGGAGGAGGCAGAAATCCTATTTTTGTGACTGCAGAGACAGCTAGAGTTTGAAGGGCAGGATGCGAGAGAAAAGGGAATGAATAAGAAAGATTACAGAGATCTGCTTAGAGCCTGTTTGTCTTTTGGAAGAATATTGAACCGAACATGGACAGGGCAAGATGGCATAAGATTTGGAAAGAACTGCTGCTGGGATTAGGGAGCCAAACAGAGATTACAGAGATCACACGGTGCTGAGAGATATAATGTGGACCAGCCAGAAAAGAGACTCTGCTGACCACAGGCACTGAGTTGTCATCCCTGAAAACTCCTACTTTAGGAGACTTGTCTAGAGAAATTAAAAATAAGCTTCAAAACAAACAAACAAAAAAAGCAATAATCTTCCAGTAAGTAAACTACTCATCAAAACAAAAAAGCACCATTCTAAACAGTAAACAAACAAATAAATATACAAGCCACTGAAGATGTGATATACATAATATTTTGCATAAAATTAAAAAAATTACTAGAGAAGAAGAAATGTGATTTGCATAAAGGAAAAGAAGAATAGATAGGAATTGAAACCAACATGATCTAGATGTTGAAATTAGTAGAAAAAAATAGAAATTTAAAAAATTTACATGGGCTAAAAATAAAATATATGACAAATTAAAGCTGGAGGGCAGTAGAAATAGCAAAAAAAACAAACCAGACTTTAAACAAAAAGACATTACTAGAAATAAAGAACATTTTATAAGTCAACTAGATCTAAAAGGCACCTATAGAACACTTAACACTTAAGTTGAAAAATAACAAAATACTAATTATTTTCAACAGCACGTAAAACCTTCTCCAGCATAGACCACCTACTAGGTCATAAAACAAACCTCAACAAATGTAAAAGGACTGAAAGTACATACAAAGTTTGTTCTGTATTCCCAATGAAAGGAAATTAGAAATAAATAACTAAAAGAAATTTGATCAATTAACAAATAGAAAATAAACTACAGATTCTTAGTCAATGAGTGGAAAAAAAATCTTAAGGGAAACTAGAAACAGTTTTGAGATGAAGGGAAAGGATGATACAACATATCAAAACTTATAGGATTCAATACAAACAATGCTTAGAAAAAAATTATAGTTGTAAATGTCTACTTAAAAAAGAAGAAAGATCTTTTTTCAAAAATTAAAATAAAATTTATATTTTATATTTAATTTTGAGAGACAGAGAGAGAGAGAGAGAGAGAGAGAGAGCGCGCGCAAGCAGGGGAGGATCAGAGAGAGGGAGGTACAGAATCCGAAGACAGGCTCCAGGCTCTGAGCTAGCTGTCAGCACAGAGCCTGATGCAGGGCTCGAACCCACAAACCGTGAGATCATGACCTGACCTGAAGTCAGTTGCTCAACCAACTAAGCTACTGAGGCGCTCCTCAAAAAAGTTTTAAATGTTTTATTCTTGAGAGGGAGAAAGAGCATGAGAAGGGGCAGAAAGGGAGGGAAACATAGAATCTGATGCAGGCTGCAGGCTCTGAGCTGTCAGCACAGAGCCTGGCATGGGACTTGAGCTTATGACCCGTGAGATCATGACCTGAGCTAAAGTAGGACATTTAGCCAACTGGGCCAATCAGGTGCCCCAAAAGAAAGAAAGATCTTAAACAAATAACCTAAACTTCTACCTGAACACATTTGAAAAAGAAGAGCAAACTAAACTCAAAGAAGAAGGAAGGATATAAAAAAGATGAGGCTAAAGATTAATGACTTTGAAAATAGAAAAGTAATAGAGAAAATCAGTGAAACCAAGTCTGGTTTTTGAAAAGCATAACTAGATTGACAAATCTTCAGTTTTTTCATTGATCAAAATAAAAAAAAAAAAAGAGAGAGGAGACAGAAAAACACAAATGACTAAAATCAGGAATGAAAGAAGGGATAATATTACTGAACTTAAAGAAGTGATTATCAGGCAATACTATGAACAACTATAGACCAAAACATTAAATGTAGATGTCATGAACAGATTTCTAGAAAGAAAAACAAAACTACTTAATCAGACTGAAGAATAAATAGAAAATATGCATAAATCTATAATGAGAGATTTAATTATTATTTTAAACACTCCTCACAAAAAAGTCTGAACCCAAATCACTTCACTAATGAATTCTGCCAAAAATCTAAAAGTAAATTAACACCAATATTTTAAAAAATAAAACAGAATGTAATACTCTTCATCTCATTCTATCAGACAAGAATTTCCCTAATATGAAAACCAGCCAAGTATATACCTCAGTAAAACCACAGATTAATATCTCTTATAAATACAAACTCAAAAATATTCCATAAAATAGAAGTAGACCAAACCTTGGTCTTTATTTGTACAAAGTGTATAAAAAGAATTAAACACCCAAAACTAAATAGGATTTATGCCAGGAACGCAAGGTTAGTTTAAAATATGAACATCAAGGTAGTATACCATTTCAGTAGAGTAAAGGAGACAAACACATGACTATCTAAATAGATGCAGAAAAAGCATTTGACAAAATCCAACAAACTTCCATGGCAAAAACACTCAACCACCTAGGAATATAATATTCCTTTATTATTCTAATAAATCATTATTTATATTTCTTTATCAACCTGATAAAAGACATTTATAAAAATCTCACATGTAACATCACACTCCAGAGTAAAATAAATGATTGCTTTCTTCTTAAGATCAGGAATAAGGTGAGATTACAT
>NC_043709.1:88625994-88652662 GCF_006229205.1 Suricata suricatta
GAAAGAAAGAAAGAAAGAAGGAAAGAAAGAATGGAGAGAGGGAGGAAAGAAGGAAGGAAGGAAAGAGAAAAGAAGAAAGGAAGAAGGAAAGGTAACCAAAGTAGAAAGGAATAAGTAAAACTATCTCAATTTGTAGATTACATAATCTTGAATATAGAAAATCATTTAAAAATCCACTAAAAACTACTATAACAAACTAGTCAATCAGGTTGCAGGCTATGATACCAGTGTATAAAAACTAATTACATTTCTATAAAGTAGCAATGAACAATCCAAAAGCAAGATTGAGAAAGTAATTCTGGGGTGCCTGGGTGGCTCTGTTGATTAAGTGTCTGACTTCGGCTCAGGTCATGATCTCGAGGTTTGTGAGTTTGAGCTGCACAGTGGGCTCTGTGCTGACAGCTCAGAGCCTGAGTGTGCTTCAGATTCTGTCTCCCTCAACTGCCTCTTCCCTGCTCATGCTCCATCTCACTCTCTGTGTAAAAAATAAACATTAGGAAAAAAGGTAGTAAAGTAAAGCAAAGCAAAGCAAAGCAAAGCAAAGTAATTCTATGTACAATAGCATCCAAATGAATAAGATATTGGAATATATTTAACATAAGTGAGTAGTGGATTGAATGGTGGCCCTAAAAATGTGTGTCTATGTTTAATTTACTGGAATCTGTAATATTTCCTTACTCAGAGAAAAAAGTGTTCGCCAGTGTAATTAAGTTAAGGATCTTGGTATGAAATCATCTTAGATTACACACATGGCCTCTAAATATAATGGCGATAAGAGACATGAAGAGAAGACACAGATAAAAAGGAGGGGGTGATATAAATACAGAAATAGAGATTGGAGTAATGTAGTTGTAAACTTAGGAATGCCAGGAGTACCAACAAGCACAAGAAGTTAGAGGAGGCAGAGTAGGAAATCTCCTTTAGAGCTTCTGGAGAGACTGTGGCTCTGTAGGCAACTTGATATCAGACTTCTAGCTTCCAGGACTATAACAAAGTACACTTCTCTTTGTTTAAGCCATTAAATTTATATTAACTGGTATGGAAGCCACAGAAAACTAATACAAAATGTAAAACTTATACATTGAAAACCTGAAAATATGTTGACTTTTAAGAAAGTCTATGTTGATATAGATTCAACACAATCCTTATCAAAATACCATCTTGCAGAAAAGCAGAGGTTGATCCTAAAATGCATATGGAAATCAAGAGACCAAGAAAAGCCAAAGCAGTCTTTATTTTTTTAAATTAAAAAACATTTCTAATGTTTTTTATTTATTATTTTTGAAAGACAGAGAGAAACAGCACGAGCAGGGGAGGGTCAGAGAGAGAAGGAGACACAGAATTCGAAGCAGCCTCCAGGCTCTGAGCTAGCTGTCAGCACAGAGCCTGATGTAGGGCTCGAACCCACAATCGGGAGATCATGACCTGAGCTGAAGCCAGACGCCCAACTGACTGAGCCACCCAGGCGCCCCCAAAATAGTCTTTAAAGAGAACACAAGGCAGGACTCATACTTCCAGATTTTAATTAGAACAAGTATACACGGTAATCAACACTGTGGTACTGGTAGGATGATAGAGATATAGATCAGTGAGAATCTTTTCCCACAACTGGTCTAGGGCAATGGATATCTTTATGTAAAAGAATGAAGTTGGACTATTACTTACACATTTAATTTTAACTCAAAATGAATTATCAACTAAATGTAGAGTTAACATTACAAAATTTTTGGAACATCTAAGAATAAAGCTTCATAACATTGGGTTAAGCAAGACCTTCTTAGATAATACATAAAAAGCACAAATTACAAAGGAATTTAAAAATAGATTGAAAAAAATCGATAAACTGGACTTCATCAAAATTACTTCTGTGCTTTAAAACACATTATCAAGAAAGTGATAAGATAACCTATAATGGGAAGAAATATTGTAATATTGTATGCCTGATAAGGATCCAGTATTCAAAACATATAAAGAACACTTACAACTCAATAATAAATGAAAAAAACCCATTAAAAATGGGCAAAGGATACGAATAGACACTTTTCAAAAAAGCCCCACAAATGATCAAGATATTAAAAGATACCCAACATAATCAGTGATCAGAGAAATACCAATCAAAACTACAGGATAACACCATTGTACACCCACTAGAATGACAAATAATTACACATGTTGATGAGGATGTGGAAAAATTGAAAACTTATAGGGTTGGTTGTAATGTAAATGATGCAGCTGCTTTATTAAAAAAAAAAAGGACAGTTGCTCAGTAAATCTCTTAAAGAAAAGCCACGGGTCTGATTGCTTAGCTGATGAATTCCACCAAATATTTAAAGAATGCCAATTCTCTTCAAACTTTTCCAAAAACTTGAAAGGAACAGTCCTTAATTGATTATTTAGACCAGCATTGCCCTCACAATAAAGTGTGACAGACACTACAAGAAATCATTTTCCTTATGACCATGGATGCAAACATCATTAACAAAATACTAGCAAACTGAATTCCCCGATATATTAAACTGTTGATAAATCATAACAAGGCAGGATTTATCCAGGAATAAAATGCTGATTCAATATATAAAAATCAGTCAATGTAATATATCCTGTTAACAGAATGAAAGATTGAAAAACTACATAAAAATCTCAATGCAGAAAAAAGAATTTGACAAAATGCAAAACCCTTTCATAAACTAGGAACAGAAGGGAACCACCTCAACATGATAAAAGCCATAATGATAATCCACAATGAACATCATAATGGCAAAAAATGAAAGCTTTTCTGCTAAGATCAGGAACAAGGCAAGAGCATTTGCTTTCACTACTTACATTCATCATGGTCCTGGAACTCCTAGCCAGAACAAGTAGGCAAGAAAAAGAAATAAAAGTCATTCAAATTGAAAAAGAAAATGAAGAATTTACTCTGGTCACAGATGATATAACCTTATAAATTAGAACTAATAAATGAATTCATCAAGGTAGTAAGATGCAAAGTCAACACACACACAAAAATACCAAACCATACTAAACCAAACACAAAATACAAATATGGATGAGAATGTGGAGAAATTGAAATCTTTATGCACTTTAGGAATGTACAATGATAATAGCTGCTATGGAAATCAGTATGGTGATTCCCATGCATCCATTCTGATTGTGAATTTTTTAAAAATAATTCTATCATGCCACATTTTGTGTGTCTTGGAAAGCTGTCCATATCATTTAGGCTATTCGATTTGTTGGCATACATTCATGCATAGTATTCTTTTATAATCTTTTTTATTTCTGTGAAACAGAGAGAAATGTCCCCACTTTCGTATCTGATTTTAGAAATTTTTGCTTTTGGAACAAAACGAGTCTCTTCTAGACAGCATATAGTTGGATTTTTTTTGCTTTTTGTCTTATGCTTTTGTTTTGTTTGTTTGCTTTACATATTATTTATTTTTGAGAGACAGACAGGGTGTGAACAAGGGAGGGGCAGAGAGAGAAAGAAACAGAATCCGAAGCAGGCTCCAGGCTCTGAGCTAGCGGTCAGCACACAGCCTGTCCTGGGGCTCGAACTCACAAACCATGAGATCATGATCTGAGCCTAAGTCAAACGCTTAACTGACTGAGCCACCCAGGGACCCCTGCTTTTGGTTTTTAATCCATTCTGTCAATATCTGAGTTTTAATAGAAGAGTTTACATTTAGTAATTGCTGATAAAAAATGGGCCCACTTTTGTCATTTTGCTACTTGTTTTCTATACATCTTTTAGTTTTTTTTCTCCCTTATTTTCTTCATTGCTGTCCTTTTAAAAATATTTAGATTTTTTTATAGAGAGGCAATTTAATTACCTTCTCATTTATGAGTACTCTATAATATTTTATTGGTTATCTTGGGGATTGCACTTAACGTTCTAAAGTTACTGCACTCTGAATTGAATTTATACCAGCTTAATATCAATAACATACCAAAATTCTGCTTTTCTAACAGTTTCATCTCCATCCCTCTTAGTTACTGATGTCACAAAATTATATATTTATACATTATGTATCCTAAAACATAAACACATATTTTTTAAAAAGACTTGTCTCTAAAAATGTGTAGCAAACCATTTATTTATAAAGATTTATAAACCATTATTACAATAGTAGCTTTTCTAATTGACTGCGTTTTCACCTTTCCTGAAGTTATTAGCCTAGTTTCTTTTCATTTCAACCTATGAGATTCCCTTTAACATTTCTGGCTAGATAGGTCTAATATTCACAAACTTACATTTTCTTTACCTGGGGCTGTCTTAATTTCTCCTTCATTTTTGAATAATAATTTGTTGCATGAGGATACTTGGTTGACAGGTTTTAGTTTTTGCTTTTGATTTTAGTCTTTTGAATAAACAAGCCCACAGCTTATGGCTTCCATAGTTTCTGATGAGCAACGTGCTGGCAATATTTAGACGATCCCTTATGTATGGTGAATTATTTCTCTCTCACTGCTTTCAAGATTCTGTCTGTGTCTTTGTCTTTCACCAACTTGGTTGTGAGGTGTGCCAGTATGCTTCTCTTTCAGTTCATACTATTTGGCGTGTATTGCTTCTTGGATGTGTATATTCATGTATTCCAATCAAATCTGGGACATTTTCAGCCATTATTTCTTTGAATACTGTTTCTTTTTCTAAATAAATAAATAAACATTCCAAATAAATAGATAAAAAATAAGTAAGTAAATAAAATCTTTGCCTAGTACGTTTGCCATCCATCTTTGGGATTATTTTTCTTAGTTTTATTGTTTTCCTTTGAAAAAAACTTTCTTGCTTACATGATCTGTAACTTTCTTTTTCTAAATTGTAAATTGGATATTTGAATCTAATAATGTGGTAACTGAAAATGAGATTCTTGTCTTTTCCCAGAATTTGCTGGGTTTTTTTTAAATTTTGTTCTGCTATTCTTTTTTTATTGTTATAGACTGTCTCTGTGCCAAAGGTCATCATATAGTGTAAACACAAGGTCTTACTGGTATGAACCTGCATGAGCAGTAACTTTATAATTTCCCCCATGTACAGAGTTGTTTTTGAGTTCCCTCATCATTTTGTCTGGCTCCAAAAAGGAGCAAAAGAGAATAATAAAGGGGGGAAAGGCACCTGCTTTTTAAATTCCCTGGAGGTCAGTTTAGCTGAAATGATAAGGACTTTCATCATCAAGGGGAAATGCAACAGTGTCTGCCCACCTCTGTGTCTGCCCCCCATGATCAGAAGTAGCTATCTGTCACCAGACATAACACAGATCCTTGGTTTGGGGCGAACAGCGTATTGTCCAGCCTGGCTCCTGAAAGCTGCATACACCCCTCACTAGGAAAATGAGCCCTGTTGCTCCGGAGCTGACAGTGGAGGCTGAGTATCTGCTACTGAACTAAGAGCTGAAATTGATTTAAATTTGCCATCTAAGCTACTCCTTGAACTTGCAAGCCTCTAATAGTCTCCAGAATTCCAATATAATTGCATTAGACAAATTCTGCCAGTGCCATTATTGTATAGGGGAGGAAATATTTTCCTGGTTCTTCTTCAGACTCTTCTAAGAGTCTCTTTTTTAACTTATTCTGAAATGTGTTTCTTCAAGATATAAAAAGTTTATTTGGCGGTTACATTCTTTTAGAACTTTAACGATGCCACTTCAGCTGCTTCTTGCTTCCATTAATGTGCTGAGAAATGAATGTCTGTCTTGTTATTGTTCCTTTGAAGAAACTGTTTTTTCCCTCTTGCTACTCTAAAACTTTTCTTACTGTTTTAAGTTTTAGCAGTCTTAATCTAAGGTTACTTTTTTTGTTGTTATTTATTCTGCATGTATTTCCAATATAACACATAATGTTTTTCATAAATTTTGAAATATTCTCAATCAGCATATATTTAAAACTTTATTTCTTGATTTTTTTCTTAAACCACAATTTCATGTGTGTTATAGTTTTATATGGAATCTCTAACACTTTTATTTGTTTTATTTTTAAATGTTCTTTTCTCTTTGGATGATTTGTATTCTACTTCCTAGTTTTTCCACTTGCAAATTCTGATTTCTATTGTCTCTGATTTATCATTAATACAATTAAATTTGTTCCTTAATTTTGGAACATGTCTTTCAGCTCTATTATTTTGTACTTATTTGTGTTTATTCTACTTATCTTGTACTTATTTTTGTTTATGAATTTTAATTTTCTGGCAAAACTATTCATCTGTTGTCAACCTTTGACATTTTTTCTTTATCTTCTTAAACATTTCAAACATGGTCATTTTAAAGTTCTTTTCAACCTACTCCAATATCTGATTTTGTATGTCTTTTTTTTTTTTTTTTTTTGCTTTTGTTTCAGTCATGTGGTTCTGGTATTTGGTAAATACAGTCATTTTTAAAAAAATAAATCCAGATCCTTATATGTAAAATGCACACGCACACACACACACACACACACACACACACACGGTAACACCACACAACATCTTCCTCAATGGAGATGATTTGTTCTTCTCCAAGCCATTACAACAGATTTGTGGCTCATCACTTACATCCTGTTAGTTTCCATACTGAATGAAGGATTGTTTAATTAGTCGACTCCTGGTTTATATTCTTGTGGGGTGCAAACTTAAATTTCATTACAAAGCTGTGAAACAACTAGTATTCCAGAAGCTCTTCGACGAGGTTTTTCAGCCTCTCTCCTGTAGAAACCTGTATTTAACAAGTGTCATGTAAATATCAACAGAATTCTATTTGAATACCTTATCTGGTCATTTAAATCTCTTTTGGTATCTCAGTCTCAGCAGTGAATCTATACAGTTATTTAGTGTATTTTCAAATTGATCATTTTTAAAAAAGACACAAGCAATATAGGTCCCAGAGAACTGGCATAATCATTTATGTGACCAAATTAATTTTGTTGTGATCTTGTTGTAGGAAGAAAGTAGCAGTGCATTAAAATTTAAGGACGTGTGAAAAAAAATGTGGTCATTGTTCTTTTCAGTGTTTCAGCTTTGAGTTGTTTGTCGTAATACAACAGCACAGAAACCCTCCCAGACCAAGAGACTATACTCAATCCAATCCAACTTCAAAGAATTCTACCTATAGTTGTTTAAACTTTATCAGATTTCTTAATTTCTTTGAGCTTTCATTGCTTCCCTTTGTAGTATTTTGTAATGCGTTTGAATGATTCCTAATTTCCACAACAGACCTATTGCCAGAATATCCTCAAGCACTGGCCTTTAAAGGTCAACGGAAATTATTTAATCATTTTTATTATTTATCAAAATTGTCGATAGGCAATATTTTTTTAATTTTTTAAAAATTTATTTATGAGAGACAAAACATGAATGTCTCTGAGCTGTCAGCACAGAACCTGATGCAGGGCTTGAACCGATTAACCGTGAGATCATGACCTGCGACCCAAGCTGGACGCTTAACTGACTGAGCCACCCAGGCACCCCCTAACTTATTTTTAAAAATTTTTTAATGTTTGTTTATTTTTGAGAGAGAGAGAGAGACAGAGAGTGAGAGGAGCCGAGAGAGAGGGAGACACAGAATCTGAAGCAGGCTCCAGACTCTGAGTTTCAAATGGTGGGATCATGAGCTGAGCTGAAGATGGATGCTTAACCTACTGAATAACCCAGGTCCCCCAATAATGTCTAATTTATATTCTTTCTTTTTTGAGACTAAAAAACTGACTTCAATCTATTTGCATGGCAAACAATGTTCACAAGGTACACACACACACAGACACACAAACATACATGCACACATACCCCTCCATGTGCATATGAGCATCTGTTCATATGTATGAATAAGGAGAGCACATTATCTCAATTTTATTAAAACATTGTTGTATAGTATCTTTACTTTGTATACAAATGTCATGTATTCATGTATTTGTAAATGCCATGATGTATAAGTAAAGGGCAAAAAGTCATTGCTTGCTGATTTTGTTTATATAGGAAACTTTAAAACTATACTTAAATTATTTGCTATCACTCCTGTCATCAGGGAATATATTTGTTAAGAAAGGTCGTGATAGAAATTATTCTCTGCTCCATTGCCCCTTTATATTCTGTTTGCAAAAACTGAAAGATTCTTAATCTGTAGAAAGTGACAACTGTAAATTAGGAGATAAAAAAATGTAATTCTGTTTTCTTTGAAAGATATACTAAATTTCTATTTGTTAGTGTTTATAAGATATTTACTCTTAACAATGCACATACTACTCTGAGAAGGGTTGACCTGTATATATATATATATGTATATATATATAACTAAAACAACCGATCAGAACTTTAATTTCATTTGTATTTAACGGAGTATTTTTGGTGTTTTACACATTGTCAATTATTAATACTTCATGTTACAGCGTTCATTTCCCTTGTTATCACCTGCTTGCTGAAATGTTTCAAGATCTTAATAACTAACTTTTTATGGGAATTCTAGATATAAACCAAAACAGAATAGTTAAATATACCTTCATGTACTCACTATTCGGTTTCTACAAATTTTAGCATGTGGCTAATCAATTTTCATCTCACTGTAGCCCCTGACATTTATTAGAACTCCAAGCTTCAAATAAATTCACTATAATTTTTTTCAAATATATCTTTAAATAAGGAAGATTATTCTTCAATATAGCCAATACATTATCCCAACAAACTTTTACAGTTTTTACTCACATTATCAATTAAACAATTATTACAAACAATCCAGTATGTGTTTGTTTTTTCTCAATCATCTATTTTTCCCCCTTACATTTAGTTTGCTTGAATTAGAATCTGGTCAAGTTCTAATATGCATTTTGTTTTAATAGCTCTCAAAAATCTTTTAATATTGAGGATCTTTTTTCCACCTTATATATTTTTTATCTATTAAAACACACACACACACACACACACACACACACACACACACACAAATCATTTGTCTTGTGGAGTTTCCACAATCTGAATTTCATAATTGCATCTTCATAGTGTCTTCTAATGTATTGCTTTGATCTATAGTTCCTATAAACTGGAAGTCAGATCTAGAGACTTGATTAAATTCATGTTCTGTATTAAGGTAAAAAATTATGAAAGGTGGCATTCTACACTTCTAAATTGTGACACACTAGGAAACATAAAATATCTAATTATTTTTCTTTTTGTAATACTAAAATCAGGCACTGGGTTAAAGTTTTGTCAATTTGACCTATTCATTATAAAGTTCCCAATTAGCTTTGCATCTAATGATATTAGCCAGTCATAGGTTACTATTAGCTAAATGTATTATTTGTGGGATTGCAAAGTGGTGATATTTTAATTGTCTTCACTTCAACTTGATAGCTGAAAGTTCTCTTTATAGACAACTTTCTCCATTAAATTTTTGTTTAAGGCACACTTGATAAGAAAAGAGAATACATGTATTTGATTAATTTCTTTTATTGATCTGTGAAACAGTGGTTTTTCATATCCAATTCAAATCAGTGCAATATAGTGGAAAAGTGACTTTATACTATGTATTATTAAGGAATGAAATGTAATATTCTC
The DNA here is from genome assembly GCF_006229205.1 of Suricata suricatta. Lineage (NCBI taxonomy): Eukaryota > Metazoa > Chordata > Mammalia > Carnivora > Herpestidae > Suricata > Suricata suricatta. The sequence continues at coordinate 88,635,506 of NC_043709.1, forward strand.
AGGCTATTTAATATAAGTTTCAAAGGTAAGAAAATGGATCAATATAAGATACTATTTATATACAAGCCAGTTCTAATAGAGCCTGAGTAATTTCTCTATGATCATAGACCATTTAAGATTGTACACGTTTTTCAAGTTGTCTTTATTTTTCACCCAACTGGAACACTGTATTCTGTTCACAATTTTGAATAAACTTTTTAATATTCAAAAGTATATAGTTTGTTTAGAGTTTGACTAGTTTTGTTTTGTTTCCCAAATTATCCCCCCTTTTTTAAAAAAAATGTTTATTTAATTTTGAAGGAGAGAGACAGAACATGAGCTAGGGAGGGACAGAGAGAAAGGGAGACACAGACTCCAAAACAAACTCCAGATTCTGAGCTGTCAGCACAGAGCCCGACATGGGGCTCGAACTCACAAGCCATGAGATCATGACCTGAACTGAAGTCGGACTCTTAACTAACTGAGTCACCCAGATGCCCCAGCAAATTAGCCTCTTTATGATCACTTTTCCAAGGAGAAAATAGCTTAATTTATGGATACATTCATTATTCTGGGTTTTTGGTGCATAATCATTTATTTATATTTTGATAAAATGAGACCATATTGGGGCACCTGGGTGCCTCAGTCAGTTAAATTAGTGCTTCAGACTCCGGTTTAGGTCACGATTGTGTGGTTTGTGAGTTCAAGCCCCGGGTTGGGCTCTGTGCTGACTGCTTCAGATTTTGTGTCTCCCTCTCTCTGCCCCTCCCCTGCTCGTGCTCTCTCTCTCTCTCTTTCAAAAAAAAACATTGAAAAAATTGGGGCCATACTATATATGTTATTATTATATTCAAATTGGAAAGATATTCTGAGCATATTCCAATATCAATGAAATATAATTAGTTTATTTTTAAAGATTCCATAATTTTTGTACCAATTTTATAGTTTTAGACATTTAGCAAGCTTCCAATTGTTAAGTTTTAACTTTTTTGCACTGGTTCTCTTCAAGGTGTGTGTGTGTGTGTGTGTGTGTGTGTGTGTGTGTGTGTGTGTGTGTTTAGGAGCCCTTCTAGGGCACATCGTCTTAGGCTGAGGAGTACTAGCCACTTCTTGTGTCTATATTCTTTAGAGTTCTCTTTACATCTTCCTAGCCAATCCTTTGGTTTTTTTCCCCCAATTTCCTATGAAAGTTAATAATTATTTGTGTTAACTTTCATTATTCAAACACTGTATCATTTCCCTTCCCGAACTGGACCGAAACTGGTACATGTGGAAATATAATTCATTCAAATTTACTTCTATATAGTGTTTCATAGTGTGATTACTCTATAATTTCTTTATTCTTCTTCTGTTGAATATTTAGGCTGCTATCTTTCTTCTCTTACAAATAATGCTCTCATGGATATTGTTGGTATATGAATATAAGCATTTTTTTAGACCATAGAAGAATTTCTAGGTTGCAAATATATGATATATATATAGCTTGTTATATATACTTATATTTACATATATACATGTAACATATATACATACACACACATATATGTTATATACATTATACGCACATATATGTTATATGTATGTTTATATACACACACAGACTCATAGTGAAATAATTGTTAACCAACATGATTTATAATTTACACTTCAGCTAATAGCATATGAAGGTACAGAGGCTCCATATTTCACTGATTGATGGTATTGTTGAAAATTTAAATAAAATGTTGGTTAACCCAATAGCTGCAAAATGGTATTTTACTAAGATTTTTATTTTTATTTTCATGATAAGTACTATTAGTTATTTTCATTTTGTCTATTGTAAAAAGAGAGAAAGAGAGAGAGAGAGAGAGAGAGAGAGAGAGAGAGAGAGAGAGAGAGAGAGAGCAAACCAGAAAACAGACTCTTCACTATAGAGAACAAAGTGAGGGTTACTGGAGGGGGGTGGGTTGGGGATGAGTTAAATGGGTGATGGCAGTTAAGGACACCTGTTGTGATGAGCACTGGGTGCTACATGTAAGTGGTGAATGACTAAGTTCTACACCTAAAACTAATATTAAACTGTATGCTAACTGAAATTTAAATAAAAACTTGAAAAAGAAAAAGGAAGGAACTGTTTTTGTGTTTTACGTTTTTGTTTTCTCTTGGATTGTTGGCTGTTTATTATTGATTTGCAGGATTTATATATTCTAGATAGTATCTTTTTTAACTTACAGTAATTAATAACTTTTCATTCTCTGGTTTTTTTTAATTTTACTTTCCTAGAGTAAATTTTAAATAATAGATTAATTTTAAAACAATTAAATTTACTAGAGATTTACTTTAAGGTTTAATAAGGTCATAATGGTATTATTTTATGTTATGTTTCCCAAAGGGTAGATCTTTTTAGTTTTAAACCACAATGATGAACTTTTCTTCCTCCTTTTGTTTTATCCTATATGGGTTGCTTTTAATGCTTGGCGTACAGTGGTAACAATTATTTTTTTAATGTTGGCAGTATTGTCCCAATACCAGATATTAGTTCTCCTTAATTTCCCACAATGAAATTCTATGAAAGCTCTGCTATTAATAAAATGTCTGTATATTTATGGGTCTGGTTTTTGTTTCTCTCTTCTTATCTCTGATTTGTTTATTATATCTATAACATGCTGTCTTAGTTAAGCTTTGAGTTTGAAAAGTCAGTCCTCTGCTGTTTTATTTCTTTTTGGAAGTATCTTAGTGTTTTGATTGTTTGCTCTTTGAGGTAAAATGTGAGTCTTCTTATCAATTTATATTAAAAAACTTCACTGGAATTTTTTACTTGAACTGTAATGTGTCCATATAGATCATTTTTTGTTTTCTACAAGGTACTAGAGGTTTTCAAGTACTTTTCAATGCTATGTAGGTGTTTTATAGGTGGAAATTAAGAGTTATTAAAGTTTTATTTATGCCTTTGTTTCCTAGTTTCTTTTAGAGATTTATCTTGAATGTTTCCTCCTCAAAATTTAATTCTATTGTTAACATAGGCATGCTTTTTTGTTTTCTCAACACTCATTTCTTAAACTATAGCTTAAACCCCAAATAATATCACATTTAGTTTTAGCATGTTTGTTCTTCAGGACATTAACAATATTCTCTCAATGGGTTAACCAAACAAAAACAAGAACAAAAACAAAAACAAAAACAGCCCAACTCAAAACCAAAACCAAAACCAAACAAACAAAAAACAGCCCGAAAACAAACATAACTGTACACTTTCTGCCTTGGCTTCTAGCAGAAATGTAGCAGAATAGCTCTTGGGGAAATTTGGAAAGTTGAAAAGTAGAAATTGACAGGTTCTGTGAGAATTTGTTCTAAAATTCCATTTCCACAAATCTGCCTGGATTTCCATTTAGAAGTTTTTATTACAATCCCAGTGGGTTAATGAGTCTCTTCAATGACTGAGCTCATTCAGCTCCTTGGGTACCAGGTGAGGTTTGACTCCTATATTTGAAGAAAGCTCATAATTAGAGAGTATTAAATAAGCAACAAAAATGTTAGATGCAGCAAATATTAGAAAAAAGTTGAACTTTTTTAAAACAAATTAATTCATTGCATAATTTTTTTGAGAAAATGTTAGGCTAACATAAAATATACACACAAGACAATACACAGTAGACCAATAAATATAAACAAATAAGAAAGGAAACCTCTTTGCCGTAGAAGACTAAAAGGAAGAATTATATATCTATATATCTTTTCATAAGATCATTGCATCTTACTACTCCTTACTTATTGCTACTTAATAAGTAAATTCAATAGGATTTGTGAAAATACACAGTAATTTTAGCAATTCATGATAACATCCTATAAACCAACCTATAATCTTTCCCCCTACAGTGTGAAGAATCTGAATCATCTGTTCAAAGTGAATGAAATATTGATGGATTATTCATTTTTGTTTAATATTGAGTGGCTGGAAGTGATGCAACATGAGCAACTGACATTTTCCCTTATTTGAAATATTCGTGAAACATACTAATTTCCAAGCAAGACATCAAAAGTTTAAATGATACTATAAACCTATTTTAATAATAAAAATTATTCTTTTGGCCAAAATCTAAAGACTATTTTTTATAATTTAAGGGCTCTATTATAAAGTGTATCACATTTATAGAAAAACAAGTTCCTAAAATTGAATTTTGTATTAACTAAAATATTTTATTAATAAAAAATGGAGCATTTATGCGTCAGTGGATTCAACTTGCATAGTCTGTTCCACTTTGGGCAGACCGCTCCCACACACTTTGTAGGATTTTGTGTTCTATATGCCATTATTTTTTGTGATACTGAAAACTTTATTTGAAACTTGGTCTGGAGATAGATCTTAGTATCTTAATTAAATCATCTTTATGTGAATGATTTTGAATCAAGTTGACTTATCTGTCTAGTGGAAATTATTTCAGTACCTGAATGTACTACGTCACCTTACAGTAAATTGGAAAAACTAAAGACAGTTGAAGTACAAAAGTAGAAACAAAACATTGTAGGTAAAACTTTGATTAATATAATTGCATAGTAACTATAAGACATTTAAAAAGTATAATTCTAATCAGTTACAGAGGTAAGTAGAATTATAGAAGGAATCCAGACTTTTATGTAAGGCTGGGAATTTAGGGATTTATTTATTATACTATGTTTCTTTTATAATATATTAAACCAGATAAATAGAAATTAGGCAAGTAATTTTCTTCAAATATTTTGTTAGCAGCTTTTAATTTTAACATGACACTTGAAACAAAAAATTCATTTTTTACATAGGTTAATATGTAAGAACTCAAGTTATCCTTAATAGTAAGTGGGTGAGGAGAAGAAGTAATTTTACTTAGTATTTCCAACCATTGTCTTGATTTTCTTCAATAGTATCCAGTTACTTGGGAAGAGGTAACTATCTTTTACCTTCTGTGAATTTTGACACAAATGTAAAGTAAAATTTTAAATTAAAAATTTGTTTTAATATATTATGTGGATTTCATAAGGGTGATAATTTAAAATTGAGCATAGCTATAAATACCTGAGACTGGGTCAATAGGTTTAAATTATAATTTTTTAACTTCATTTTTCAAGAGCAGTTTTAGGTTAACAACAAAATTGAGAGGAAGGTACAGAAATTTCCCATATCTTTCTGATCTTTCTGCCTCAATACATGCATAATCTCCCCCATTTTCATTATCACTGATGAGAATGGTACATTTTCTGACCAAGTATGAACCCACACTGATAATCACATTAAGTCAATAGTTTTCCTTAGGGTTCAACTTGGAGTACATTCTATAGATTTGCAATGTGTAGCATCATATATCCATCATTATAATATCATTCAGAGGATTTTTGCTGCCCTAAATCTCTTCCATACTCTGCCTACTCATCTCACCTTACCATCTGGGAAGCTGCCGATATTTTTAGATATTTTTATTGCCTCCATAGTTTTGCCTCTTCCTGAATTTCATATAGTTGGAATCATATAGTAGGTAGCCTTTTCAGATTGCCTTCTTTCAATTATTGTTAGGTATTTAAGTTTCCTCCAGGCCTTTTCATGGCCTGATAGCCCTTTTCTTTTTGGTACTGAATGATATTCCGTTTTCTAATGTACCACAGTTTATCCATTCACCTACTGAAGGACACCTTGGTTAAACTCAAATTTGGGCAACTGTGAATAAAATTGTTATAAATATTTGTGTGCAAGTTTTTGCATGGACAAGAGTTTTCAACTCCTTTGGGTGAATACAAAGGAGTAAAACCACTGCATCACATGGCAAGAATATATTTAGTTTTGTATGAAACTGTCTTCTAAAGTATTTGTACTATTTTGCATTCCTACCAGCACTGAGTGAAAGTTCTTTTGCTCCACATCTTCATCATCATTTGGTGTTGTCTATGTTCTGTATTTGACCATTCTGATAATTGTATAGTAGTATCTCATTGTTTTAATTTGCATTTTTATGATGATATACAATGTAGAACATTTTTTCATATGATAATTTGCCATTCATATATCTTGTTTGGTTAGGTGTCTCTGAAGATCTTTGGCTAATTTTTTGATCAGGTTGTTTGTGCTCTTATTGTTAAATTTTAAATATCCTTTATTTTGCATAGTAGTCCTTTTTCAAATGTATTTTTTTGCAAATATTTTTTCCCAGTCTGTGGGTCATTTTCTCATTCGCTTGGCATTGTCTTTTGTAGGATAAAATTTTTTAATTTTAATGAAGTACAGGTTATTCATTGCTACTTTCAAAAACATGCCTTTAGTGTTGTTAATCTAAAAAGGCTTTGTCATACCCATGTTTATCTAACTTTCTCCAATGTTATCTTCTAGAAGTTTTATATTTTGCCTCTTACATTTAGGCTTCTGATCCATTTTGAGATGATAATGTCCATGTCGAAGTTAATTTTTTGCATGTGTATGTCAAGTTGTTCCAGCATCATTTGTTGGGAAGACTATCTTTGTTGCGTTGTATATTCTTTTGTCACAGATCGGGTGACTATGTGGGTCTATTTCTGAGCTCTTTATTCTGGTGCATTGATTTATTTACCCTTTTTTCCTCCAATACTGTGCTGGCTATTATAATTTTACAGTAAGTTTTAAAGTTGGGTAATATTAGCCCTAGAATTTTGGTGTTCTTATTGTTGTCTATTCCAGATCTTTTGTTTCTTATATACACCTTAGGGATAATTTGTTGATTTCCAAATAATACCTTATACTCTAATCGGGATTGCATTGAATCTATAAATCAAATTGGGAAGGACTGACAATATTGACTATACTGAGCCTTTCTATCCATGGACATGGAATATTTCTCCAGTTATGCCTAGATTTCATTCATTAGAATTTTATAGTTTCCATATAAGTCTTGAAATATTTTGTTAGATTTATGCCCATGTATTTTATTTTGGTGCTAATGCAAATGGTATTATGTTTTTAATTTCAAATTCTACCTCTTCATTGTTGGTATATAGAAAATAGTTTCATTTTTAATATTAGCCTTGCATTCTGAAATATCTTGCTATAATTGCTTATTAAATCTAGGAGTCTAATGTTTTTATATAGGTGTATATACTTTTTATTTGTGTGTGTAAATGTTTTGAGTTTGTTCATGAACATGTTTGCATTGAAAATAACTAACAACAATTAAACATTTATTTTTTAATTGCTAACCACTTGGCTATCTTAAGTTTCCACCATAGAAGTGCTTGAAAACTAAATAAAATTAATTGCATTCCATAGAGAAAGTGATAATAATTTCTAAATACATTCTATGAAATTATGACAGATATATAATTTTCAGGAAATGTTTTATGCCATATAATTTACTATTGCAATATTAAACATTATTAGTTCTGTACTTTGATAAGAATTTTTGTCATAGCAAATACAACTAAATAAAAGTTTCCTATGCAATAGATATATAAGAAATTTACTATACAGAAAATTTCTATACAAAAATGGAAACAATAACACTTCTTGTTTCTAATAGGAGACTGTAGAACTATTTCTTGAATTTATTTCCATAGATTAAACTCTGTGTTTTCTTCTGAGACTTTAATTTATATTAATCCGATAAAGGTCATTGCACATTATTTCATTCAGCACACCCGTCACAAGTCTAGCCATAATTCATACAGAGATTTAATTAAATTTCCTAAGAAAATTTGATGGAGTGTAATTTCCTGAATTTGAGTGACAAAAATACAGTTGAAAAATTTTAGCAAAATTTATATATTCGTTCATCAAAAAAGCTACTTTCAGGTCAAATGTTACAATGTTCATATGTTCAAAGGTTTATGAGTACTTATTTAATCAGGGCCATATACTTCTTATGGAAATACAAATATAATTAAGCCACGGTTCTTGACTTGATGTAGGTCTATCATAAAATAAAAGCAATGGACTTACAAGGAGATAAAGTCAACATAATATGTTACATGTTAGATGTTGCCAGAGGTGGGAATGAAGTTGTGGCAGAAATGGGAGAATTGTTTGTTTGCTTAAGTAAAGGAAAAATGTTACATGCAAATATGACAATACGGGTACTAAGAATAGACTCACAAGGAAAATTCTCTTGGTTCCAATAAGGATTCCTAGATGACATTGGCCCAAAATTTGATGACTGAGGAAAAAGTTAATATTATTTCTTGTTCAGGTAACGAACATATTTTAAAAACCATATTATCTACTTGATAAATTATTTTTTTTAAAAATTATTAGAAAAAAGAGAGACTAAGAGGAAACAGCAATATGATATACAGTAGAGTACCAATTTTACCAGAAGCTCCATAGTAATGGGAAAATTTAAGATCAAAATAGTGACAAAAATGGCCTATGTGGAGAATTTAGTTTGTCTTTACTCTCACTGGATGTCTTCTATAGAGAAATGTCTATTCATATTCTTTATCTGTTTTTTTTAATCAGATTTTTCTATTAAGTTGCCTTAGTTCCTTATATATCTTGGCTTGCAAATATTTTCTTTCATTCTGTCACTTGCTCCTCTAATGTACTCCAGCAGTATTTCTAACAGAATATAGTTATGTAATCATCATTTTTATTATTTTCTGTGGGTACTCAGAAAGATTAACACTATAGTAAAGAAAACTAATCATATGACCAGAGTAATAAAATGTTTTCAGAAGAGGGGCACCTGAATGGCTCAGTTGGTTGAGTGTCCAACTCAATTTCAGCTCAGGCTGTCTAACAGTTTGTGAGTTCAAGCCTTGCATCTGCCCTGATAGCATGGAGCCTGCTTAGGATTCTCTCTTGCCCTCTCTCTCTGCCCCTCCCCTTCTCTCTCTTTCTCTATTTGTCTCAGTACATCAACAAACTTAAAAAAATATTTTCAGCAGATAAAGATAAGTATCCTTATAATGTAAAAATAGAGATCTTAAAAATAACTAGTAACGACAACACAACAACAACAACAATAATAATGTGGGCTAGAGGAGAGAATGGATACAACTAGAAAATAGATTGACAGGAAAATTGTAACAAATAATTCTTCAACAGCATTAAAAATACACTGCCGTAAAGATTATTGTATGTGATGGTCCACTTTTGAAAATATGTGAAATTAATGCAAATATTATACAACAGATAATTTTGCAAAGTGTGTGTGTGTGTGTGTGTGTGTGTGTGTGTGTGTGTGTGAGAGAGAGAGAGAGAGAGAGAGAGAGACATGAGAGAATTACAAGTAGTTGCTTAGATGATGAGGCAAAATCTTGGCTAAAGGACATTGCTAAGAGTGTTTTTGGATGAGATTAACACTGGATTTGGTGAAGTTTGAGTAAGCAGATTAGCCTCCATAATATGGACGGGCCTTATCCAAACAGTTGAAGGCCCTGAACAGAAAGAACAGCTCCCTTGACAGGAGGAAATTTTCTAGCTGACTGCCTTCAGATTTCATCTGCACCATCAGCTCTCCTAGTCTTGAGCCTGCTGACTGCTTCACAGATTTAGACTTCCAGTCTCCATAATCACATAATACAAATCCTTATCATAATGTTTTTTCTGTCTATATCCACATTCTGTTGTTCTGTTGCTTTGAAAACTCCTAATCAAAGCAATTTCTCAAATATGAAGTAAAGAAAACTGATAACAGGATGAAAATAATGATGAAGATGATGGTAATCTCTGGTTTACCCATACTAAAGCGTAAAATCATTAACTCTGACACTATAATTTAAAATTTCTACTGTTTGCATTAAAGCATTAAGTATTATTGGTTTTGAAATATAGTGTAGGAGTAGGCCTAAAATCTGGAGTGAACTATAATAATTATATAATATCATCTGTCCACATTCTTAATGAAAAACAAGGTTAAAATGGCACAGAAATTATACACACATTAGATATATATAATGTTTCATATCAATTATAATATGTTATATAAATACATTGAAATGTATGTATACATACTACATATACATTATATATAATATATAAATATTCTGTAAAATTTATTTAAAGGGTATAAGATAAAACATTAAAAGTTTGGGGCAAATCATAATTATTACTTTAAAAATATAAGCCACATTTGCAGTAAGGTAAGTATGCTTATTAGTTCAAAATCTTCTATTTTGGGGAAAATAAAATTTAAAGTAAGAAAATTTTTATTTGAGAACAAAAAGTATTTTACTCAGAATCAAAAGGACAACTAGAAAAAATCAAATGGCCCTAATTATTTTGGTAATCTTTACTGTGCTAACAAGCCAAATTAAGATAAGTATGAAGATTCCATTTATTTTTCTACCACTGTTTTAGTAAGTCAGGGTGTTAGTAGGGTCTCTGGTATTTTAAATATGAGTGAGAAGCAGAGAAATGGAGGACAAAGTTAATCTTTTTCAGGTTTTAAATTACCCTTAATTTTATATCATATGATACATATAATTATTTTTAAAAAACAAAAATTACAGAAGAAACTAATGGTCCCTTTGATATCCACCCTCATTTTTATTCATATTCACCGTTCATTCTCCTTAAGTTAGGAGAGTTTTTACATTCTCTTCCTTGTCTCTACTGTCCCCACTTCCCTGCATGCCTCTTATTTCTCTCTTCTTTCTTCTTACTCTGTTCTCTCTTCCCTCTTTCCTTCTACACCTCAAGTTATCCTTTTATGTTGGGTGCACAATAATAACTGACCGGAGTTTTTCTCTACACATTGAAAGTGTTATCCCACTGACCTATGGCATTCTTTAGTGTTGTTTAGGGGTTTAGTCAGAGTCTAATTAAATGTCTATTGGGGGTAGTTTTTCTCTTCTTCCCAGATACCTTTAAGATCACACTATTGTCTTTCATATTAGCAAGTTCACTACAGGACAAGGAGTGGATTTCTTTTTTATTTATTCTGCCTGGTATACTTTGCACTCCATTCCATATGTCTGAGGATACATGCATTGTGTCAGTTCCAAAAAAAAAAAATCCATACTTTACCTTTTCTCTAGTTTATGCTCATGATTCTCATTCTCTTTTTTTGGGATGCCAAAGACTGAGAAAACTTTTGTCAGAATATAATCAGCAACTCTTCTTAGATGCATCAGTGATTTGAGGTCACAGAACACACCTCTGCCCCCCAAATTGAAGACTGACAGATCAATATGGAGACTCGGAGCTTACGGGAGCAGAAGTGGAGGAACAGAAACCACTCATAGAAGGAGTACAGGGACAGGTGAACTTAAATTGCAATTGATAAACTGCTGGGGGCTTTGTTTGAACAAGTTTGAGAGCTAAAAACTCCAGAGGCACCCATTATTACAGAGGTGAGCAAACTTCTGGGAATTATACTTCCAGGAACCCACATCAAAGTAGTCATTTTGAAATACACCCAGAACATTCTGTTCTCCTTAATATGCTTGCCCTCAAGGGAAACTATTTTACCAGAATAAACCAATTGGAGTTTTACAGAGCCTACCCTTTCCTTCGGGGGAAAAAGAAATACTGAGTGTCAGTGCGTTCTAGAATCCCCCATGGAAAATAAATACCCAGCCTCAGTTCTCATGAAGTTCACAGCCAAGGCACGAAGGTTCTCTAAAAGACCAATAACTAATCATAGGACGATACAACCCTCCCCTCCACCGTCTCCACAAATTATTACCACATCAATAGGACTTCTATATAATTATAAGGGGTTACAACTGAAAGAACAGTTTATGTCAGATTTTGCCTAAGAAGCCTCTAGGAACAACCAAAGACAACTGTGGAGACAAAAACGAGGTACCAAGGAAAAGTTTAGCGGATGACACCTATAGCTACAGTAAATAGTAACACAGGTTAACTCTTAGTCAAACAAAAAGTCACACTATACTTAGTTTAAATCTAATAAAACTTGTACAAGAGCTATATAAGGAAAACTATAGATTTGATAAAAGATATAAAAAAATATATAAGTAAATGGGGAGATATTCCATATGCATGGATAGGAAGACTAAATATCGCTAAAATGCCAATTCTTCCTAACTTGATCTATAGATTAAACATAATCCCCATTGAAATCCCAGCAAATGATTTTATAAATATTAATAAACTGATTCTGAAGTTTATACAGAAAGGCTATTGACACACAATATTCAATATTGATCCAGAGTAACCAATACAATATTGAAGGAGAACAAATTCAGGCAACTAACAATACTTGACTTTAGAATTACTATAAAGCAATAATAACCAAGACAATGTGGTATTGCCAGGTGAACAGATAACTAGATTGATGGCGTAGAATAGAGGGCCCCAAAATAAGTCCACACAAATATAGTCAACTTGTCATCAGGAGAAAATAGCTAGTCTTTTCAACAAAATACATTGGAATAACTGCAAAAATATATATTTAGACACAGATTTCACAAGCTTTATAAAAAATTTACTCAAAATGGATCATAGAACTAAATGTAAAACTCGAAATTCTAAAACTCCTGGAAGATAATGTGGGAGAAAACCTGGTATGATTGGATTTGTCAGTGAATTTTTATTTATTTTTTTAAATTCTTTATGTGTTTATTTATTTTGGAGAGATAAAATCAGACTGAGAGTGGGGAGGAGGCAGAGAGAAAGGGAGACACAGAACCCAAAGCAGGCTCCAGGCTCTGAGCCTAGAGCACAGAGCCCAACGCGGGGCTCAAACTCACGAAAAAGTGAGATCATGACCTGAGCTGAAGTTGGACACCCAACCTACTGAGCCACCCAGGTGCCCCGTCAGTGAACTTTTAGATACAACACTGAAATACGATAACTGAAAGAAAGAAAAAATGAAGTTAGACTCCATTATAATGACAAATTTTATTTTATGAAAGATAATGGTAAGAGAATGGAACAACAAGCCAAAGTCAGGGAGACAGTCTTTCAAACTACGTATTTGAGGGACTGGTATCTAAAATATATGAAGATTTTTAAACTTCAACAATAGGAAAACAAAAAACCCAATAAAAATGTGAAAAATATCCAGATATTTACCCAAGAATATGGCATATGAAAAGATGCTTTACATTATATATTACTTGGTGGATTAAAACCATTGGATACTGCTACACACCTCTTGGAATGGCTAAAATACAAAACACTGACAGTACCAAATGTTTTTGAGAATGTGGAGCAATAGGAACTCTCTTTCACCGCTGGTGGGAATGCAAAATAGCATAGCTAATTTGGAAGACAATTTGGCAGCTACTTAGAAAACTAAACATCTTATTTCATACTCTCCACAAGCAATGGAGCTCCTTGGTGCTTACCCAGAGAAGTTGAAAACTGACATTCACACAAAAACCCACACAAATATTCATTGCCGCTTTCTTCATAATTGCCAAAACCTGGAAGCAACCAAGATGCCTTTTTGTAGGTGTGTGGATAAATAAACTGGCACATCCAGACAGTGGAATATTATCCAGAGCTAAAAAGAAATGGGTTACTGAGGCATGAAAAGACATGTAGGAAACTTAAATGCACATTACTAAGTGAAAGAAGACAAACTGAAAAAGTCTGCATGCTATACGATTCCAACTACATGACATCTGGAAAAGGCAAAACTATGGAGACAATAGAGAGTTCAGGGGTTGCCAGGGATTTGTGGGAAGGGAAGGGTGAGTAGGTGAAGCACAGGAGATTTTAGGGGAGTGAAATTAATCTGCGTGATACTGTAATGATAGGTGCATGCTATTATACATTTGTTAAAATCCATAGAAGGTAGAACACAAAGAATGGACCCTAATGTAAACTATACCCTTAGATTATAGTAATGTATAAATATTGGTTCATCAACTATAACAGAGACATGATTTTAATAATATGGGAAAATATATATTGTTAACATCATGTCTGTTATAATTGTGTGTGTGTGAGGTAGTGTCTGAAAATTCATTGTATTTAGATGTTTAATTTTTCTATAAACATAAAACTGCTGAAAAATAAAATTTTATAATTTAAAAATGCATTGTGATATTAAATTTTATTCAGAGAAATGATGCTGTTTTTAAGTTTCAAATGGAAATTATTAGGAGACATTTTTAAAAATTTTTATTTATCTTTGATAGAGAGATAGAGTGCAGGAGGGGGAAGCAACAGAGAGAGAGCGGGACACAGAGGCTGAAGCAGGAGCCAGGCTCTGAGCTGTCAGTTCATAGTCCCGTATAGGGCTTGAACTCACAGACCGGGAGATCATAACCTGAACTGAAGTTGGACATTTAACCACTGAACCCCCCAGGCACCCTGAAAGTTATTAGGAGACGGTTTATAAACAATTTACCACAAGTGGCCAGTAATGGCTTTTGAAAAATAAAGCCACTTATTTTTAATTAAGTAGTGAACATGGCTTAAACTTTCCAGTGTATTAAAAAAATACTTTAGGGGCGCCTGGGTGGCTCAGTCGGTTAAGCATCTGGCTTCGGCTCAGGTCATGATCTCACGGTTCGTGGGTTCAGGCCTGGAGCCTGATTCAGATTCTGTGTCTCCCTCTCGCTCTGATCCTCCCATGCTCATGCTGTCTCTCTCTGTCTCTCAAAAATAATTTTAAAAACATTAAAAAAATACTTTAAAGTTATTCAATAACTCAAATATGAACTTAAAATTATTTCACTAAACATTTAAAATTTTTCACTTGCCTTTGAACAAGTGGCTCTTTTCAAATTTCTGCAAATGTTATCTTCTCCAAAGTACTTTTTGATTGGTATGGAGATTTGTATTCATTAGATGAATGAAGGGCTTTAAAATGAAGCCCTTTAGTATGAATTATTTATTATAAAATTTTATACCTGTCCATTGCAATTCAATGATTATCTTTTACATGGATATTTAGTTTAGAATAAAATTCAAAGTTCTTAAAATTGAAAAAGTCTTAATTTCACAAAAAACAGAAGTGTCAATTAAGTTATTTATATAGAGGGTAATTAAATCATTTATATGGAAGCTAATCAGGAAAAAAATTATTGCTATCAAATAAATGTTTGGTATTTCTGAATAGTTTCATTTTGATTGTTGGTCATATCTAATGTTGGCATAAGTGATTTACAATGATTCCCTCCAGAACACATCTAGGATTTTCTACTGTAGTTGCAATTTTAGCTTCAGAAATATTTCAAAAAGAGATCTGGTTTGTGTAACAGAAAACTACTCAAAACCTTGCAGCTTAACAAAACTAAATTTTAGTTCTCACTCTTCACTGCAGGTCCATTTCGGGTTAACAAGGAGGTTTGTGCTTACCACAGGCACGCAAGGCTCCTTCTGGAAACACACTTCTAGGATCACCACAGCAGGGAGGAGAGAATAGGGTTTCTGTTTTCAGGCTTTAGTTTAAAAGTGACACATGTCACTTCCACTCCCATTTTGTAGACCAAAGCAAGTCATTTGGCCACAAGTAACTTCAAAAAGGATAGGTCTGCCTGAAAGTCAAAGTAAGATGTACTTAGGTTCGCACTTATGACTAATTTGTGATTGTTCATTTTGCCAGAGAAAGCAGTAGCCTCATGTTACTTTTTCTTCTTTTTCTTCCAGAAATATTCCAAATACTACAGTTGCCTAGTGACACCAGTTAAGTGACTAGATGGTGAGTGTGTATGTGTGTGTGTTGTGTGTGAAAATTACTTGTTTTATATTCTTTGCATTTGAAGAGCATATTTACATTCACTCTTTTCTCAGAAGGCACAAACATTGCTAATGCTTGGAGACTCAATTTTGAGATAAAAGAGAGGCAGGTAACAGAAGGAAGAAAAGAGTGATAAAAAAGAGAAAATAATCAAGAGAGAAAATAATAAGGATAGGGAGAGGAAGAAACATGAAGAGAACAAAGAAAGAAATAATAAAAGAAGAAATGGGAGAAAGAGGGAAACAGATCTTGGAACACTGTTAAATTTTATGAATTTAATTTAAAATCAAACTTTCATACCTTTGGTACAAAGACTAATAAGCTCCATTTCAGAACATTCTTTCTCAAAGTGTGTTATTTTTTCCATCTTGTGATGCATTATTAGGTTCACTTCTAGCACAAAAACACATGCAGATTTGTACCTGAGGATTCTTGAGTTATAATCTCTAACCTACCTACCCTTTCCCGTCGGCATCTTTAGCTCTTGTTCACAATGTGGGCACCAACTTTCCCTGCTCCTTCCTAATTCAGAGACCTGCAAAAGATGGGAAATACTTTCTCAAGTGGAAAACCAAATCATAACTGGAACACCGTGAGTGTTGGAACGCCTGTGTCTTTCTCCAGCTGGTGATTTCTTCGAGTAAGTTGTTTCATTAGAAGGGGCAATGCTGCCGCTTGGCGTTTATACTGAAGTTGCATATGCTGCATGGAAAACGATATTTAGACCAAGAACCATATACAGAATGAAAGGTCAAAGAAATAGGTAGCTTATCATTACTTTTATAGAAAAAATGATTTCTAAGTTTTTGCCTGAGAATCTTAAATTTTTGGGAAAAAAGCATTGATTTTTAAATAATTTTTTATGTCTTTATTTTATTTTTGAGAGAAAAAGAAACAGAGTGAGTGGGGGAGGGGCAGAGAGAGAGGGAGACACAGAATCCAAACCAGGCTTCAGGCTCTGAGCTGTCAGCAAAGAGCCCAACGCAGGTCTCAAACCAATGGGCCATGAGATCATGACCTGAGCTGAAGAAGTCCGATTCTTAACCAACCGAGCTACCCAGGCACCCTGCATTGATTTCAAATAAATGATTGTTTTTTAAGTTGGCCTTGTTATTTCCAACCTCATGCATCCATATTTATCATTTGAATTACAATCAATTGCTTTCAATGTGAATTGAAACCTTTGGAAAACTCTTTCAAATGAAAGACTAAATAAATAAACTACTTATTTTGAGATAAGGCTATACTTAAAAAAAATAAAATCAAGTTCTTTATCCTTACCCTTGATTACAACAAAAAGGCACATTTATGTGTTAGTGTACTGTATTCTACTTTCCTGGTATCACTAAAATATCTGGAAGCTTCCTAACTTTTAGAACATCAAATAGGTTTTTAAAAATAATTGGAGAAAGGAGAAAGGTAAATAAGGAGTAAAAATTTTACCCAGCAATAGCCCTGCTAGGGATTTACCCAAGGGATATAGAAGTGCTGACGCATAGGAGCACATGTACCCCAATGTTCATAGCAGCACTGTCAACAATAGCCAAAACATGGAAAGAGCCTAAATGTCCATCACCTGACGAATGGATCAAGAAGATGCGGTATATAT
>NC_043709.1:88652762-88661734 GCF_006229205.1 Suricata suricatta
AAATGCTCATTGATTCATGATGTGGTTTCATCTTAGCTTGGGCAAACCATGCAGTATTTAATACATAGTAGCAGAATATTTACTTTTGAAGCTCGAAAAGATGTGAGTTCTTTGTGTGCAATCTTTCATTTATGCATGTGAGAGGGTTTTCTTTGTTTAATATTTTTACATTGTAGTACTTGTTTTCCTTGTTGGGGTGTTTGCTTATTTAACACATTCCATCAAGGACAGAAATTACATGCTGGTTTTTTTTTCCCCATAGGAAGTGTGTCTTGGGTTTTTCTCTTATTATTTTCTTTCTTTTTTTTTTCCTCTTCTTTTTTTGGTGGTAGGAGTGGTTATGTTTAAATGAAGTTGCTTTTACAACACCAAAGACTTAATCATCCATTTCCTACATAAAAGGTAGCTACTTTTTTGATGGACCTCAAGCATATTGTAGTATAGAGGTGGAATTTAAGGAAAGGTATTAAGCAGGCTGTGTTGTAGCTTATGAACAAGTAATAAATTGTATCATTTATCTTGAATGTATCATAGATAAGCTGCTGTATAACGATTGCCACTTCAGATAGCTGTGAAATTAGGTGATTAGTTGGTACTTAACCTTCTAATTTCTGTATAAGTCTAATTACGTGAAACAGAAGTTGGTGTTTTGATTTTTTACTTTGCTTTTCTGTTTGGAGTGTCATTGTAACTACTGTATTGTAAATGATGGGAAATAATTGCATATGTTAAAAAAATATGAAACTTTACAAAGTAAAAAAATAAAATAAAATAAAATTAAAAAAATAATAATTGGAAGAACAAAGTCACTATATTAGACAACAGGGAAATTGCCAATTGTCCTTATCCATTTGGTTAGAAACTTCTAACTTGCCTTATAATTTACCTTGCATTGCCTCTTTATTTCCTTTTCCAGAGATAGTGCTAACAAATTCATGATGATTTCTTATCCAGTATTTTTTTTCTAACTGTGAAGCCTATGTTTTTTTTTTTATTTAAGAAAATGACACTTATTAGACTTGGGCATTTGGGGATAGTTCATTTTCCTAATGAACAAAAATTCTAAGTTTACTGAGTACAGAAAATTTAATTAATGGAATGTAGAATTCTTAGTATAAAACCAAGATTCATATCTCTATAGCTGTATGGACAATACTACACCTAACTGATACTTTTTGAAGATTAGATGAGACAACATATTGAAAGCTTTTACTGTAATATCTGGTCTATGATAAATGTCACTATTTCCTATTATAATTTCTAAATTGTCTATATGTAGTACATTATTTTAAAAATATTTTTAGACAAATACAACTAATTTAGAAGGTTCTGTAAATTATGTTAGCTGTCATGTAGTGCATTATTTATCTTTCTTTAGCCTCCAATTAAAGCATCCCTTGTGGGGCACATGGCTGGTGCAGTTTGTTAAGCATCCAACTCTTGATCTTGGCTCAGGTCATGATCCCACAGTCCCTGGGTTCAAGCTCCTGATCAGGCTCTGAGCTGATGGTGCAGAGCCTTTTTGAGATTCTATCTCTCCTTCTTTCTGCCCCTTCCCTGCTTGTGCTCTCGCTCTCACTCTCTCTCTCTCTCTCTCTCAAAATAAATAAATAAACTTAATTTTAAAAATCCTTTGAAAATTCCTACAAAAAGTAAAACCAACACTACCATAAAAGATGAGGAACAGGAGTGCATTTCTAAGTGAATGACTTCTCTCAAGCTCTTACAGGTCTTTGAGATTTTCACCCTTTGCCTCTGTGTACATTATTGATAAGACTTTGAAACTTGTCATCCATTCAACTTGACTTGAATACTTTGCATCATCCAGGCTGTGCTGATGCCCCTGGGAACTGTGGTCTCTGGACACAGAGAACTTTGGCCAGGTGAGAAATTTGTTCCGTGAAATTATGTGTAAGCTTTTTAATGAGAGCTGATCGTAGACTTACTGTGAACACAGTTAGGTGCACTGTTATCAATATTATCACAATAATAAAGGCACATAAAACATATATATGTATGTATGTATGTATGTATGTATTTAAGGTATGTCCATATATCTATACATATGCATATGTAAAGAAATGAAAAGAATATAGCAAGATATAAGCACATTAAAAATCAGTGTTGTGAGAATAATGATATTTTTTCGGATATGTGCACATCTTAATTTTATGGCCCCAAACAATAAATAGATATATGGACGTACCTTAAATACATACATACATACATACATATATATATGTTTTATGTGCCTTTATTATTGTGATAATATTGATAACAGTGCACCTAACTGTGTTCACAGTAAGTCTACGATCAGCTCTCATTAAAAATCCTCAATTTCTAGTTAAAACTCTAGCCTCATGTAGCTAGGTAGCATGACTCTTAGTTTAAACTTGAACATAGTATCATTCATATTTAGGAACAGCATTTTTTAGAACTATTAATCCTAACCCAGAATCATTTATCTGATGACAAATGGAAACCAATTTAAAATAGAGGACTACTTTGATAATTTGGGAGAAAAGATTAAATTTTTTGTAGTCCCATATTTTTTTTATTATCCTTTGTAGCAGACATTTGCTATTTTTTTAAACCTAAGCAATAAACTATCGGGTAAGATCAGTGCAGTCAAACCAAATGATTAGTACAACAAAGGTGATTAAGAGAAAAAAGAGGGGTGCCTGAGTGGCTCAGTCTGACTTTGGTTCAGGTCATTATCTCACGTTCATGAGTTTTTGGACCCTTCATTGGGCTCTATGTGATAGCGCGGAGTCTGCTAGGATCCTCTCTTTCTCTATCCCTCAACAAATAAATAAATATGCTTTTTAAAAAAATGAAAAGGAAAAGAAATAAAGAAATAAAACAGCATTTATTCTTCCTAGAAAATCATCGAATAAGATAGACATGTCCGAATTTCTGAAAGAGATAGTTAATGAGTTAGCAATTACTTAAACTGGTGCGATGCAGGGGTATAGAAAGAAATAACCTGAATTCAGCTGAAAATACCACAACTTGTACTCTATTGTCTAAAAACAATTCTGTTTTATGAGCTATTAAATATTTTCCTCCAACTATTGTTTTCAATTTTCTTTAGAAGATAGATATTTCTGGGGTTCCTGGGTGATTCAGTTAGTTGATCTTCCAAATCTTGATCTCAGTTCAGTTTTTGATCTTTGGGTCTTGATCTCAAGATTGTGAGTTTGAGCCCCACACTGGGCTCTGTGCTGTGTGTGAAACCTACTTAAAAAAAAAAAAAAGAAGAGGAAGAAGATGCTTCCACTGGAGAAGGTATAGATAAAATGCTTTCTCATGTCACTGTTAATGAGTTTGTGACATGGTGAGGACTCTAATGATCTGCCATTTGGAAGACTAGGTTTTGCTTGAGAGATGGAGACCCAAAGACCAGGACTTGGGAACTTCCTTTCTCTTCAGTATTGACTTGAGTCAGCTACTGAGCTTGACTGGGTGTAGCCAGTTATTTGCTTCTCTCCCAACACCTGAAGCTCCAAGAAATAAGCTAAGTTAAATGATCAGTTCATACTTTCTATACACTTTATGCAGCAACTTTTCCCAGTTCCCAGAAAAACATGAATGGAGAGTTATTCCTAATACCGTACATTTTTACTTCAGTGATTATGTTTTGGCCATGTAATAATTACTCTGTCTTTTCACATTTTATTTATACCCTTCTCAGAGCTTTTGTTACTTTTTTACCTTATTATATTACTGCATGCTTAATAGATGTTCTTTTATCTAACAGATCTTTGTTTAGTTTTATAAAAGTAACATGCACATAGGATTTAAAAATACAAAAGGCCAGAGAAAGGTTTTTAATGGAAATTACAGGCCTCTGTTTATCCTTCTCCATCTTCATTACTGCTTCTCAGAAGCAAAAACACCTGTTTTTGTTTTTGAGTTCTTTTGATATTTTCAATTTTTCTATATACTTATTTAGAATTTATATAATATGCATATACTATTTTTTTGCCAAGGTTTTATTTCCTGTTATGATAGATGAGAGATCAAATCACTCTCCCACTGGGATCCCACTTTGGAAATATACAATTATTTAAAATACCTCTCTGTGTTACATCTATAATTTTAAGTAGGACTTCCCAACCAGTATGCCTTGGTGATTGGAAGCTTGGCTCAGATATTGATCCCATCAAGCCATGGGCTTGCGGGTCAGGCCCAGGCAGCCAGAGTCCACAGAAGGATTATGTCCACAATAGGCGGCCTCAGCCATTAAAACAGTTTAATGGCATACAGACTTTTTGGTGTGCATTTATGTAAAGATGTTTCAAAATACTGCCCTAAATATTGTTCATGAAACAAACTGCCTTTCAACTTCTCACTTCATCTTCTCACTTCCTCCAGCGTTTCTTATTGTTGCCAAGGACGATAATACTTACCTCTGTCCTTTAAGCATAATTAAATATGTACTTTTTCTAGATCAATTCTGTAAGTCTAAAATCATTAAATAGTGTCTACAGCACTCCATCACTCAGAGTAGCACACAGAGTTTTCATTTTTTCAGAGGTAAGAGCATCCTATGACTTTATAATTTGTCAGGTATAGCCCACTCTCTTTTTGCTTTAATTTTTTTTACGTTTATTTATTTTTGAGAGACAAAGCACAAGTGGGAGAGGGCAAGAGAGAGAGGGAGACACAGAATCTGAAGCAGGCTCCAAGTTCCGAGATGTCAGCACAGAGCCCGACATGGGATTCACAAACTGTGAGATCATGACCTAAGCCGAAGTTGGATGTTCAACTGACTGAGCTACCCAAGCGCCCCTAGCCCAGTCTCTCTTATCTTGTTTTTTTTTATTGCCTTCTTTTTATGTTGCTTTGGCTGGATTTGTTATAGATTTAGTTTCTTCCAATATATCACTTATATTTATAATCTCTGGGTCCAACTTTGTTTCTGTAGATTAATGTCCTAAAGACTAATGTCTCTGGAATACTGAAAATAGTTACTACAAAAAAATAAAAGGAAAAACAATTACTACATGGAGTATAATGAAAAGGAGAAAAGAAGGAATTTAGGAAGACAGAATAGGCAGAACCAATGGTAAGCAACAGTGAGATGATCTATGTAACCCAAATGTATCAGTAATTAAATTATATGAAAATTGATTAAATTCCCTATTTAAGAGATAGTGATTTCAAAGTAGTAATACAATTTCACTATATGCTTTTTATAATACATGTGTAAACATAAGGATTCTGAAAGTTGGAGTAAAAGAAGGAAGAAGATGTATCATGCAAATATCAGCACATTAACTCTCTTGAAGTGAAAGTAAATGTCCCAACTCTTAGGATCTGTAACACCAAGAGTGAACCTTAAGGTAAATTTTGGGCTTTGATTATGATGTCCATGTAGGTTTTTCACCGTGATGAATGTAGCACTCTGCTGGGAGATGTTGGTTCCAGCAAAAGCTATACATGTGTGTATATGAAAAATCTCAGCACCTTCACCTAAATTTTGCTATGAACCTATAACTGCTCTAAAAATAAAAATATATACTTAATAAAAATATCAAGAAAGTAAAAAACAATAAAATTAAATTAATAGGTTTTATTAGATATGGACAAGGATATTTGTGATATAGTTTTAATTGACCGACAAACCAATCCACAATTATAGTGAGAAAGCTCAGTATAACTTGATGGATCCAGTATACATACAAAAAATCAGTAAGCATGTGGAATATTTTAACAGTATGACTAGCAAAGCTGACATAATTATCATGTTCAGAATACTATAAGCCATAACTATCAAGCATATAATTATAGAGTACGTAGGCCATTTACAGAAAAATCTCATTTCTTACCCATAAGATAAATCTCAACAAATCCGGAATAACTGATACCATGTAAAGTATCTTTTTGATCACAGTAAAATACAACTAGAAATCAGTTAAGAAAACACTTTTAAAGTCCACATATTGCAGGCAGTTATGAAATACTTTTTCATATAACTTAAAAATATAAATAACAATAAAAAGTGTTTTCAGCTGAATGATAAAAAAGCTGGTGGGATATGGCCTACGCAGGCCTTAGAGGGAAATATATAGCCTTAAATCTGGAAAATAGAAAAGTATAGGTAAAAAATGATTGATAAATCTCAGGAGTTAAATTAAAGAAATGTCGCCTTACCTAGAGACATATAAAGATATATAAAAATAAATATATACCAGGGAAGAGCAAGTATTTTTCCAGGGGAAGTAATCTACCTGCAAGTTATAGGTATCTTCCTATATTCCTTGCTATTAAAGCAAGCTTCTGTTCATAGGTGACTCACAATGAATTCTTGCTCAATGCATAGGACTGGTCGCCTTGTTGATATCTATTTTTTAAGTGTAATGCTCGAGAGGTAAACATGCTAGAGTCAATTCCTATGATACTAGTTATCAACTATTTTGGACATTGGGCAAATAACCATTTTTATTCCTTGGTTTTTCTCATCCACGTAAAAACATTAATATTATCTAATTCATAGAGTTCTCAGAAGGCTATGTGACATGCTTAGCAAAACACCAGAGATACAATAAGCTTTTAAAATTTGTTATTTTTATTTGTATCATTGTGCAATTCCAAATCCTCTCTTCCATGACATTTGAGAAATCTGTTATCCGACTGTGTCTACTTCTTTGGGTAACACAAAGAGAAACTCTGTTGAGCTACATGCTGTCTTCCAAATGCAAGTTTGTTTTAAATCTCCCATGCTTTACTGGTGCTGTTCTTTTTTTGCTGAATGCTTTTAATACCACTGTTGGTTTGGCATCTGCTGCAAACTATTCAAATGACTCAAAAAATTACCATTTCTATGGAATATTCTTGACCATTTCTCCCAATTATATAAGTAGGATCTCAATATATATTTAATGAATGTAGAATGATGAAATATCTTGAAAAAGAAGTATCTAACAACAAACACAATTGCTAAAACATTACCATTGGCTGATCTCTTCATATAATTTTACTTTCTTAGGTTCCATGCACTTTCCACTTTTCATAATTCAAATAAACATCATGTTTAGCTATTGTTGAATATTAAGTTGACATCTTTATTGAGCTGTTCACAATGACACCTGGATCTCTTTCCTTAGAAATTAAACAAATTTACAACCCATCAGTGTCTGGCAGAAGTTAATTTGTTTCTTTCGCATTCATTAGTTCAATCTTTTCTAAGTTGAATTTTAACGTCTGTGGAAATTCCCATTAGAAAACAACTAAACACACAATCAAATTCAGAATATGTAGCTGCTTTTTTGTTAATTCATTCTCATATCTCCCAAACCCATGTCGTGATATTATGAACTATGCCTAATAACTACCTTATTATAAATAAATTGTGATAGATGATATTTATATGCAGTCTGCAAAAGGTATTGCAGGTTATTTAAGGAATTAAGAGAATAGTATCTTAAAAAGTTAATTTATAGTCTCATCTATCAAACTAAGATGCTGTAATAATAATATACCATGACTAACAATGACAAGATATTAAAGGTATCTCAGAGATGGACATGTTCAAATCCCATTGCTTCTGCCAAAGTAAAAATATTCTAAGTAAATAAAAAGGAAGATAAGCATTTTTTGTTTTGGATTTTAGGCCTTTTTATAGAAAATTTAAAATTAGAACTTTAATTTAGTTGACTAAATTTTTTAATGGGCCTCCCTTTATTTTTCAATGTTAAGTGCAATATAAATGGCTCTTACTCCATCAAAAACTTTGAATGGAGTTATGGAGAAAATAAGATAGGTAGGCTGCTTATAATACTGACTACTTGACAGAGTTTCTTTTTACTGTTCTCTAATTAGGAAGGTTCTCACAGATGAAATTTGTGTCTTAAATGTACACATTATATTGTCTTTTAAAGGAAAATGATTATCAAGCAGATTAAAGACACTTCATTGCTACAATTGAATCTCTATCTCTGTGCATGAATTTCTTCTGCTATTCATGGGTTTATGTTAGCCTGATCTCTAAGACGTGTTCTCAACCAAATTATATACTTTTTAATATGGGGCATATATTATAATATTTAAAAAAATTAATAGCTGTATTTCAAAGTACTTTTAGATTTATAGAAAAATTAAACAGTACGAGTTCCCATATATCCCTTCTCCCTACTCACAGGTTTCCCTGTCATTAACATCGGGCATTAGTGTGATGCATTTGTTACAGGGGGTGAACTAACATCAATACCTTGTTATAAACTATAGTTTAAATTAGGGTTTACTCTGTGTTATAGATAGTTCTATGGATTTTGGCAAATGGGTAATGTCATGTATCCACCATGAGAGTATCATACCGAATAGATTCAGTTTGATAACGTTTTCCTTGCTTGTCCTATTTAACCTTCACTCCATCCTCCATTTTTTTAAATCCCTAACCACCACTGCTGACTTACATTATTTTAGAGTTTCGACTTTTTAGATTGACTTCTTTGACTTAGTAATGTGCATTTGAGGTTCCTCCATGTCTTTTTGTGGCTCAATAGTTCATTTTTTGTTGTTGCTCCTGGTGCATAACATTCCATTGTATGTATATTCTAATGTTTGTGTATCCATTCACCTATTAAGGGTCATCTTAGTTTTCTTCCATTTTGGGTTAATTATGAATAAGTTCTTAAATATTTGTGTTTAGGCTTCTATGTAAAGTAAGTTTTCACTCTTTTGGATAAAAACCCAGTAAATAAATTGTGGGATAGGAGAGGAAGACTATGTTTAACTTTGTAAGAGAATGCAAACTTGTTTTCCAAAGATGTAACATTTTGCATTACTACCAACAATAAGTGAAAGTTCTAGACATTCCACATTCTTGCCATGGTCAGTGTTTTAGATTGTCACCATTATAATAGGTGTGTAATGGTATCTCATTGCTGCATTAATTCTGAATTCCCTAATAATGAATGTTAAAATAGCTTTTCCTATACTTATTTTCATATCTTCTTTGATGAGGT
>NC_043709.1:88661834-88664722 GCF_006229205.1 Suricata suricatta
ATTTTGACAAATGCATTCTGTCTTGTGGAGACCATTATAATCAGAATATAGAAGGGTTCTATCACCTCTCCAAATTCCTCCATGCTCCTTTGGTTATCTAAATTGATGTTTTTTTCAGCCAAACCAAAACTGAGCAAATTTGTTTCTAAGAGAAATATCTAAAGAAATGCTAAAATAAATCTTCAGAGAAAAGGAAATTACATAGGGCAGAAACGTGAATCTACATTTATAATGAAAGAAGAACAGAGAAAGAATAAATGAAGATAAAATAAAATCTTTTATTTTTCTTAGTTGATGTAATGGGTAACTTCAAAATAATAATAGCAGCAAAGTGTAAGATAATGACTGCTTATGGATAAATGAAATGAATTACAGCAGTGTCATAAGAGATGGGGGAAGAATGTAGTTGTATTTTGTTATTTGAATTATATTAGTTTTAAAAATATACTTCAAGCCATATGCCACCAATACTTTTTCAAATATGTTGAAATTGTTATTCTAAAAGAGGAGAGAAAATGAGATTATATAAAATGCTCAAACCAGAAATAGAACAAAAGATAAAAAGAAACAAACAAGAAGAACAACAAGTAGAAAACAGTAGTACCAAAAATATAAGTACTTTGGTTTAATCTAACAAAATGTGTACAAGTCTACTTACAGAAAAATACAAATTCTGGTGAAAAAAAATCAAAGAATACCTAACGAAATAGAAAGATATCTCATTCCATGTATAGGAAGACTATATTTTAGAAATGGTACTCCTTCTCAAACTGACCTATACATTCAGCACCATCAAAATAAAACTCCCAGCACATCATTTGTGCATACCCAAAAACTGACTTTAGGTTTGTACAGAAAAGACCAGAATAATCAACACAATCCCAGAGAAGAAAAACAATTTCAGAGGAATGACATTTCCTGAATCAAAAAACTACTATAAAGATCAGGTAAAGAAGCCACTATTGTATGGTAAAAGTGTAGAAAAATAGATTATTAGGACAAAATAGAAAGCCTAGGAATAAACTCACACTACTACAGGCAAATGATCCTTGAAAAAAAGCAAAGCTAATTAAAATAGAGAAAGGTCAAGTTTTGCAACAAACAGTGCAGGGACAACTGGACCTCACTTAGAAATAATGAATCTAGACAGACACCTGACATCTTTTACCAAAATTAACTCAAATAGATTACGTTTCAAAAGTAAAACATACACCTGGAAGGTAATATAGGATAACATAGGATATCAACCAAACTAAGAGGCGACCTTTGGAATGCGAGAAGATATTTATTTGCAAATGACATTATCAAATTAAAACTGAGTATCCAAGATCTATAATGAATTCATCAAGCTCAATAACAAAAAAACAAATAATCCTAGGAAAAGGACAGAAGGGGCTCCTGGGTGGCTCAGTCGGTTAAGTGGCTGACTTTGGTCAGGTCATGATCTCACGGTCTGTGGGTTCGAGCCCCATATTGGGCTCTGTGCTGACAGCTCAGAACCTGGAGCCTGCTTCAGATTTTGTCTTCCTATCTCTCTGCCCTTCTCCCACTTGCTCTCTGCCTCTCTCTCTCTCAAAATAAAAAATACATTAAAATTTTTAAAAAAAGAAAGAAAGAAAAGGGCAGAAGACAGGAATAGACATTTTTCCAAAGGCATACAGATGGCTAACAGACACATAAAAAGATACTCAACATAACTCATCAACAAGGAAGTACAAATCAAAACCTCACATCTGTCAGAATGGCTAAAATAAACAACAGAAGAAACGTCAGATGATGGTGAGGGTGTGGAAAAAGAGGAACCCTCTTACACTGTTGGTGGGAATGCAAACTGGTACAGCCATTCTGGAAAACTGTATGAAGTTTCCTCAGAAAGTTAAAATTAGGGCCGCCTGAGTGGCTCAGTTATTTAAGCGTCTAACTCTTGATTCTGGCTCAAGTTATGATCACAGGGTTGTGAAGTCGAGCCCCAAGTCTGGTTCCACATGGAGTGTGGAGCCTATATGGGATTTTTTTTCTCTCCCTCTCTCTCTGCCTCTCCCTGTCTCTTGCTTGGACCCTTTCTCTCTCTCTCAAAATAAATAACAAACATTTAAAAATATCCTTTGTTTTTGTTTTAAAAAGTTAAAAATAGAACTACCCTATAATCCAATGATTGTACTAGTAGATATTTACCCAAAGGATACAAAATTAATGATTCATAGGAACACATGCACAATATTATCAACAATAGCCAGATTATGGAAAAAAACCAAATATCCATCAACTTATGAATAGATAAAGAAAAGGTTGGTGTATATATATATATATATATATATATATATATATATATATATATACAATGGAATATTACTCAGCTATCAGAAGAATGAAATATCGCCATTGGCAAGAACGTGGATGTATTACACTAAGCAAAACTCAGTCAGAGAAAGACTAATAAATACCATATGATTTCACTATATGTGGAATTTAAGAAACAAAACAGACAAACCTGGGGAAAGGGGAAAAAGAGAGAGAGGCAAACCATAAAAGACTCAACTCTAGGAAAAAATCTGAGGGTTGTTGGAGGGATGGTGAGTGGGAGAAGGGCTAAATGAGTGATGGGCATTATGGAGGACCCTTGTGACAAGCATTGAGCGTTATATGTAAGTAATGAATCACCAAATTCTACTCTTGCAACCAATATTACATTATATGTTAAGTAACTACAATTTAAACAAAAACTTAAAAACTGCCTCGTTAAGTCACAGTTAATAGAATGACAAGACAAGCCACAGACTGGGAGACAATATTAGCAAAAGACATATGTGATCAAGGACTTGTATACAAAATACACAAAGAACTCTAAACCCAACTCAATTAAAAAATGGGCAAAAGATCTGAATAGA
>NC_043709.1:88664822-88672924 GCF_006229205.1 Suricata suricatta
CCCAAAAATAAATAAAAAATAAAAAAAAGAATAAAAACAAATTAAAATAAGTTTTAAAATATGGTTTCTTTTAATAATAAATTTGAAATTTTAACCTGAACAAAGCTAAAATGACATTTCTAATTTTTCTCAATGGAAGGGAGAAAAAATCCAAATTAGATCATTTGAGTCAACACAAATTTTGGTTTAGAAAATGCAAAGTAGTCAACAGAATTATTGGTAAAAGCAAGCATTGCATATAAATGTCCACTGTCTTTATTCCAACTTGTGTGTGATATGTGCTATCAGATATCATGTTTGCATTATAAGAACTCAAAATTATAATGGTAACTGAAAGGCTATCACTCACCCTGTTGAGCCACATATATACACATTTTTAGAATTTCTGTGAAAGATTTTTTTCAGAACAGTTTTTTAGAGCTTTCCCCCTTTTATACAAACAGTATACATGAGCATGAATGTATGGGTAAGTGATAAGCAAGTACCTTAGCCATACATGTTGTTTCTGATATTTGCTTAGATAATGCTGGGTTTTAGTATTGAAACCTATTTTCTTATTTAATATTAATGGGAAAGACAAACACAGAAATCACTGAAATAATATATTTTAAATGTTTTTTTTTCTATAGATAAAACAGAATCAAATATCCTTATAGTAAGATCACTAATGGCCAGATTAAAGAAGTCAGATACTTAAAAAATATATACATTTTATGAAATCTCTAATATAAAATCTATGTAGGAAATAAGGGGATAAGGTAGGGAAATTATAAGAGGATCCCAAAATTCCCTCCTCCTGGTGTACATGGCCTATTTAATCTCCCTCTCTCTCTCTCTCTCTCTCTCTCTCTCTCTCTCTCGTCAATGTTATTTATTTATTTTGAGAAAGATCCAGAGAGAGTGAGTGTGGAAGAAAGAGAGGGAGACAAAGAGAATTCCAAGAAATTCCAGTTCTTCTTTTTTTAAGTTATTTATTTAGTTCTGAGAGACGGGGAGAGGCAGAGAGAGAGGGAGACAGAGTATCTGAAACTGGCTCCACATTGACAGCAAAAACCTGATGCAGGACTGGAAGTCAAGAATCCTGAGATCCTAACCTGAGCCAAAATCAAGAGTCAGACACTTAACGGATGGAGCTACCCAGGTGCCCAATCTCTCTCTCAATGTAAGGAATACCTGTGAATCTGATAGAAGAGCCATTAACTTGATGAGGTTAAATGATATGTCAAAGGTGATGAGATAGTGACTCCTATGATTTTTGTGTTGTATAAGCAAAGTGTGAGACATTCTCCTGCCAACCTTGAAAAAAAGCAGTCATGTTGTGAAATGCCTATCTTTGGAGGGAGCTATGTGGCAAGAATCTGAGAGTATCCTCTAGAAGTCTTAAACAATCCCCAACAGTTAGATAGCAATTACACATCAGTAAACCTGGAGAAAAAAAAACTTGTATATGAAGACAGCAGTTTGAAAAAGAAAATGACACCAAAAGAAAATGATAAATGTAGTATTGGACACTTGTATTTTTCTGTCAGCCTATGTGTGATCACTGTAGATTTCTCAAGAGTATAGTGCAGAACACATGCTCTCTGTAGACAGACTGGATCCAAGGAAAAAGCATAGAGTTACACACCCCTAGTCTTTCATGCAACTAATCTCATCAATCAAGTGAAATATTTGCCCTGTTTTTCCAATAAAAGGTTGAATGAGACTGCAAGGAAAAGCAGTTAATAGATCTCCCTCTTCCAAGAGGTAAGGAATAAGTCCTCACTCCTAAAACACCATATTATTCTTTATCGTGTTTTTATTTCCTTATCTCTTAAATTTATCATTTTAAAGACTGATCTATTCTCTAGACTGTGAGATCCTGAGAATAGGTCTAAATTTACTTTTTCTATTTTAGCATCTGACAGTATTTTTTAAATTTTTTTAAAAATGCTTTTTATTTATTTTTGAGAGCTAGAGAGAGACAGGGTGAGCAAGGGAGACTCAGAGAGAGAGAAGGAGATACAGAATCTGAAGCAGGCCCCAGGCTCTGAGCTAGCTGTCAGCAGAGCCTGACGCGGAGCGCAAACCCACGAACCTTGAGATCATGACCTGAGCAGAAGCCAGACGCCTAGCCGACTGAGCCACCCAGGCACCCCAAGGAGTATTTTTTTTCCAATAAATAAATAGATAAATATAAACACATTTGATTTTTAAGAAGGTATTGGTACAGCTGAATCAATCATTTATCGACTGGTTTTTTTTTCTGATATGTTGGTGCCTGAATCATAACCATTATTAAGTATTTTTTAATGTTAATGGTGAATGTCAACTCTTAGGAACTAGCCTACTCATGCACCTAATATTTTTATTTTTTCCAGAACATAGAATAAAAATTAAATTAAATAAGTTGAATTAATATCCAGTATTATTTCAATTGCTTTGGCTCAATTTACACAGAAAAAAACCCACTCAAAATATTGAATGCAACATGTTTTAAAAATAATTGTGTGAGTTTTAAAAACCTTCCATTTTAATTTTTTAATTAATTAAAATTAATTTAAATTAAGGAATTAATTTTTCAATACCTAAAGCACTGAAATCTGTCTTTTCCTTTCTTAAATAACAAAAGATTAGGAAGAGCAAAGCACAGAATCTCAGGATTAGAAAGGAATTACAAATCATTTGGTTCAAATTTCTCCCAAGCCCATGAATTTCTTCTCTGGCAGTAATGAAGGGCTCATGAGCTGAGTAGGCAAGTGATTCTATAAGCAAATTATTCTATTCTGTGGTTCTGCATTGAATAGAAAGATATCTCCCTTGTATTTTTAAGATGAGTCTAGTTTTGTGTTTTATAGACCATTAGTTCAATTATACCTTGTTTGCAAATGATTTCCCTTAAAATGTTTGGAGTTCATTGTCATAGTGCTCCCTCTCCCTTTGGTTTTCTTGTCTGTCAGCTATAAGCAGGCTCTGCACTGTCTTCCCAGAGCCCAGCAAAGGGCTCAGTTCCATGAATCATGAGATCATGACCTAAGTGGAAATCAACGGTTAGACCCTCAAATGACTGAGCCACCCAGGCACCCCACTAGTAACTTATACTTGAACAGGACATGCTAATACAAGGCCAGTGCAATAGGAAAGAATATGTGGCTTCATAGTCATTCACGCTCTGCCCCTTTGAAAGCCTGGAAGGCCCTAGAACCATTCCCATTCTCTTTGTCCACATGTTCAGAAGTTTAAGTTCTCAAACAACTAAGAAAAGGGGAACTTTTGCTCCAGTTTTGTATTTTTTGAGGGCAACAAGACTAAAATTTATTCACTTTCTTATTAATCCCTCTCTTTCTCATAGAGTCATATGCTATTAGAAAAATTTGAAGACACATCCCAATATAGTAAGTGAAGACTTATTGAACTGCTAAGCATTCTGAAAAGTTCAGAAACAAATACAATAAATAGGAGCATAGTGGTTGAGAAATGATAGCAATATGTATGGTTTGGAGACTGTTAAATATTTTTAAAGTGGTAGAGAACTAAACAGTGGTGGTGAGCACAGAGATGGACAGAACCTCACTAGACCATGATGGCGTCTGGGCTGGTGAGTGGTTTGGGAACTACGTATGTACATCAAACTTCACATTTCACTATAAGCAGCAATAAGAAACCACATGGCACCAGCATTCTGCCTGGAAGTTTCCTTAGTTTGATCATCCAGTTAATTAGGTACATTTATTATTTTACACATTACTTCAGATGGGTATGTTGCTAACCTTCCTGTGACTAAATCATTGGTGTTTCCAGTCCTTGAGTTTCTGAAATCATTTAATCACTTTCCTTTATGCCCCTACTGGTAGCCTCTCCAGAGACCCCAGCCCTCTAGTCAGGCATCTTAGTATTTCACTAACTCTCTCATCAGAATCCTTTTAGCTTCTGCTCATTGTCTGATCCTCCCATCACAGTTATTTGTTACAGCAGCTTTCTGTATCCAGATTTTCTAGATCTGTAGCTGTCATTTATTGCTGAGAAAGCTAACACTTCCAAATATAGCAGTTTGAACCATAAAAATGTATTATTTCATACAGTTTTTAGGTAGGTCAGGAATCAGGCTTTTGGGGTGTTTTGGGGTCAAATTTGTTCATGAGGTTGTAGTCAACATGTTTTTTAGGCTACAATTATGAGGAAACTTAGCTAGGCTGAAGTATCTGATCCACATGGCTACACGGATCACCACACCACCTGAACCGCACCACAGGGTCCTTAATTATCTTCATGTTTTTTTATCTGTCTTCCCCCATCAAAAATTTTCCAAAAGATACCGAAGTAGGAATCACAATTTCCTTTTGACCTTGGCTTAGAAGTCATACATCATAATTTCGACAAAATCACATTGGTTCTCAAGGTCATTCTTTTTGGATGTGAGAGGCAAATATATCACTATGTGAGTACAAGAAGGAAAGAAAGGGCCATTTTTGACCCGATTTCCATGCTACTGCTATTCCATCTCTCTCTGTCTCTCCCCCTCACTCCCCTCCCCCATCCTTCAGCTTTATTGAGGTATAAATGGCAAATACTATTGTAGGATATTAAAGGTTTACAATGTGATGGTTTGACATTTGTACCCTTTATGAAAGGACTCCCTGCATCATGTTAATTAACTACCTCTTGTTCAATTTCTCAAAACAGACACTTCATATAGTTTGTCAAGTTTTCTAGTTGTTTACAATGGGAAGGCAAGTTCCACAAGATTTATACCTTCATGAGTGGAAATGGAACTATGTTACCATTGTTCTGACATAAAGAACAAAGTGATAAATCAAGTTATGTAAAGTGGAATTTTGGACTCATACTTTTGAAAAGTTGAACAAGCCTCCAAGGGAGCAATTTAAATATTTAAAAAATCCAAATCTATAGTTTATATAAGATGTTTGAACTAAATATATAAATTTTGGAGCCATCAGTATATAAATAGCTTTTAAAGTCATAGGGTTAAATGAGATCACATATGGAGGAACAAAAAGAGGTGTTGAAGACCGAGTTCCAAGGCACTCTACAATCTAGAACTTATGAGGATGAGAAAGTTCCAGAAAGGATATGGAAAAGTAACAATTAGAGAGGTAGGAAAAGAGGAAAAAAAACCCCAAAACCCTTCATGTATAGTTCATATAAATGTGAAGAAAATTTTTTAGAAGGTAATCAACTGTACCAGATGCTGACAAAGTGGTATCTAAAGACTGACTATTGGACTTGAGAAGCAGACTCAAAGTCATCTTTTCATCCCAAGTCCAGTATCAGAAAAACACATAAAACAAACAAAAGGCTTGCTGATCCATTCAAATCCACTGTTTGGTTGTTTGGTTGCACAATTTAATCCTTTAGTCTCCTTTCTCTCTTCTTTATAATCTCTCACTAAGAGATTGCCCTTAATACCACAGTCCTCAAAACACCTTTGGATTCCAAGTGCTAACTTGGGGAGTCCATCTGCAGTTGTAACTCTACGGTGTTCACATACAACTGACCAGAGAGAGAACAACCAGAGCAGCATATCCTGTATCACGTGCTTCTACTTTGGCCAAAATGGGATTTAAATTTTGGCAGGAAATGAAAGAAATTTTGTATTTTGGTTAGTACTTGTGCTTCTTACCTCAAAATATAAAGTGAGATAACCCCAGGTATGTGTTGGTAAATTGAATAGCTTGCAAACAGCCAATATGTTTTAATGCTTTAATTAGAAATAAGGAAAGAATGAATCTGTGATTATTACCTTGTAATGTCATTGACATTACAGCAAGTGGCACATCCATATGTGAAAAGCATGTATAGAGGATGATAAAAATAATTCAAAATGTTTAAGCTCATATAAAAGTGCAATTTGGGGCAACGTGAAACAGCATTTAAATGAACATAAATTCCTTTTCATTATATAAATCAAAATAATATGCTTTTTCAAGTGAATTTTCCAAATAACTGCAATGTAGTTCTAAGACACATTAAAAATAATTTTCAGGAATTTTAGTTCAAAATATTGTATATCTGGAAGCCCCTGATATAATCTTGCAAACTTTTATTAAAACCACTTATGAATTAAAAAAGAAGAGGCCAGAAACTCACAATCATACTTAATCCAAAGTTTTACAGACAATGTGACATGAAATATAGTTAGGAATCCCCACTAAGAAAAATGGAACCAAACAAAAATTACCTTTGACTTTGACAGGCCATAATTTCTTGGCTTCTCATGAAACACAAAATCATATGGCAAAAATGTATGTCTCTTATTGTTTAGTCCACTGTGGTTTTTTGTTTGTTTGTTTGTTTGAGAATCAGGTCTTGTATCAATCAGATAGCTCTCTCTCTATTTGATAGTCCTTTACCAAAAGCTGGAATTAATATTGCTGAGAGAAAAAAAATACATATATATATATATATATACATACATACATATATATATATATTTACTTTCTTATTCTTCCCATCCCACTCCCCGAGGGTTCTAGCGTTCCAGATTTAGTGTATCTGAAATTGGCTCTTTTTTTTAAAAATGTTTATTTATTTATTTTGAGAGAGCAAGAAAGTATAGCAGGGGAGAGGCAGAGAAAGTAGGAAAGAGAATCCCAAGCAGGTTCCACACCATCAGGGCAGAGCACAATGCCAGGGACTGGATTTCATGAATGGTGAGATCATGACCTGAGCTGAAATCAAGAGTCGGATGCTTAACTGACTGAGCCACCCAGCCACCCCTGAAATGAATTTATACATATAATTAGAGGAGAGGGTGCCTGGGGGATTCAGTTGGTTAAGTGTTCAACTTTGGCGCAGGTCTTGATTGCTCAGTTCTGGATTTCAAACTTGTGCTCTGTGCTGACAGCTCAGAGCCTGGAGGCTGCTTCAGATTCTGTGTTTCCCTTTCTCTCTGCTCCTCCAACACTCACACTCTGTTTGTCTCTCTCTCTCTCAAAACTAAATATTTTAAAAATTAAACAAAATAATTTGGAGGAAAAAAGTAAACTAATTTTCACTGAAATTCTTCTATGTATATCTAGTTTAAATTTGTATGCCATTAGAATATCAATCTGAAGGGTAGTCAGAAGGCTGGCCCATGCCACCATTTTTCTGTTTTCCCACAGAGATTGCAAATTGTTTAAAATGTCTTTGAAACAAGTGGTATTGCAGTATAATATATTCTGGAAGTTTCTGTAGTTTCAGTGACATTAAAGGTCAAAAGACAAAAAGCATTATGCATTTTGGCTAATACTGTGGAAGAAAAGAACTTGCTGGTCAGCCTACAAAAATACAAGCCTGGTAAAGCTTTGCCATAGATGTCAGCTTCTAGAAGAATCAGAAGAGAAACATTTCTTTGACAAACATCTACTGCAAGGTCTAGAAGAAATTTCACAAGAATGCTTTACACCCTTAAAGTGTGTAGGAAAGCACAGACTATGCTCCAGTTATATAATTTATAAAGGTAAATTAGGCAAATGCATGAGATGAAAGGGATTTGGATAAGGTAAAACATGATTGCACACAGCCTCAAGACCCAATAGCAGAACTGAAATCAACATTAGGAGTTGTAAAAAGAAATTTTAAAGTTTTATAATATTAGTAGGATAGGTAAAATAAAGGATAACTTGAGATCCCACCTAAGGTCATGGATGACAATGACCAGGAAAAAGAATAACGAGACTTTACTACTCTGTAGTTATTAACTCCAGAGAGAAGAGAATATAATAACTATTGATGTAATTGATGTCTCTTGGAGGTCAGGACAAATGTATCAGCAGCAATAGCCAAATATGTTTCTCACATTTCTTAACTAACTTTTACAAATTTTATTTTATTTTTTTAAATGTTTATTTTTGAGAGACAGAGAGAGACAGAGCACGAGCAGGGGAGGGGCAGAGAGAGAGGGAGACACAGAACCTGAAGCAGGCTCCGGGCTGTGAGCTGTCAGCACAGCCCGACCTAGGGCTCGAACCCACAGACGGCAAGATCATGACCTGAGCTGAAGTTGGACACTTAACCAACTGAGCCACCTAGATGCCCCCAGGTTTACAGATTTTAAACCTTTGCTTTCTTTTCAGCACATTCTATATTTCTGGGTTACTGACCCTGTCATTTATAGAGAT
>NC_043709.1:88673024-88674640 GCF_006229205.1 Suricata suricatta
GGAAATGTCATTCCCTGCCCAAGGCTGCATCAGAAACCCCTGTCACAAGTAGACTTGGAACACAAGCTTCGTTCACAGTATTGGGAGTCACCTCCTATCTGTCATATTCTTGTACTTACCTAAAATAGTTCTTTTTCATATTTAAATAATACATATATTTTAAAGGGTAAAAGCTACTGGTATATAATCTCATTTTCTCTGTCATAGAAGCCAGACCGCTCCCCAGAGTCTCATAAATGATGAGAGAAATTCTTCAAATCATGATACTGTGAATGTAATGTCATCGACAAGAAGGATTCTTGATGCTAAAAGCAGGTGTGCCGGTGTGAATATGTAGCCGTCCCATACTGAGGAGCCATATATTTCACAGTGAGGCTCTGCACACGGAAATAAACAGCCATATGGCAGACAAACTTACTTTTTACTGCTTCATTTTATTTGTTTCAAAATAGTGCAATGCCACAAATCCAGAATATTAACAACGCTCCATCTGGAGAAATGTAAGTTTTGGAGCCCCGAACCAGCACGTTAACAATCCCACAAAACTTTGGAAATTCAGTTGACTCCAAATTTGGAACACACTTTGTCAACCCAGCATGCCTCCCTAATGTTATGCTGGGGCTCAGATAAAAATGCGTCTAAAATGGGGAAATCTGCAATTTTAAAATGTTTAATTTAAATATTTTTGTTGACACCCTTGTCTATAGTTCTAATAGACAATGGGATAATTTCATTAGTAAATAGCTCTATAAATTTAGCTTTATCTGTCCCTATTTTGCAAATGAGAAATAAGACTATACAGAGTGTTCCGTGCTGCTGATCCACATTTGGAATCCTAGCTATTTAAATTAGAAATAAGTGACTGATGCTCTCTTTCTTAGTTCAACACAAATTTTATTTAGATTCATTTGGATTTTCTAGGCAGAGTACAAGAGATGAAAATGAACAGAAGATGAGCTCTGATTTCAAGGGACTTGACTAAATATAATATCTACAATAGATTGCAAAAGATTTAAAGTTCTGTTGGATATGTACTTTATTTGATGAGACATTAAAGACATTATATGGAAGTGATGTATTTTTTGACCATTAGGAAGCTACAGAATTTGGATGGTGGAATCAAGAAAATCAATAACAACCAAGCAAACTTCAGGGTTATGTATTTATGGAAAGCCCTAGCATATCATTGTTTATTTTATGTATTCTGGTTTTTTGTTTTGTTTTCCTTTAACCCATATTTTAAAAAAATTTTTAGTGTTTTTTTATTTATTTTTGAGAAACAGAGAGAGACAGCACGAGCAGGGGAGGGTCAAAGAGACAGGGAGACACAGAATCTGAAGCAGGCTCTAGGCTCTGAGCTAGCTGTCAGCACAGAGCCCGCCATGAGGCTCGAACCCACGAACTATCTCGAACCCACGAACCGTGAGATCATTACCTGAGCCATAGCTGGACCCCAAACCGACTGAGCCACCCAGGCACCCCTCCTTTAACCCATATTAAAGAATTGAATTGTAAAGTATTATCAAAACATCCATAACCACATAGCTTACTGAACATTTGTAAATCTAGTACACATAAAACAATCACTTAATATAGGTAAAAAAAAAAAAAGAATG
>NC_043709.1:88674740-88766971 GCF_006229205.1 Suricata suricatta
AAACTCTCCTCAGATAAAACTGTTGAGACTTAATGGTTACTTCAATATTTTACTGAGGCACTCAGTCCATTCTTTTATGGAAATGCCAGGCTTTATTACACAAATTTTGCAGTCTTTTTACAAAATTTTAACTTCTTTGAACCTGGATAGTATGAAATATCTCTTCAACAAGTCCTACTTACTTAAGTGCATAAAATAAGCCCTAGGAACATTCAGATACTTGTTGAATCTATAAACACCAAACATATATTAAATACAGTTTATTATTAAAGAGGAAGAATCAGTCCATATAGTAGAGTTATACAATCTCATTATGTGGTTGGAGAAATATAACTATGAATGAAAACAACTCTATTCTTAAAAAATATACCCTTATAAATTATTCTTTCTCTTTCTTTTGCTGTTATTTATGTTTTGTCCAACTATTGGGTAAATTCTGTTTTCTTTTGCAACATTTTCAGTATCAGTCAACTTTAGGCCCATGTTATTAAAGATGCTTCACTAGAAATGTCACACTGTGACCATCTGAATTTTTCCAGGTTTTATTGACAAACGTGGTCACACCCATGTCTTACTAAAGCACCTAGACCAGTTGTTATTTCTGCTCACCAGGTCTGATCAGCATGATTTATGAAAGGGTAAATCAGAGGCGCGTGGGTGGCTCAGTCGGTTAAGCGACTGGCTTCTGCTCAGGTCATGATCTCACGATTCGTGGGTTCGAGCCCCGTGTGGGGCTCTGTGCTGACAGCTCAGAGCTTGGAGCCCGCTTCGGATTCTGTATCTCCCTCTCTCTCTGACCCTCCCCTGCTTGAGCTGCCCCTCTCTGTGTCTCAAAAATAAATAAAAAACATTAAAAAAGGGTAAATCAGTGTGAAGTTCTGTGAATGTTTTAGTTTCTTAGGCAGCTATAGCAAACTGCCACCGGCTGAGTGGCTTAACAAAACAATTTATTTTTCCTCCAATACTGGAGTCTAAAAGTCAAGGTGTCAGCAGAGGTGTTTCCTTCTGAAGGTTCTGAAGAAGAAGGTTCTATGCCACTCTCCTACCTCCTGGTACTGGAAGGAATCCTTGGCATTCCTGGGCTTGTAGATGCCTCCAATCTCCGCTCTGTCTTCACATGGGGTTCTCCCTGAGCATTGTGGTCCTCTACGACAGTGCCACCCGTCATACTGGATCAGTGGTCCATTCAACTACAGTAAGATCTCATCTTAACTAGTGACGTCTATAATAAGCCTCACCAAATAAGGTGACATTCTGAAGTAATGGGGATTAGAACTTCAACACATCTTTTTTGGAGAAGACACAATTCGACCCATAATGGATACACCTTCAGATATATGCAAAGAACATTATGTCAGAGAGCAGGAATTCTGGTAAAACGTTAAGGAAACCACTAAAGGTACAACGCTGATGCTACCAGTTGAACACAAACTTTTTCTGATCCTACTTGAGAATTGGCTTTTAAAAGTACTTGTAAAATGGGTGGAGAAATCATTTTACTCCTATAAATCAATCACCTTCTGATTTAAAGTTATGTTAATCTTCAATCACTGTCAAAGTTCTCTTTGGTTTTTGTCAGCTTAAATGATGTGACAGGAATAACCACTCCTATGTTTTTAAGTCTTTTTTTTTTTTTTTTAGTGGTACTAACTCCTGAAATTCTCTTACGGATGTGGTGCATTTAGTTTGCTGTTTGAGAATGAGATTCTATGCAGGGAGCTTACTTACCCTTAGTTTTTCTTGCCATCCGCGGCCTGATTGTCAGGTCAAGGCACCAATGTGAAGATTCTATAAGTTGCCATGCCTATCCCAATGAAGCACTCATGGATAGGAAAAAATAAAAATAGGACAGTTTGAAACTCTGCTAGACCCACTGTGAGACCAAGCTGGACCAAAACTCAATTAATCACATTATCACCATAAGCTCTTGATGGTGGTCTATAAATAATTGGAAGAAAACTTGTAATATTAACATATATACTCTTCATTTAGGGAGATGAGTCTCCATTTCAATCATAGAGCTTCAGGCTGTCAAGAACTGTGAGAAATCTAACATTGTATCCTCTTCGCAAGCTAATAATTTGACCTATCACAGTTTCATGGATGCTGCCAGAAGACAAGAGATTCCTGTGTCAGAGACAAAAGATTTTATTGCTCAAAGGCAAGAAGATAACATGCTTCATTTTTGCATTGGTTCCCTTTCCCACGATTTCCACAGGGTCATGTGGATTGATCGACCCATGTAGATGCTGTACATGCAGTGAATTGGTATCTGAAGCACAGACCACCATGTTTAAGAAATTCCAATCTTCTATAGTAGATTACAAACAGACCTGCCTGATTTTGCCCCAGATCATAACATTATGTTTGTTATCCTGACAAAAACCAAGTCTGTCCTCTGACCCAGAAGGAGGTACTATCTCTCTCTTTTACAGTTGTTTGTTATATAAATATCTTTATAAAGGTAGTCCAAGAGAAAAAGTTGTTTATACTTTTGCTCAAAGACTTACCAAAAATAAATAAATAAATAAATTATTTATTTATTTGGAGAATTGTTTCTCAGCACAAGTATGAATTTATTTAAGCCTGGAAAATGGGCAACAGTTAATTACTTAATTGATTTCTACTAACCAGATTTAATTTTTTCCCATAATATAGATGAAGCAATAGTTTTGTGAATTGCTGGTACCCCCAAATTAATTGCTTCTCAGTGCATTTGTGATGGAGGGTCTTCTTGGCCTTTATGTTAGTAGAGTCAGCAGGAGGTGGCAGTGGGAGAGGATGTCAAGTAAAACATAGAAATTAAAACAATTCCAACCTTTTTAGCCTTAGGATTCTTTTCTCCACATAATGATAAGGAAGTTCTGGCATTTTTGCCCAATATAGTATAGGTTATCATTGAACTCATATTTTATTTGGACTGTTAGAGCCAATATTCACAACTTTAGTGAACTATTAAATACAAAATGCCTAGTAATTAAAAATTGAAAATTGAAAAAATTGAAATTTTTATTGAAGTATAGTTGATGTACGATGTTATATTGACTTCAGATGTATAATATAGTGATTCAAAAATTCTATATCTTACTCAGTGTTCACCACAAAAATGTAATCACCACATGTCACCATACAATGATTATTATTAACTATGTAACTCATGCTGTACTTTTAATTTCTGTGACATTTATTTTATTGACCTGATCCTTCTTGAATTAGCCTTTAGAATCCATTTCTGGATATACTTCTTGCTCTTCTGCTGATAAAAATTGGCAAGATTTTTCAAATATCTTGGCAGCTAAGTTATTTTAATAAGATCTCCCTAGAGATGCCTATGTGGCTCAGTTGGTTGAATGTCCAACTCTTTATTTCAGCTGAGGCCATAGAGATCCTATGGTCCCAGGATCAAGCCCCATATTGGGCTCCATGATGAGAGCCTAAAACCTGCTTAGGATTCTCTATCTCTCTCTGTCTCTCTCTCTCATAAATAAATAAATAAAACATGAATACATAAAGCTCTTCCTAGATATCATGTAATCTCAATCTCTGGATCAAAAGCAATGAGGAAATTTGGGGATGAATACTGAGGATAATATGTACCCCTCTGCTAAGCAATTCTACATGTGAAAGTTTGGGTATTCAGTGTTCTCATATTTATCTAAGTCTGACCAAATTTTGCCATCCCAAATCTTAGGGTTCCCTTCCTTTCCAATTAATGCCCTATTCTTAATATAAGTAATTTGGTCAGGCTATAAATTCACCTTGGAAGCAAGTTGCTCACTCTACCTGTGCATAAGCACTCTGGTTTTCTACTTTTGTTTTGAGTGTTAAGTCCCTGAGTTTATCATGTACTTTTACCAAACTCTCTATCCAGTAATATGGCAAAGAATCTTGTTATCTTATTGTCATCATTATCAACACACTTGAAAGATACACCAGCTTCTTGATTCTCCAAAGTTTTCCCTTCAATCATCACTTCTTCCAAAGCAAACACACAGGATAATACATGTAATACTTCTGAGTCTATAGGCCATACATATTTGTTATCCTATATTGGTTTGCCAAAATGTTATTGCTGTTTTCAATCTCTTACAGGCAAGCAACTCATTTCCACTCTCCTATCTTTGAGATATATTTCCTAGGGTCATTCAAGTAACAAGAACTCCATTAGTCAAGGTTCCATCAGGAATATAGAAATAATTTGGAATTTTAAATAGATGAAATTTAATGCTGGAGATTTTTTTAAAGAAAGATAATAAAACTGCTGAGAACACTAATATAGAATAGGAAGGGAAAGGTGGACTGCTAGATATATTACCCAAACAAAGGAATATCTGATTCCTTTTTTTTCCTAATCCCCAACATCTTCCCACTGTGAACTACTAGCTGAAACTAGCTTGAAATAGTTATAAAGGGATATTTAGAAATATTGTTGACTGCAAGGCAAAGCAGAATACGGCGGATAGATTAATGCCTTCCTCCCACCCCAAAGATGTTTATATCCAAATCTCTGGAACCTATGAATATATTATGTTTCATGGCTAGAGGGAATTACGATTGCAGATGTAATTAAGGCTACTAATCAGTTGATTTTAAAATAAAGAGACTATCATGGATTATCTGGATTGACCCAATATAATCACAAGTTTCTTTTAAATGTGGAAGAGTTAGGCATAAGAGAGAGAAGATGCAGGAAATAAACAACTTTAGAATGATGTGATATGAAGACTCAACCCACCATTGTTGGCTTTGAAAATGGAAGGGGGCTTCCAGCCAAAGAATGCAAGCAGCCTCTAGAATTTGGAAAGGGGAAGGACACAGGTTTTTTCTAGAGACTTCAAAAGGAACAGAGCCCCACAGATACCTTGTTTTTAGCTCAGTGACACCCATATTGGAATAATGATCTCCATAACTATAAGACAATAAATTTGTATCACTTTAAGCCACTAAATTTGTAGAAATTTGTTATGGGGGCAATAAGAAATCAATACACAGAGCAAGGTAAGCGGTATAGATATGAGGAAATTGACCACATCTTAATTCCCAACATAGTTT
This sequence comes from Suricata suricatta, assembly GCF_006229205.1. Classification (NCBI taxonomy): domain Eukaryota; kingdom Metazoa; phylum Chordata; class Mammalia; order Carnivora; family Herpestidae; genus Suricata; species Suricata suricatta. Next base: position 88,679,793 of record NC_043709.1, read on the forward strand.
ACACATCATGCATGATAGAGAAAGTGCCAGATCTTTCAATGCATAAACCTTAGGATATGTATAAATACCAGCGGGATCAACCTCTTTTTTACCATTCAATTATATTATCCTGAAAAGGAAATTATATTAATAAATTTAAATGCATTAAAAATCAATACTTAAGTTTTTAACAATTTATATGGTATGATTCATACATAAGTACACATTATCCCATTTTAAACTGACTTGTCCTCAAGCACTTAAGGTCAACTCTCAAAATTACTATCAGAATCAAATATTGGTTCAGTGAGTCCAGCTTAGACTCCTGGAGAATTCTAGAATGGCATCAAATCCAGCAGTCTACTGTTCCCAAATCTTAAGGAATGTATGGTTATTTTCTATCCAGGTAGATGGGTTAGCTTAGAACTGAGGCCATCAAGGAAACCCAGACAAAATAAAGAGACTTAGTCCTCGGTTGACAGGACCCTGTAATTATTCAATCCAAAGGTTTCAATTGCAGAAAAGAATGATTCAGGGCAATTTAGATGCTTAGTATGTAAGTTCGGAGTTATATGCTCAGAGTGTATTATCCAATGTCAGGTTGCAGAAGTCTTAGAGGACATAGGAGAACTGCAACATAGTTACACAAGCGCAGACTTCCTTATTCAGAGGAAGCCAAGCATAGAGACAAAAATAAAAACACAAATCCACAACCAACAAGAAAAACACACATGCACGTGCATGCACACGCGCACGCGGGCGCGCGCACACACACACACATGCACACACATAAAAACAAAACAAAACACCAACAGAAAACAAGCCAGGCAGTAATAAAAAAACAAGAAACAGAGTAGAAAACAAGAGACAGCATTTCAGGATCCCAGGAAGTCAAGTGGCTCCTTTAATCAGCCCAGCTACAATGATTGCTTTCTTGTCCTGCTTTAAAGTGGTCTTGTTCTTGATAAAATTAATTCACAATACAGGTTGCTACTCAGAGTAAGGAAAGTGCAGACACTGTTAGAGAGAGAGGAATCTCTTCATCTGAGAAGCAGAGTACCAATAATAATCTGTTTCAATGTTTTATTTTATTCCTGTAGTCAACAGATAGTATGTAAATAACTATGATACTACAGTCATTGTGCTACTCACTGAAAATAGCAGGATAACCGTGCTCATGAAATGTGTGGTTGATTAGCTTCAGGATCTGGGTTCGTCTGAACCATCCTCTAAGTTGTTGTGTGCTTTGTGGTCCTAAACTAAATTATTCTTCAGAGTTCAAGTGATCTTACACTCTGTGAAAATAAGGCAGTTGATCATTACCATCCAAATCTTTTTCATTAAAATTGGAGTATTTACATTTCTCCCAGCAGTAGTCATCATTAGGCATATTTTTTACTTTTTATTTTTATTCTTTTTTTCTGGATCATCTCAAAGTTTTGCATGTCTTATTTGGGTTATGGAACTTAAAGTTACACATAGGAAAACCTCGCTTATATATTGGATAATGACAAGCAAGATATCTAAATAGAGGAAGTTCACAGTTTTCTTAAAGGGTTAAGAAATGTCCTGGATTTCTGAAGATAAAACCTTGCAGTATCTCTTAGAAACTAACATGAAAACAGAATCTTGCAAGAGACCTTAAAGCACAAATGTGTAGGATTTCTTAGAGGGAACAGGCTACTTCTAGAGTTAGTACTTTCTTGTGGTATTGTAGCATTTTAGCATGTTAAAGATAAAACACATTTAATAATCACAGGAGAGAATGCAATTATAAAAGGAAGTTCATCTCCACCCTCTTCCTCTTCGGTTTAGCCGGAAAACGGGAGTAAACATGTGTTTGTAGTTCAATTTTAAAGGCATGGGAAAATGATAGTTCTAGGTTAAATAATTCTGGCCCCAACTAGCAAGTCAGGAGCAGCATGGATGCAGAAATTGATGTGTTGATGCTTCCGATATGATCCCACTGGGTCATCTGAATAAAATATGCAGTGCTAATCCTGTCAGAATAATCCAACTTAATCATGTCCTTAATTTAAGATATTGTTTCTCTCCGAATTTTTCTATTGTTTGCCAAACCAGGATTTTACTGCTTGGTAAATATTTTCTGACTGTAACATTTATGCTGGCATAATTGAATGGTTATATGCAAGCCTTTATTAATTAGGCTATGAAGTCTCTATCATTCTTAATTCAACATGTGACATAAGAAAGCTGTGTCCAGAAATAAAGGCATAGAGCTGGCATTTTGGCAAATTACCACATCCTGTCTTCTCACTTGTGATTATGCTAAGAAAAGAAATAAACAAATCTCTTCTACCCATAACAAAGTTGCAGGAGACTCTATCTGAAAATATGTGCTGATATTTACTCCAGAAGAACATAGAGATAAAAACTTGAATTTGGAACACTGAGCTAAAAGCAGTTGACCTGTGCAGCTTATAGCTATGTTTAGATACAGATGCAAAATATTTTAGAAGTGGAGGCAGTGATAAGACAGGATGGTGTGGAAGGTTGGGTAGGTAAGATATCCAAAACATTGAAGATTCTTTCTAGTAGTTACATGCTCATGAAAAAGAAGAAATAATTACTGTGTTGAAATAGCCAAAATAATGGGGCGCCTGGGTGGCTCAGTTGGTCAAGCATCCGACTTTGGCTCAGGTCATGATCTCACAGTTTGTGAGTCCGAGCCTTACCTCAGGCTCTGTGCTGACAGCTCAGAGCCTGGAGCCTGCTTTGGTATTCTGTGTCTCCCTCTCTCTCTGCCCCTCCCTGCTCAATCTCTGTGTGTGTCTCTCTCTCAAAAGTACATAAACACAGGGGCACCTGGGTGGCTCAGTTGGTTGAGCGAACCACTCAGCTCAGTTCATGATCTCACAGTTTGTAGGTTCCAGGCCCTCATTCAGCTCTGTGCTGACAGCCTGCTCAGAGCCTGGAGCCTGCCTAAGATTCTGTGTCTCCTTCTCTTTGACCCTCCCCCACTAGCACACTGTCTCACTCAGTCTCTCAAAAATAAATAAATGTAAAAAAACTTTTTAAATACATAAACATTAAAATTTGCAGTTAAAAAATAAATAAAATAGCCAAAATAAATTGCAAGATTTTTATTGATACTATGTAGATTTAAAGTAAAAAAAAAATAACATTGACTGAGAACTCAAACTTGTGTTGGTATCGACATAACCTCAGTGAATCTCACAAGCTATATCTAGGGCAATGGGAAAATAAATATTTCATTATATTTTATCAAACAGGGAATTTAAAAAGATGTAGCTGGTTTATGCAAACTCCATAGTCTAATTAATGTTATTTATTATTTGGAATATATTTACTTAACAAACACTATGAAAGGATTAGAGCTGCTAACTTACTTACTAAAATATTACAATGTTTTTAAGAAAAAAATTTCTTGCCATTGCATTCTTCAGCTGATGCAGCTTTGAATTATAGTTATTACGAATTTACTGTGTACAGTTAAAAGGGGAGAAACTTTCAAATGTAGTGAATGGAAAGAATAAAAGCGAGAAGGAGCAATTAAAGATTTGGTCGTTTCACCTCAGATCTCAAAAGATGATACAAATTGATCCATAGCTAATAATTCCTCTTAACGCACACATACATTTTTCAAAACTTTCCAGAGTATAACTAAAACTGAGGACTAAGGCATTCATAAATGTTATATTAGGAAGCTTTTACTTTATGATGCAAACCGTGACTGTGACCCAAAGCAGAAACACACAATACCTCTCTGTGGGATATTCAGTCACTTCCATTCTCTTTGATGCCTTCTTCAGTTTCTGGAAAGGAGCAGAGGGCGCTCAGGTTTGTGGCCTGCTCCCCTGTTGTCCTTCATTCTATAGTCACTGAAACCAAGATGAGACCACAGCAGCTCACACGTGCACATGCACACAAGCCCCTGGCTTTCATCAGTAACTTTTCTTCTTTATGAAAGTCTCTAACGGAGAGCAGCGCACCTGATCATACCGTCCACCCAGCTCCACTCACCACGGTCGCCTGGGAAATGCGCAATCGCAGAAAACTCCACAGAAGTTTTCTTCATCCCTAAGATCCTCAAATGAGTTCTTTTTTTCTTCTAGTATTGAGGAACGGCTGAACCCAATGCCTTCATGGACATGCAAGAATTGATGGATCATTAAGGTTTTTATCCTTGGCAACCTCTTTAGGTATTTTACACTTCTGGCAGAACTAACACGGGGTTGAGTCAGCGTCTCCATGACCAAAAGTGGTGGCCCTAACCATCTGTCATTGGATAAGGCCTCTCAAGAATGAGGAAAGAATAACTCTTATAAATTGAACTTATTTTTATTTTTTTTCTTAGTGTATATTGAATTTTTCCTAAAATTTGTAAAGATAATAACCATTTTATAGTTATATCAACTTTGTTTTTACCTCACTAATGTAAACCCTTTTTAAAAAATGGTAAAGTGATGCAACAAAATAAACAACAAAAATAACAACAATAATACATAGATCCAAATATGAGCTTGATCTTTTTGTACTTGTTGGGGCTGATTTGTGTCCCAGTATGTGATCTATTCTGAAGAACGTTCCATGGGGACTGGGGAAAAATTTGTATTCCACTGTTCTAGGATGAAATGTTCAGAATATATTTATTAAGTCCATCTTGTCCAGTGTGTCATTAAAAGCCATTGTTTCCTTGTTGATTTTCTGTTTATATTATTGACCCATTGCTGTAAGTGGGGTGTTAAAGTCCCCTACTATTATGGTACAATTATCAATGAGTTTCTTTATGTTTGTGATTAACTGACTTATATATTTGTGTGCTATCATATTTGGAGCACAAATGTTTGTAATCATTAGACCTTCTTGGTGGACAGACCCCTTAACTATGATATAATGTCTTTCTTTATCTCTTGTTCCAGACTTTATTTTAAGATTTAGATTGTCTGATATAAGTATGGCTACTCTGGCTTTCTTTTGGTGACTATTAGCATGCTAGATCATTCTCCATCTCCTTACTTTCAATCTGAAGGATGTCTTTATGTCTAATATCGGTCTTTTGTAAACAGCCTATTGATGGATCTTGTGTTTATTTTTATCCATTCTGCTACCTTATATCTTTTGATTTGAACATTTAGTCCATTGACGTTTCGAGTGAGACTAGAAGATATTAATTTATTTCCATTGTGTTGTCTGTAGAGTTGGAGTTTCTGGTGGTGTTTTCTGGTCCTTTCTAGTCTTTGTTCTTTTTGGTCATTTTATTTTGTTTTGTTTTTTGTATCATCTCTTCTCCCCTCAGAGAGTCCCCCTTAATATTTCTTGCAGGGCTGGTTTAGTGATCAGAAAGTCCTTTAGGTTTTGTTTGTCTGGGAAACTTTTTATCTCTCTTATTTTTAATGGATGAAGAATTCTTGCTGTATAAAGGATTCCTGGCTGCAAAAATAACCATTTTAAAGTGAGCGATTCAATAGCATTTAGTACATTCACAAAGTTTCAAAACTTCCCCCTTTATTTAGTTTCAAGACTTGTTCATGTCCCCGAAAGGAAACTGTGTACCTATTAGGCAGACGCTCCCAATTCTCTCCCCAACCCAGACACTGGAAGCCTCTATTCTGCATTTTGTCTCTAAGAATTTATCTGTACATATTTAGTATGTATATTTCATAAAAATATACATAATACAACAGATGACCTTTAGTGTCTGGCTACTTTCACTTAGTATAATGATGTAGAAGTTCATCTATGTTATAGCATGGATCAATACTTTATTCCTTTTAATGACTGAGTAATATTTTCATTCTGCAGACATACCACTATGTGTTTATCTGGCCCTTTATTGATAGACATTTAAACTGCTTTCACATTTTGATTATAATGAATAAGGCTACTATGAACATGCATTACATAAATGTACTTGTTTATCTGTTTTCAGTTCTTTTGGATATATACCTAGGAGTGGAATATAAGGGTCATATGATAATAATATATTTAACTCTCTGAGGAACCCCAAAACATTTCCCCATGGTGGAACAATTTCACATTGCTATCATCATCAATTTTTCCATGTCTTGCAAAAATTTATTATTTTTTGGAGTAATTTTGCTTTTTAGGTTTGTTTTAGTTATAGCCATTGTGCTGTATGTAGAGTTGTACTCATTGCATGTAGGATTTTATCTGCATTGTCCTAATTAGTAATGATGTTGAACAACATTTCATGTACTTTTGGATGTTTGTATATCTTCATGTATAAATGTCCATTCCAAATAATGGTCTGTTTATAATTGGGTTATGTGCCTTTTGATTGTTCAAGTGGATATGTTTTTTATATATCATCGATATTAGACAATTATCAATATATGATTTGCAAATATTTTCTCTTATTATATAGGTTATCTTTTTACTTTCTTAATAATGTCCTTGGATGTAAGACATTTCTAATTTTGAGAAGTCCAATTTATCTATTTTTTTCTTTTGTTACTGTTATGTTGGTGTTATATTGAAGAGTCCACTGCTAAGTTGAGGGTCATGATTTACCCTTTATGTTTTCAAGAGTCTTATGGTTTTATTTATTGAATTTATATTTTTGATCCCTTTTGAGTTATTCTTTGCATATGGTAGAAGATAGAAGGCCAACTTCATATTTTTGCATGCGTATATCTACCTGTACTGGCATCTTTTTGTGAACAGACAAATTATTTCCACTGTCGAATGGTTTTGGGACCCTGTTGAAATCATTTGTTTACATATATGATTTGTTGTTGGGCTCTCTGTTCTATTTCATTGATTTATATGTTTGTCTTAATACCAGTACTACACTGTTTTGATTACTATAGATTTGTAGTAAATTTTGCAATCAGGAAGAGGGGTCCTCCAACTTTGTTCTTTATAAGTATTGTTTTGGAAGTTTAGAATGCTTTGAAATTCCATATGAATTTTAAAATCAACTTTTCTATTTTTGCAAAAAACATCATTAGGATTTTTATAGAGATTGTAATGAATCTATAGATAAATTTGGGTGGTATACACATTTTAACAATTAAGTCTTCCAATCTTTGAACACGATATATCTTTCTTGGGTTATTTAAGTTTACAAGTCTTTTATTCTTTTGGTTAGATTTATTCCTAAGTGTTTAATTCTTCAAAATGTTATTGTAAATGCAATTGCTTTCTCAATTTCTTTTTTGGATTGTTTATTTCAGGTATGAAGAAACAAAACTGATTGTGCATGTTGATCTTGTATCCTGCAATTTTATTAAATATCACTGGTTTATGGTGTATAATCCTTTTAATATGCTGTTGAATTCAGTTTGCTAGTATTTTTTGAGGATTTTGATATCTATATTCATTAGTGATATTTGTCTGTAGTTTCCTCTTTTTGAGTTGCCTTTTTCTGGTTTTGATATCAGGGTAATGTTCACCTTATAAGATATGTTAAGAAGTGTTTATTCTACTTTTTTTTCTGAAAACTTGAGAAGGATGAGTATTCATTTTCTCCTTAAATAGTTGGTACATTGCACCAGTGAAAGCTTTGGGTCATAGGAACTCCTTTGATGGAAGATTTTCAATGATTCTTCTTCCTTCTGAAGCCTGCTATTGGGACTCTATATTGAATTTTTCATGCCAGTCATTGTACTTTTCAGCTCCTAAATTTCTAGTTTTTATATAATATTTATCACTCTATTGATATCCTCTATTTGTACATATATTGTTCTCCTGGTTTTCTTTAGCACTTTGCCCATTTTTTTTTTAGCTATTTGAGCATAACTGATTTAAAGTTATTGCCTAATAAGTTCCAAGGTTTGTGCTTACTCAAGAGGGTAGTTTGTGTTAATTTCTTCTGTGAATTGGCCATACTTTCTTATTTTTTTGTGTGTGCTTTGTAGTATTTTGTTGAATGCTGGACATTTTGGATAATATGGTTACCCTGAAACATTTCTCACCCTCCTTAAGATTTGCTTTTGCAACTTGCTGTAGGCTAGAAATGTTTGTTTCCCTAAGTGCTAAGTGGTGGGGTAGGCAGCAGGAGAAGGAAGGGGAGGAGGGGGAGGAGGAGGGGGAAGAGGAGGAGGAGGAGGGAAAGGGAGAGAAGAAGAAGCAGCAAAGAAGGGAAAACTGTAAATAAAGGAAGAAAAAAATTAAAGTAAATGAATCAAAACTTTCCCAGTCTTTGCAGATGACCGTGTGCATGACTTTCTTACGTTTCTGTGAAAGAATAAGCTTCCACAGTTTCATGTTTCTGCGGAAGGATGCCTCTTTTGCCAATTTTGCTGATATAGACCCCAAAAATCTTTAAATGTGTTTCTAAGAAATTATTTATTAGAAAAAGTATGGGGTGTGAGATAAAAATTAAGTGGCAAATTATAACCCACTTTTTGCCTTAACTGGTGAATGATATACTATTTAGTAAGATGGGGGTTAGTGTAGCAAATGTAAGGTGAAATCATAAATTTGGTTTGGGATATAGGAAATTTTAGTTGGTTATTAGAGATCCAAATGCAAAACTTAATAGTGTGGTAGAAGATTTGGTTCAGTCATCACTTAGAATTAGAGAGTTCTTAGAAATCATTATTAAATGGATTTTTTTAAAAAGCTGTTATGTTAGTTCACTTAGAACTAGTGTAGCTAGATGAAAGAACGGATCTCAAGAAAGAATTTAGGACATTACAACATTGGTAAGTTGGAAATTGAAAGATAATTAAGCCCAATAAAATAGGAAGAAATAAAAAGTGAGGTAGATAGAAAAATGAAAATGTATGGTGTCCAGATGCCAAAAGCAGAAATTATTTAAAGGAAGAAGAGACCAGTTGCTTAAATGCTGCTGAGAGATCAAATATAATAATTGATCATTTTATGTACTAATATATAAGTTACTGATGTCTTAAAGTTTTAGAGAAGTAATCTCAATTTGCTTGGATTCAAAAGAAACTGAGAATAAAAATAAAGTCAATAAATAGACATGTCTTCAAAGAAATCTTATAGAAAATGGGAAGAGACAATGAGTGATAACTACAGAGAGGTATGAGGTAAAGGATTTTATTTTGAAGAGGGGATATGTAATATTATGTTTGCATGCTAATGGAAATAATGAAATGAAGAAAATGTGATTCAAGAAAAAGTAAATTATCTTAATTTAAAATATTTAAACATAACCAATGATGTAACCATTTTTCTTTCATATTCTCTGTTATCTGTCTATATTATTATTGTTTATTTCTTTATACAAATGTGATCCACTTATATATTTTAACTGTATATATATATAGTTATATATGTTATATAGTATTTCTTTATAATTTCATAAAATTCTCATAATTACATTAACAATTACATAATAATCTGTTAATATAACCCATATTTACTTAATAACTTTTCCCTTTAATATTTAAGATGTTCCTACTTTTTCTATTACGATTACTCTTATAATGAATATTCTTGTACACACCTTTTCATGACCATGTGTGACTAGTACTCTAGAATACATAAGTAAATTGCTGGATCAAAGAACAGAAACCATTAAAATTGCCATTTCCCATAATTGATTTTGAATGGAATTCAGTAAAATATTGTCACTTTTTTTTAGAGCAAGAGATATTAATTATAAAGTTCATCTGGAAGAATAAGAATAAAAAATAGAAAAAACTCAATTAGAAGAGCAAAGAGGGGTCTATGCCAACTCATGATGAAAGTATGGTATCAGTTTATAAAGACCAATGGAAGAGAATAAAAAGTGTAGAAATACCCAAGTTTATATGGAAATTTAATATAAGATTAAAAGAAAATATTGAATCTGTGGGAAAAAGTGGACGTTTGAAGAATTGATGTCAGAAAATGAAGTAGCTAGACAAATGTAGAAAAGATCAAGTTAGATTTGTTACACATGCTGTTTACGAGGAAAGCTTCCAAATGATCAGACACTTAGGTTTAAAATATATGGAAATATGGGCCCCTGTGTGGTTCAGTCAGTTAAGTGGCCGACATTGGCTCACATCATGATCTTGCTTTTCATGAGTTTGAGCCCCACATCAGGCTCTGTGGTAGTAACTCAGAGCCTGGAACCTGCTTCAGATTCTGTGTCTCCCTCTGTCTTTCTGCCCCTCCCCTGCTTGTGCTCTTTTTCTCTCTCACTCTCAAAAATAAATAATAAAACATTTTTAAAAATATGGAACTATACAAGAATCAGGGTTATATAAACAGTTGTAGATTAAAAATCTGGAAGAAATAAAGAAAACAATTGGTAAATGTGACGATATAAAAGAGAAATGATTAATGTCCAATTAGGAAGATATTTACACTTTTTGTCAAAAACAAAAGTTTAATATTCTAAGTTATAGAGTGTACAAACATTCAGAGCCATTGCAGACAACCCTACAGCAAAATAAATAAGAAACACAAATAGTCTGTTTACACACAGCCTTCCCCTTCTCTTCTTCTCTTTCCTCTTCCCCATCATCAGGCTTCAGGCATACGAAGAGGCATCTCCTCATACATAATTTAATTAAATGAAAACAATTTTCTCAACTTTCAGATTGGCAAAAATCTCACTTTTTGATAACACATTGCTTTGATGAAATATGGGGAAATTGAAGATGGAAAGTCGGAATATATAATTATACAATCCTATTGAGAAAATTGGCAGTACTTAGCAAAATTACATGTGACTTTTTTTTAATTCAAAATTCCATGTCTAGAAATCTATCCCAAAATACATTACCAAAATTTTGGAAATAAAGTGACTGCACATAAGTTTTGATAACTACAAGTTTCATAGTATTCATAACAAAAACAAAAACAAAATGGAAACAACTCAAATATCCCTTTATAGGAGACTTGGTGATGATGGTACATCAGCCAATGAAGTAAATTGCAGCTACAGAAAAGAATGAAGAATAGTTCTATGTAATGAAACGAAGGTATCTTCAGCCAATTATATATATGTATATATACATAATATTTCTTTATTTTGAGAGAGAGATAGCAGAGGAAGAGCAGAGAGAGAGAGGGAGAGAGACAATCAAGCACAGAGCCCGATGCAGGCTTGATCTCATGAACCATGAGATTATGACCTGAACTAACGTTAAGAATTAGTCACTTAATGGACTGAACCATCCAGGGGCCCCCAGGCAATATAATTAAGAAGCAAGCAAGATGGGAGAAAGTATATGCAGTGATGTATATGTGCAATCCAAGAAAGGGGAGAAACACAAACATAGGTGTGTCTGGCTGCCCTAGCAAGATAGATGGCTAAACTTAAAAGCAAAAAAGATGTTCCCAATGTGAGAGGAAAGGAGCAAAATGGAGGGGACAGGAGTACAATCTAGACTTCTCTAAATATGCCTTAATTTCTAGATTGGATTTTGTTGCTATAGAGATGTTAAGATATTTATGAAACAATTCTAAATTTACAAAAGCCTTAAAATCTAAAGCAAGATAGAACAAATGAGCCTGTTGTGTTTCAAGTTTGCAGTACATCATAAAAGGAAAATTATTTCAAGTGACTCAAAAAAGTTTAGTGACCATTTATTCCTTTAAATATATGCCCTAAGAACAAAATAAAACTACCAAAATATTTAAATTGCGTTAATCTTCATATTACTAGTAATAACATTGGGATTGCTATTCTGATACATGTATATATATGTGTGTAGACATATATAAACATATACACATATAAAAATTATGTCAATTTGATTAAGAAGCAATAAATCTAGCATAAGAACAATTGGTTTGAAATAGTCAAAATAGTTCTGTTAAAAAAACTTTAGTCTTACCTGTGAATTGCAAATATCAGATACTTAAATTCAGTATATATAATCTCTTCTAACATCTTACACATTTTCTATTAAAATTCTGAAAAACACCACAGCAATGAGTGACTCAAGTGCCCAGATTATGGTCTCTAAATGTCATTTCTCACTGTAAAAAATAGAAAAATGGAAAAATTGTTGATACCATATCTGGCAGGGGACAAATATAAAATGAGTTTCAATAATTTGTTATAGTGACAAACACTGTTTCTACGACTACTTGGACTGTGACAAAGAGAATTAAAGTCAACCTGATGAGGTTATCATGTGTCAAAGTTGGACAGTTTAACCATCAGTAAGAATGATAACTAAAACACACATAGGGTATGTTAAAACTAATATATTTATAATGACACCTAAATAGTAGACTCTTTTTGGTCAGTTTTAAAGAATGCTGTAGAAAAAAAATTACTACTTTGCAAACTGGTAAATTGAAAAGAAAAGAAGTGTTTATTCTCTTGAACTACAAATCAGACACCCAAATATATTAAGTAAATACTAACACATCTAGAGGAAGAAATAGACAACACAACAATAGTAGGGGATTCCAATATCCCACTTTCAACAATGGATAGATCATCCAGACAGAAAATTGATCAGAAACATTGGACTTGAACAGACCTATACAGAACATTCCATCTAATAGCAGTAGTACACATTCTTTTCAAGCGCACATGGGACTTCTCCAGGATGTTATGTTAGGTCACAAAATATTTCTTCAAAAAGTTTAAATGATCAAAATCATACTAGCTATCTCTTCTGAGCACAATGATATGTGAAAATAGAAATCAATAACGGGGAAAACTGAAAAATTCACAAATTTGTGGAAATGAGACAATACTAACAATCAATAATTCAAAGGAGAAATCAAAAGGGAAATCAAATAATATCATGAAATAAATGAAAATGGAAACACAATATGCCAAACCCTACAAGATGAAATGTAAGCAGTTCTAACAAGGAAGTTTATAGTGATCAATGTCTACATTAAGAATCAAGGAAGGTTGCAAATAAACAACCTAACTTTACATTTCAGGAAACTAGAAAAAGAGCAAACTTAGCTCAAAGTTAGCAGAAGGAGAAAATAACAAATATTCATAATTTTCCTTAATGAACTGTACCTCAGAGGAAGCAAGTAGTGAATTACAGGAAATTTTTCTCCATAAAGACACCAGCTAATACATGTAGGAGAAATGGGAGCATTTAAATATCACTATTTCATAATCATTAAAGAAGTAATGGGTCCAGGCAATAATTATCAATAGTTACTAACACCCCCCAAAGAGAGGCTATACTGTGAATCTAGTATATAAGCACTTATGAAATAATCTTGTCAAAAACTGAACGTGAAACTGATTAAACCTCCAGCTCTAATCAGAAAACTACAAGAAATGCAAGCAGAAGATACATTAAATGACACCATGAGAATACCTTTAACATTCTATACTGGAATTAAAATAAAAAATAGTAACAAGAAAAGAACCCTTTCAACATGTGTGTCAGCAGGCTATGCTATAGGACTTAGCACGTGATTTGTTCAACTAATAAACTGTAGATATAAGGAAAACGAAAAGAGAATGTATAGATCAAAAGGGAATTAAGAGAAATATAAACCAAATGGGTGGACAGTACTTTATTTCCAATTATGATAAACAACAACTTTAAAAATAACATGAGACATTTGGAGAAATTTGAACGCTGACTGAATAATTGATGGTATTAAGGGGTCATTTCTACATATTTTCAATACATAATAAAATCATGTATATATATTTTTTTAATCCTTAAATTCTTTTTGCACTTTAAAACACTTTTTGTTTTGAAATGGTTTTAGACTCACAGGAAGTTGCAATAATAGTCAGTGAATTCCTGAGTTTACTTTACCCACCTTTTCCCAATGGTTAACATCTTGTAAAAATCATAGAGCATTATCAAAATTAGAAATTGACCCTGATACAATACTGCAAATAAAACAAGAGGACTTGTTCATATTTCACAGTTTTTATTATTTTCTTCTACCAAGGCTTTTTCTTAAACTTTCAATAGGCTCCAAGACATCATTTTTTTACTAGCAATAAGTGGTGACAGATGTCATGGCAGGGAACCAGATATTTAAATAGAAATGGAATTAAGAATCGCCATTGCCACAGGCATGAGAAACAGCTTACTTTCTGCCAGATTTCTTAATTCCACCCATGGCCTGGGGGTCCTTCCCCATAGCCTTTGCTTTTAACTCCTCAAGTTTCTTCTGCTCCCTTTTCTGTTTCTACTCAAATGCTCTCTTGCCCTCATTCATCTTCTTGGCCTCCTTCTTGGGATGCTTCAGGGACTTCTTGCCACCTTTTTGGCCAGACCTGGTGCCTGCTTCCCTTCTTCAGACCCTGCCATCAGAAGTGGAGCCATAGTTCACAATGTTTATATGCTCCCCATGCTCAATGCACCTTTCCATCTTTATCACATAATAGATTTATATAGCCACCACAGAAATCGGAATGTAGAACTCTTCCATCACCAGGAATGTATTTTCTGATATTATCCCAACAAAGCCACACTCTTCTTCCAACCCTAGCCTCTAGCATTGATCTACTATCCCTATAATCTTTTCGAGAATACTAAATAAATAGATTAATATGGTATGTAATACTTTCAGATTGACTTCTTTAATACATGCCTTCAGAATCATCCAAGTTGATGTTTGTATCAATAGTCTGCTCTTTCTTTTCTTTTTTCTTTTTTTTTTGCTAAGTAGTATTTCATTGTATCAGAGTTGCCCACCAAGAGATGCCCATCGAGAGAGATTTGATTATTTCCAATTGTTGGCTTTTACAAATAAATAGCTATGAATATTTATGTAAGGGTTTAAAAATATTTATTTATTTTTAAGAAGAGAGAAATCATAAAATTCCTATGTGAGAGGCACCTGGGTGACTCAGGTAAGCATATGATTTTTGGTTTCAGCTTAGTTCATGATGTCACGGTTTTGTGAATTCAAGCCGCAAGCTGGGCTCTGCACTGACAGTGAGGGGCCTGCCTGGGATTCTCCCTCTCCTTCTCTCTCTGCCCCTCCCTCACTTACGCTGTCTCTGTGTCTCTCAAAATAGATAAATAAACTTAGAAAAAATTCCTGTGTGAAAGGTATCCTCCCTTTCTCTCTGTACAAACTTCCCAAATTAACCCTTATTTTTCTAGTTCTTCACCATTTATGTCCTATAGCCTAAATCCCTTTGTTTTGCCCACTCCTTACTAATGTATTGTTTCTTTCTTTAAAAGGTATAAAAGTTTCCATCTCTAGTCTCTCCTTTGTGTCTTCATTCTCTTGTGAAATCTTCCATGTTCCTGCACAAATTTAATAAAATTAGGGGGCTTTTCTTCTATTAATCTGTCTCTTTCAGTTTAATTTTCAGACCTAGTCAGGAATCCTAAGAGGGCTGAGGAAATTATTTTTCTCTTCTCCTGGAGATAGAAGAAACAGTGATGTTTTTCCTCTATGGGTTAATACATAGATTCCCTGACTGAATTCAGTCTTCATTCTGTGTCCATAATTGATAGTTGTACAGACTTATCCCTAAGATAGCTTTAGAATGTAAAGAAGAATTATGCTCCCAAATTTTAGTAGACCAAATGATCAATATTCATGATATTCTTAAATAAGCTTAGAGAATAACTTGGATTTATTTGATCACTGACATGTGCCACAAAATTTTGGGCTCATGAAAGGTTGAAATTAAGAAACTTTGGTAAAAATATGCCAGATATCATTTCAAGGACTTTTTCTATTAGACATTCACATTAGATGTATTCTATTAGACATATCACAATTAAGCACTAAGAACTAAGAACTAAGAAGGGTTCTAGAAGATACTCCTGGGGATTAGAGCCTAACTTATTGTCAAACTTCACTGATTTATTTCTCAGAGGTTTTTACCACGTTTAGATCTAATGAGTTCTCATTGCTCTTTATTATTAATTTTAAGATCCTTGATGTGCAGATGTCCTATACACTTGCCAAAAGCACTTTGAAATATATACTTTAAGTGGGTGCAGGTAACCGAACACAGACTATGCCTCATTAAAGTTGATACAAACCAAAATCTTGTATATGTCCCATGTGGGTCTTGCTGTATGACCCTTGCCCATCTTCCTTGCATTATCTGAAATCATATACACATTGTAGTTTACTTTTTTCTCCCAATGAACTTTTAGGGAGAATGTTTACACCATTGAGCATTTCCACTTTCTTGATACCCAATTTTCTCTCTATTCCCATTTTATAACTTTCTTTCAGTTTCCTCTAAGATCTTAGCATGTGACCCTTTCACTCACATCTAATTGGGATTCCAACTTATCGTCTCATCTTTCTAAACTTTCTGTAAGTCCTTTGCCAGACAATTCAGTCAAAATAAATGAACTTAAATGTTTTAAGATATATATTATATATAATATACAGGATATATATTATATACCATATATTATATATTATATAATTATATAATATAATATGTATAGTACATGAAATGAAGTGTTCTTTTATATATATATATATAGTTGTCCCAGGAAGGAAAACTATGTCATGACAAGATTGGCTCTTGTAGTCAAGGTATACTAGACTAAATTGATTTTATACACTGGGTGGGGGGAGGCCAATTTTTGTATAAAAACACTTTCTTTTGACAATTACCATAAGGTCATATTAAAAAAGAGAAAATTGCCAACAGGTTAAATTAACAGAATGATAATTCAAATTGACTTGCTGAACTTCAATTTTCAAATCTCAGAGGATTAAAATCTCTGCCTACCTTTGTTAGGAGGATTAAATGAGATGTTGATGAAAGCATTTTGTCAATTACATAGAAAAGCATGTTTTAATATGGTAAAGCATCTGGATCTTTAGGTTCATAATATTTTGAATAAAAGCTTAAAAGGCACACGACAATTTTATGAGAAATTTAAGCTTTGGGGTAATATATGTTGAATACGATCAGATTTATCAATCAAATTAAATTATTTATGCCTAGATCTGTAAAACTGCTATGTAATTTTGTTTGCAGACTGATATTCTATTAAGTGACCAGACAGCTATTTTTCTGTTAACTATTTTTTTGCCTGTGTGTCTTACATTGTTTTCTCCCTTTTCACTTCTTTTTCATGTTTTTTTCTTCTATGATACTCTACACATAATTTAAATAATTCAAAATTTATTTACTGTATTTTCAACTCTAACTTTCACCTTGTTTAAAAGCAATGAATGGCTTTTGATTTGTATTCTTGTTTTTTTTTTTCCCCTCATGAATCACCTACCCAGACATAAAATCCTCTGAAGCTTTTAAATAAGTAAAAGGCAGGTGATTTAAGAGCCATTTCTATTTTACCTTGAAGGTACCTTAAAAGCTACAAGTTATTAACAGTCATATTTATATTTAAGAGGAGGGGGGAAAAGAGATGTAATGTAGGATAGTTAAAGGCTTGTCCTTACAATCTCCACTCGAGGAAAAATTTAGAGACATTTCAAAAAATTCAAAGGGAAAGTCTGATGCTCTGGTTTTTACCAGAGATTCTGGAGGAGACCGCTGTGCAAAGTGTCCAGTACTTGCACGAGGCTGCCTAGGCTAGTTAGGAGGGTGCATCATTTTGATCACTTTAATGTTAGTTAATGAATTTCCAGTTTCAAGAATATTCCATGTTCATGAAATTCTTCCTTATCTTAATGTCACAGAAAATACTCCATATGTTTTCTGCCAATGATTTGCAGTTCTGTTTTTTTTTTACAATTAGTTTTTATATCTAGTTATTAGAAATGTGTGGTAAGTGGAAAGAAATGACTGGTTTGACTTACATTTTGAATAAATGTTAGCTCATGTGACAAAAAGAAACTGCCAGGAGAGGCAGTGTGGGTATTCAGGGATGGAAAAAAGAGCCATTAGGAGGCAAATGCATTGATTTAGGTGAGATAAATACCAATATTTCATATTGAGAATTAATCATTTTAATCAGAGGTGAATGTCACATTTGTATCAAAAAATCCTTTTAGCATCCACAAAATTTATATTATTTTTCCATTTTGATCTATACGTATGATGAATGACATAAATACATTTTTAATGTTGAACCATCCTTGCGTAATTGGAATGTAGCTACTTAGCTAAAGTAACAGTATCTGTTAATATGTGACTAGATTCTGGTTTTGACTCCTACCTTGATTCTACAAAGTTTCACTTTTTTCATTGCCTTATTATATTATCAGTGACACATAGTTAATTTTGTGAAATATAATATAATAAAATCATTATGCATGTTGATGTCTAAATTGCCCCAGGTTTGTCCCTTTGCTATTTCTCAGTCATCTTTTGAACACTTCCTTATTTTTTGGTACAGCCAGGTATGCCTAGTCCAGTTTACATTTTCCCTACTCTAGATCTAGTATCAGTAATTTATCCAAGGAGGTCTAATTCCTTTGGGTGCAGCATGGAGAATTGTATTTGGAAAACAAGATCTGGTACTACCTATACTCATTACTATTGGGCTGTCCTGTTCCCATTGCTTTCTCCAGACAGAGCCAGACAATACACACACACACACACACACACACACACACACACACACACACACACAAACTTCCTCATTTCCTCTATATCTATCCATATATACTGAAAAGAACTGCAAATCAT
Organism: Suricata suricatta; assembly: GCF_006229205.1. Lineage (NCBI taxonomy): Eukaryota > Metazoa > Chordata > Mammalia > Carnivora > Herpestidae > Suricata > Suricata suricatta. The sequence goes on from NC_043709.1 coordinate 88,698,223, forward strand.
TACACTAATATACTTATTCCTATCTAATTTGATATGGTTTCAATTCTCACACTTCCCATATCTGTCATTCTATTTTCTAAGAATGGGAAACCTGGGGAAAGTTTACTTTTAATATATTTGTTATTTGAACAACTGCCCACATGGCACCAATATCCCATTGCCACCTCAAAGTGGATGCTCTCCTCTCGCCTTATGGATTCTGACACCTCAGTGAGACTGACATAATTCCCCCGGTGCTCTCTTCACCCTAGTCTGGTCCAACAACCCTACTGGGCCATCATCACATGTGGAAGCTCTACGAACCCTACTAGTGACCTAACATTCTCTGCTAGGTTGTGCCACCAGGTATGTGCTTTCTTTATTTCAATCAGGTTGAACTCTCCACCCCAAGCTGTCCTCTCAGATCATCCTCCAGACCATCATCACCACCCTGTTTGAGGTCTAATGCCTCATGTCAGTCTTGGCCTCCACAGGGGCATTCTCCTTATTTCACCTGACTCCCACTCACATTACTCTTCCTACTTGCTTGGACACCCTTCTCACTCTGATCATCTCTTACAACCCACTCAAACAGCACTTCTTTGGGGAAGTCTCCCTCACTCTTCCTGGGCTTGGATTTCCCACACTAAGCACCATCATGTGTGATTTTCACCCAATCACACTTGGGCTCCAAAATCCCATGACAGACTGCTTTACATAGGGTGGAAAATTTCTTTGTCCTGTTCAGATTTGGACACCCCATGTAGGGATACACTGACCCAATTGCATTGATGTCCATGTATTTTATATGTATTCAGAATTAACAACTTTTAGTGTTTTTCATTCATTTTTAGATCCAAGTATTTATTCACCCAGTACCATTTTTCTTCTACCTGAAGAGCTTCTTTTAACAATTAGTATAAAATTACATTGGCGAGAATATATGCAAACTCTACTTTTTTATGTTTTCATCCTTTTCAGTTTTGTTATTTTAGCAATTACACTTGAACATGTGATGTGTTTATTTAAAAGAATCATGCCTACAAGAAGTTTAGAACTTTTTCTTACCCCCTTTTAGTTTCTTCCTGATCTACAATATCTATGCTAATTCAGTTGTCTTGTTTTTATACATCAATTATTAAGATTACTTTACATAATCTATGATGTAGATTTGTCTAAGTGTTTTCCAAGTTAACCAACTTGATGCTCACATCGCTTCTATTACATAATTTATTTCTTCTTAAAACATATCAAATAAAAAATTTCTGGAAAAATGTGAGTAGAATTTAACCTCTATTTATCTGAAAATATCTTTATGTTTCTTTCCTTAAAATGAAAATTTAGGTAAGCATATTATTCTGAAGTTACCTCTATATTTCCTTTTTGTATTTTTTACAATATTATTGTTTGTCTTCTATCACTCATTACTGAAATATTTCTCATAGATTTTGGTGGTTTTTTTTAAGAAAAAAGTGGACAAACATGAACAAGACACACAGAAGGAGTGCTCTCACATTGCTTCCATTCTGTGTGGTAGATTAACATTAAACAAAGAAATAAAATATAACACATCAGGTCTCAAATTGTTTTGCTCTCTAAAATGTGTTTCATTGTCATAACACTAAAAGTAATTAGAAACATCTAAATAAACAAAATATTTGGTCTCTTTTCCTTCTAGAATTCTGCTTATGTTTTCAGCTTTATAGTTAATTCTTTGACTTCCATTATTACTTCAAATTCATTTTATTTGTTTGGAACTACAATTTCATATCTGCTGGACCTCTTTTTTTTCTACTGATATTTCTTGATGTCATTTCTATATCCTGTATTTTAGCCTCTGAGTGGCACTCTACGTAACCTACTCACAGTTCTATTCCAGTTTACTGATTTCCTTTTTAGCTATATCAGTTCATTTGTTTAATTGTATTTTAACATATATTAATATTTTTTAATTTAAATAATCATATTCTTGACATTATTTATTATCATAGTTTTAGCGATATTTCTTTGTCTCTCCATATCACTTTTGTGGTGACTGGTCTTTTAGTTAGAGTTTGTATATATTTTTAAATATTTTTATTTGTTTTTCTCATAGTTACATACTTTTTAAAAATTTTCAAAAATCCTATTACCCAGGATCAAGTTGTGGTCTTAATCACTTTTTATTCTGTGCAGTGTCAAAAATCTTTCAATCATGGTGAAATATATATTCTCTTTTTTTTAATGTTTATTTTTGACATGAAGTTTCCCAGAATATTCACATAATGAAGACTTTAAACTGTCTGGAGAATCAGGGTAGTGGTTCAGCTTCTCAGGGAAAACATTTTCTTTGCTCACCCAGAATTCAGACTCAGACGTCTCTTTGACATCTCTCTGAGCTATCGGTGCACCCTTTCACAGAGGGCATAGCACTTTGAAGGTAATAGGTTTATACCGCAGTATTCATTCTAACTCCTTGCCTCACCTGGGCCCAAGGATTTATCTCCTGTCTCCAAGTAGAAATAAAAACCAACTGCCTAGGTAAAAAAAAAACCCAAAAATCCTTATCCACACCCAGGAAACTCCAGCATGTATCTCTTCATGATCTCATTCTCAATTTCTTCTTCATTGTGGGCTTCTGTATTTTTTCTTTATTTTCAATTTTCTCTATTTTACAGATATTACACAAAACCTTTATCTCCTCTCACATCTTCATCATTAACTATATATAGTCTACTTTAACTTGTATGTTTGCATAGTGCTTGATTGATAATTTAATAAATAAAGGCCCATAGATGTACCAATTCAGAATGTGAACAATCGTGTGCATGTCTCCTGAAGCACATGTACCGTAAGTTTCATGGGGTTTGTATTTAGGAGAACCACTGCTGGGTTGATGGGAATGTGAATGTTCAATTCTGTGAAAAGCCAAGTCATTTTCAAAAGTATTATTACCATATTATTAATAGGATTGTATTTATCGTTGTTATCTTTTATCTTAGGTATTATCTCAATTTAAAATTTTTGCCAATCAAAATGTATATAAAATAGCATGTCGTTGTTTTCATTTGTATTTCCCTGATTACAAATGAGTCTGCACATATTTTATACATGTAATGTGTGTATATATATATATACATACAAATACAGCTCTCTATATTGTCTATGTATATGTGTACATGTATACGGATACAATTATAGATAGCTGTATATATGTGTGTATCTCCTTTTAACCCCATGTCTCCTGCTTCATCCAATGTATTTTCATGCCTTTTTCTCCTTTTTCCACTTGTATTTTTCCTTACCCTGATGACTTATAGGCATTTCTTATACATTATTGATATCGAGTCTTTGTAAGATTTTGTGTATTGCAAATATCTTTTCACTTTCCTTAAGTTGTCTTGTGATGTACGAAAGCTTTGATCTTTAATAGTTAAATTTATCAAACTTTTATATAGCATAAAGTCTTAGAAGTGTTTGAAATTAACATACTGCTGTTGAGATGTTTGAAAAGATAAGGTTTCAGATTTCCTACCAAAAGTTTTTTGGTTTATTTCATGGCCTCCGGGAAGAAACATACATGATAGCAATACTCATTTAATTTCACATTGAAACAGTGTATTTTTCGTTCCAAAGTGAGTTAATGATGAAGCTTTTGCCTGTGTGGGCTTGACAGAGCAATCCGTCTCTGTGGGAGGTTCCTCGGGACTACCCAGAAGTGTGTGTGAACCCCCAAAGATGCCTCATTTTTATAAGCCCTATAGTTAACCTAAATGCTAGACCTAGATCCCTGGATCAGTTCCAATTAGGACAATATGCAATTCTTACTGAAATGCCTTCCACAGTCTGAATGCAATACAGAATGTTTCTTCATTTCTCTTCATGAAGCCTCCTTCAATGTGATCACACATCCATTAAACTATATCTTACTCTCCGGGGTAGATGCTTTTGATGTTGCCCATTATTTCTCATGACATAGTCAAAATAAAAGTTTCTTGTATCAAAAATAAATGTGTGGTATGAACACATTCTTATCTTGTTTAGCCAATATGGATTTTCTATCACAAAGCCTTTAGATAATGTTGCAGATATAATAACTGATGCTGAAAAAAAAGGTTATATGCAGTTAAAAGCTTCAATTTCAAAGGATCAGATGTGGATCAGCACAATTTGTATATCGTATAAACTGGGTCTAAGATTCAGGTTCACACAGATCTCTAGAGATTTGACTATTGTAGGATACGACAGAGAACATGTGAATTGGTGCTTTCTAAACTGGTTATCTACATCAAAGTAGATCATCCACAGAGCTGAAATTCACGCTTAAAATGCATAAATAGCTACTTTTCAAAGTAAAATCCTACTAAGGTTGTGTACAGAAAATAAAAATTTCATTTTGAAAATGTTATGGGGATAATTAACAACTGAATTAGATTGACTGCATGACCGATTCTACTGAGAACGCAGAATACCACCATTAAGACAGTCAAAAATGGATATAAATAATTTTATATATTTATTCACATATAGCGTATATGTTTAATTTATCAGTAATTTTAACTAGACATGTATTCTATTCATCTACTGAGTTTTTAAGCAAATGCATAATGTGGAATCATCTATATTTTACTCACTGTATAATCCTGCTTAGACACACAAAGAAAAATTTCCTTAGCTGTTATATGCTTTAGGAATCAACCTCTCAAATTAGTACCTCTGAAAGAAATGAGACAAAGTTGGTAAAATTGAACATTTCTTATATAATTTAGCAATGTTCAAAATAGATTTCTAAGTAAAAAAAATAATAGGAGTCTATAATAGGACACTTTTATTTTTTCTGGTACAAGTAGGGTAAGTTTAAACAGTATAAAATATCTTGCTTACTTCCTCGGCACTATGTAAAGCTTAAATAAAACACGGGAACATAATTTTTAATCAAGCACCCCTATATTTGGCCAAGAAAACCTGTTACTAATCTTATTTCTGATGAACATATCAAAGTGATTGTTGAATGCCCCATCTTTTCAGAAAGCATATGTTAAACAGGGCAGGCAAAGATAAACTTTAAAAGGATTCACTTGTCCTAACAGCCCATCTGCTTCCTACTCCCCGCAGAGCACATCTCTTTTCTGGGGTCCCTTTCAGGTGTGCTCTTACCTTATGTAACACTCTCTTTATTGTAAGTTCATGCTGTGACCCTGTCAGAATTGCTACAGCAGGGGTGACCTCAGTAATGACCATCCACAGCCTGCCAAGCTAACTTGGTCAGTGTTAGCTGATTAAACTTTTAACAACATCCCCTGTGCGATAAAGGGCAAAATGACAACTTTGCCCATCGTCAAGGTGTCTGTATAATAAACTAATTAGTAAACCACACAGTCTGTGGAGCTTTTAATGAGTGCTATCGGCTGGCCTCTGTAATAAAAACCCAGTCTGCCCCCTTTTGGGATTCAATTAAGGCACAGACTGTCATATGCTTGGTCTAGCTGATCAATGAATCCATTCCGACCTTTGTCGGAGCTGTTTGCAAGGTCAGTGGCAGTAGTGAAGAAAGCCAGCTTGGTAAAGGAGACATACCTAACAGCGGCCGACAGGCTCCAAGTCCAGTTGTTAATATCCTTGTGGTCATTTGACATCAGCAGAAGTTTCTCTCATTCAAAGGTTAGCTGAAAGAGAAGACAGCAATGAAAAAAATATATTGGTATTTTTTTTCACACAAAGGTCCCTCTGTTATTAAAAAATGATCATTAGTCTGTTAACATCTACTTTTACCTTGCGGTATCTCCTTTTTCTTCACCCAGTAGAATATACTATCCAATTCTTGTTCTTCCAAATATGCCTATTGATTTAATTCTTTTCCAGTTGTGAAAACAAATGTAACCTTTATAAAATGTAGTCCTGTTTTTTAGGTTTCGAGATGTTGAGGTTTTAGAGAAGGAATTCAATTAAAAGAGACATTATTGCTTATTGAAAGTACTTGATGTCAGAGAAGTTTTTATAATAAAATTATTGTAATATTCCATACTTTCAGGTACTGCAAGAGTCCTCAAGTCTACATCTCAAATGTGGTTTTTTTCCTCCTTTAGCAATTTGAGAATCTTTGCATTTACATCTACTAAAAAATAACTATTCAAAAATTAAAAATAGCTAAGTTTTCCTGTACTTAAATGATGATTTGATGAGAACAAGAATACATTTGTCCATTTTAAATGTAGTAAGTTAAAAAAAAATGTAGTAAGTTAAAGAGAAACAAAACATGAGCAAATATTGTAGACTGTGGCATTTCCAGACCTACCTAATATTTATGACTTTAGAATAATCCAGAAGACCTAGGAGAGTTAGCAATCTGCAACTTTATTGAGACCCCAGATGGATAGGCTTTGCGGTCAGCCTGTTGAGATGGAAAGCCACTGAGCTAGAGAGTGAGCGTAGGGGACAATTCAGCAGTCACACCCGCAGTGACACTGTTGTTGCGCAGGCAGTGTTTGAGTGGCCCTGCAGGATGTCACTCTTTATACCTTGATACAAGGCCCAATGTGTGTTATACGTGTTATTTGGCATTTTGGATTTTTATATATATATTTTTAAATCATGGTTCTACAGCATTATTATTTTCCACAAAATAGACATTCATGTTCAAATTAGGTTGAAACTCTTTTGAAATTGAACAAATTTTAAATTCAACAGTTTTTACTAGAATTTAAATAAAACCTTAAACTAAATTTAAAATTCAATAATTGTTAATGAAGGCATATTTGCAAAATAAATCGAGTGCAATTTAAATGGAACAATCTGTACCTTTGAATAATATTGGCACAATCTTATCTTAATCTTAATACTTAGTATTAAGAATGAACATACTATGAGATCCAAAATTCTAACTCTTACAGGCTATGCTAAGGAAATAAACATACAGCTAAAGAACATACACTTACTAAAATATTCACCACAGAGTTTATTTTAATAGGAAATTATTGTCTAATAGCTAAATGCCCAACTATAGGGGACTATGTATAAAGAAACAGTATGTCCATTTAGCAAAATACTATGTATTCCTTAGAAATGATGTCATAGAGCTTATGTTTATACATATAGAAGAATATTCATAATATCAGTAAAGAGACCAATGGAAAAACAATATGATTCAATTTTTGTCATATCGATTTCATAATATATGTATATATAAACATATATACATATTTATGAATATATTCATATATATATATACATATGTGGATGTGGATGTGAATACACATGCATAAGTATATAGACTTACCTATTCATAAGGTCCATATATATATACACATAGATGTATCAATATATATATAAATATATACATGCTCTAGGTTTATAAAAGTGCTTTCAGTTTTTATACTTTAAATATTTTCTGATTTTCTTCTAATGATCTCTCTCTACGTTATTTAATCAAAAAAAGAAAAAAATAACTTCATTCTTAAAAATGTACTCAATGAAATTAGGAGAGATGCAATTAAAAATCTGGGATGTGTTTTAAGAAGTTAGTAAAATATATTTCAAATAAATAGATTTTCCTCCTCATTTTTTACTGGGTGATATTTTTGCATAAAAAGTATGTAGAGGTATATTTACCCTAAGGTTTAGCTTGTGGGTCACTATACATTTAGATCATAGAATCAAGGAATCTCTGATCAAGGAACATAGGGAAGTGACCTTCGTAACTGAAAGGAACTGTACATTAACTGCCCTGTTCCATCTGCTTGGGAGCTGAGTCTAGAAAGCGACCCTATTTCACTGGGGGTACAACTTTCAATACATTTAGAATCCAAGTAAAAGTCCTGTGGGTTTGTGAGATTTGGGTGGGGGGAGGGCTAGGAAGAGGAAGGTTTGATTGACATAATCTTGATATTTGGATTTTATACAGTTGACCCATAAACAACATGGGTTTGAGCTGTGTAGGTCCACTTGCAGGTGGATTGTTTTTTCAATAAACACAGTACAGTATTGCAAATATATTTTCTCTTCTTTATGTTTTTTATTTTTTATTTTTTATTTCAGAGAGAGAGAGAGAGAGAGAGAGCGCAAAGGAGGGGAACAGAGGGAGAGAAAGAGAAAGCAGGCTCCATGCTTAAACACAGAGACTGAGATGGGGCTTGACCCCATGACCTTGGGATCATGACCTCAGCCAAAATCAAGATCAGACACTCAAGTAAATTGAGCCACTCACGTGCTTCTCCATATGATTTTATTATTAACAGTTTTTCTCTAGCTTACAGTATTGTAAGAAAACAATATATAATACAAAATATGTATTAATCAATTGTTTACATCGGGGTAAGTCTTCCAGTCAATAGCAGTTAAATTTTAGGAAGAGTCAAAAGCTAATACCCAGATTTTCAACTGCACAGGGAGTCAATGCCTTAACCCTATGTTGTTCAAAGGTCAATTATATTTTTTAATTTCTCTCTCATCAAGACCAGCTTTATCTGTTAGACACACCTCTACTCCCCAACACACATACATACACATATTTGTACAAACATACCTAGAGATACAGAGTTAACGTTAACCAGGCAGATTTGGTTTTGTTGCTATTTTGCTTTTGTGTGTGTGTGTGTGTGTGTGTGTGTGTGTGTGCATACTCTAACTCAGAATATAAGCGTAGATCTAAATACACATATTTAAATTCTCCTCAGAGCTCAAATTATAAAAGAAGCTATCAATACAACTCTAAAAGATTAGAGGGTATGTCTATTTTTACTTTTTACAAATTTTCACCAATTTAATTCTACAATTGGATGTGTTTTAACAACTATATACAATGGTGTAATTCCTGCCACGATCATCATATGGAATATTTCTTTTTTTTTAATAGTTTATTGTCAAATTGGTTTCCATATAACACCCAGGGCTCTTCCCCACAAGTGCCCTCCTCCATTACCACCACCTCTTTTCCCCCTCCCTCTCCCCCTTCAACCCTCGGTTCCTTTTCAGTATTCAATAGTATCTCAGGTTTTGCGTCCCTCTCTCTCCCCAACTCTCTTTCCCTCTTCCCCTCCCCATGGTCCTCCATTAGGTTTCTCCTGTTAGACCTATGAGTGCAAACATATGGTATCTGTCCTTCTCTGCCTGACTTATTTCGTTTAGCATGACACCCTGGAAAGGGTATGCCTTGCGTCCTTTCATAACTCATGTTTCATTAGTAAAAATATTGAGTTTTTTGAAAATGAAGATGCTGAACATCTGGTTTGACAGCCCATTCATGTAAGAAACATACACCAAGTTTTCTCATCAATCAATCTTTACATTGTAAAGATTTAAGAACTGTAGACATTCAGTGGCACCTGGGTGGCCTAGTCAGTTAAGTGTCGGGCTGTTGGTTTTGGATCAGGTCATGATCTCACAGTTTGTGAGTTTGAGTCCCACATTGGGCTCTTTGCTGGCAATGTGGAGCCTGCTTGGGATTCTCTCTCTTTCCCTCTCTCTCTGCTTTCTGTACTCTCTGTCTCTCTCTCTCTCAAAATAAATAAACATTTAAAAAGTGTAGATATTAGTTTATGTCAAGAAAATTAATATTGGGAGATGAGAGAAGACAAAGATAGGTGTATCAATAAGGGAAAAAATAGTTCTCATGCTGCCTAAACTAAATTTACCACATAACTTGCCATCAAATTATGACTTCATAGTTTATTGTCAAGTACCCAAATTCCTGACTTATTTTGCTTGTCTTGCAAAACTATGTTTTGGAAGCCATGACCTTAAGTTACATTTCAACATAAAGAAAACACAATTTTTTAAAATTAATGCAGGGATGACCTATGTTTTTAATCTGTATACTATTCAAGTATACACTAAAAACATTTTACAAAGAAATGTAATATACAAATAAATACACTTTATTTCTTCTAGCAGAAGAGATAAAATTAAATAATATAAAGTGTTCAATTAAAGCCAAAGAAAGCAGAAAATGAGAGAGAAAAAGATCCAAAGAACAAAGACAATAATTAGAAAGCAGTCAAAAGAATCTTAAATATGTATTCAGACATGACAATAATTATTATTAATGTGAATGACCTAAGTACACCAGAGAAAATAAAGATATTGTCAGATTAGATTTAAAAATATGCAGTATGTTAGGCTCAAAAAACCCACTTTAAATATAAAGACCCAGATAAGAACAAAGTAAAGGGATAAAGAAAGATATAGCATGTTAACATTAATCAAAGGAAAGTCAAGTTGGCTATATTAATTTCAGACTTCAGAATAAAGAAGATTTGGGGGGATAAAGAGACTCATTACCTAATGATGAAGGGGTCAATATTCCAAGAAGACCTAACAATACTAAATGCATATGGATCTAAACAGGTGAGCATCAAAATTATGATGCAAAAAAAATAAAATGAGAGGAGAAATCATCAAATCCACTATCACTGTTGAAAACTCCAACAGCTCTCTTTTGGTAAATCAGACAGGCAGAAATAGTAGAATATAGATGGCCTTAACAGCTCTCTCAATTGACTTGATCTAATTAACATTTATAGGGACACCTGGGCGGCTCAGTCAGTCAATCATCTGACTTCAGCTCAGGTCATGATCTCACCGTTTGTGAGTTTGAGCCCTGCGTCAGGCTCTGTGCTGACTCAGATCATGGAGCCTGTTTCAGATTCTGTGTTTCTCTCTCTCTCTCCCCATCAACCTCTGCTTGCACAATCTCAAAAATAAGTAAACATTAAAAAAAATTTTTTAAAAAAGAAACATTTATAGAATACTACTTTTAACACTAGCAAAATATGCAATCTTTTCAGGCTAACTTAAAATATTAACCCAGATAAATCTTATTCTAGAACATAAAATGTACTTTTACAAATATATATAAATATAATCTTGAACTACAATGCAATTAAACTACACATCAATTAGCTGGAAAAAAGTCATGATTAATCCCCAAGTATTTGGAAATTAGCAACAGACTTCTAAATAACCCATGTGAAAAAGAAGTCTCAAGAGGATTTAAAAAAAATCATTTTGAATGAACTAATTTAAAATGAAAATACCATTTATCAGAATATTAGGGATGCAGCAAAAACTCCATGAAACAGTGCTTCAAGGGAATTTATAACACCAGATATGTATATTAGAGAAACAAAAGTATCTACTAAAGCTAATAAACATCTGGAATAGATAAGAAATTACATGGCAAGGTTAGTACGTAATAGAAGGACAATATATTAAAGTCAGTTGCTTGCATATATTCCAGCAATGGATAACTGGGGTTCAAAATAAAATAATAACATTTATAATTATATATAGTTATATATATAACAATATAGTAATATATAGTATAGTCTGTGGGACGAGGATGTTTAGTCCCAAAGAACAATTACTTAGATGTAAATCTAACAAATTATAAACAGGAATCCTATGCCAAAACTAAAAAAAAACAAAAAAAACCCCAAAGCCCCCAAACAATAACAATAACACTCATAAAAGAAATCCAAGAAGATCTAAATTAATGAAAAGGTATGCTGGTCGTATCAATATTATTAAGGTGCCAGTTCCTCCCATCTTTATGTATAAATTCAATGCAATCCCAGTTAAAGAACCAATAAATTGTAGTGTAAAAGCACTAATTTTAAAATTCATATGGAGAAGTAAAGAATTTAGAATAGCCAACTATATATTGTAGATCAAGAATCAAATTGGAGGACTCACAGGATCAGTTTTTTTAAATTTACTATAAAGCTATCATAAACCAGAGATTGTGTGTTGGCTAAAGAATAAATACATAGTTCCATGGAACACAATAGAGAGACTGGATAAATCAACACAAATATCATGAACTAATTTTTTGTAAGGTTAAGGCAGTTCAGTGGAGATGGTCTAGTTTTTAAAAAAATGGTGCTGGAACAATTGGAGGTCAATATACAACCACAACAAACAATTCTGAACCTCAGCACAGGCCTTATATCTCATAAAAAATGAACACAAAAATATATCATAGAAATATAAAATGCAGGGGCGCCTGGGTGGCTCAGTCGGTTGAGCCTCAGGGTTCGGTTCAGGTCATGATCTCTGGTTGGTGGGATCGAGCCCTGCATCAGGCTCTGTGCTGACAGCTAGCTCAGAGCCCGGAGCCTGTCTTTGGATTCTGTGTCTCTTCTCTCTCTGACCCTCTCCTTCTCACACTGCCTCTCTCTATCTCAAAAATAAATAAAACATTAAAATAATAATAATAATACTTTTTAAAAAGGACATAGGAAAACATTAAGGTGGCTTTCATTTGAGCTTCTGATACAATACCAAAAGCACAGTTAATGAATTAAAAATAAGTAGATGAGTTGTACTTTAAAGATAAAATATCTCTCAGAGACACCTGCCTGGCTCAGTCAGTTAAGTGGTGGACTCCTGATTTCCACTCAGGTCATGATCTCATGGTTCCTGAGATAGAATTTCACGTCAGTCTCTCTGCTGACAGAAGGTAGCCTGCTTGAGATTCTCTTTCTCTCTCTCTCTCCCTGCCACTTTCTCGCTTGTGCTCTCACTCTCAAAATCAATAAATTAATCTTAGGGGCACCTGGGTGGCTCAGTTGGTTAAATGTCCAACTTCGGCTCAGGTCATGATCTCATGGTTCATGGGTTCGAGGCCCACATAGGGCTCTGTGCCGACAGTTCAGAGCCTGGAGCCTGCTTCAGATACTGTGTCTCACTCTGTATTTGCTCCTCCCCTGCTTGCCTTCTGTATCTCTCTCTCTTGAAAATACATAAACATTAGGTGTGCCTGGTGGCTCAGTTAAGCATCTGACTTCAGCTTAAATCATGATCTCCTGGTCTGTGAGTCTGAGCCCATATTGAGCTCTGTGCTGACAGTTCAGAGCCTGGACCCTGCTTTAGATTCTGTGTCTCCCTCTTTCTGCTCCTCCTCAACTCACACTCTTTCAAAAATAAGTAAACACTAAAATATTTTTGAAAAGAAAATAAACATTAAAATAAACTTTTAAAAAATAAAATAAAATGTCTCTTAAAATGTAAAGAATGTTGTTAAAATAATGAAAAAAATCTACCAATTGGGAGAAAATCTTTGCTAAACACACATCTTTTAAAGAACTAAAATACAAATATGCAAAGATGTCTCAAAACTCAACAATAGAAAGCAACAATTAAAAAATAGCCAAAACATCTGTACAGACATCTCATCAAAGAAGATATAAAGATAGAAAATAATAATGTGACCAGATGCTCAACATGATTTGTGGTTAAGGAAAAATATAAATTAATACAAAATAAGATATTATAATACAGCTATTATGATGGCTAAAATCCTAAATACTGACAAGACCAAATATTTAATGAAATGTGGAATAATAGGCACTTCTATTTCTGGTGGGAATTTCATAGCAGGTGGAATGTAAAATGATACAGCTACTTTAGCAGACTACTTGGCAGTTTTTTGCAAAGCTAAACCATCTCATATGATCATATGAAGTGCTCATTGAGCACGTTACTCAATTGACTTGACAGTGTACTTCCATCCAAAAGCTGTATGTGAATGTATATAGAGACTTTGTTCATAATGAACCCAGAATGGAAACAATCAAGATGTCTTTTAATAAATATATGGATAAATCAGTAAATTGGAAAACTGTGGTGCATTCATACAATCATGTAATGTTTAACCAAAAAAAAAAAAAAGCAAGGAAGGAAAGAAAGAAGGAATTAAGAAAAAGAAAGAAAGAAAGAACTATCAAGATAAACTCAAGCAAGGATGAAATTTTAACAGAAAAAATATAGATATGGGAAAAAGATGGGTGGTTGCCAGGAAGTTGAGAAGAGGAAAGGATTGAATAGGCAAATCACAGGTAATTTAGGGTGGTGAAAGTATTCTGTATGTGACTATAATGGTATGGATACAGCACAATGTATTTATCAAAACCTGCATAACTTTTTACAATACAAATAGTAGACCTCAATGTATTCAAATTTAAAAGATCATTTAGGAGTCAGGATTGTCAGGATGGAATGTGGACTGTGATACAATATCTAAAAAACAGATGAGATAGTTTCTGTGAAAGTATTCAGATAAAAGGATGCTGACCTAAACAACTTTGGAAATGAGAGGGGCCTGCGGCATAACTAAAGGCAAAATGAGCTGAATAGAGCACATTAGTTGATAAAGTTATTTCTCATGGAGGGTATGGATTAACAATTCTGGAAGCACTGTACACATACACTGGAATCAAATAATTAAGTTATTGAATGGTATATGGTTGAGCCCTGTCTCACTGTTGTAGTGGAAGGTTACAGAAAAGGAAGGGGAGAAGATTGGGATGATCAAAGTATACTAGAGTTGAAGACACAGTATTCATTTATTTGAATATGTGCATGAAGATACATAGAGAAACAGGTATAGATAAATGTACACATATGTACACATAGATTGCATTTTTCTGTCAGTTGAGAAGGCATAAAAATAATGATACCTTAGTGACAATGAGCATAGCTAGTACCCAGATCTTGGTTTCCAATACTGTCTTCCAATAAGAGTACCAAGGGCTTCTTGGAGAAATGGCTGGTTTTATGAGGGAAGCAGGGAATACATAAAATGAGCCTGGAGCATGATGTAGTGCCAGAAGATAAACATATGCTAACAAACAAAAGAAAACCGAACAAAAAATAATGTGGCTTGTGTTCAAGGGACACAAGACTCCACCAAAGAGCCTCCAATCACCAAAGATGGAACAATATGAAAACATAATAAAATGGTTTTGAATTATAACCCAAAATATAAAATACATGGATATTCAATATCCACGAATCTATACTATTATGAGTGAATGAATGAATAAATAAATGAATAAAAGTAGATAAATATACCATTCAAAATAATTCCAAGTCATTTATGTAGATACACCATACTCAGGAAGTAGAGCATAACTTCCTACCTCTTCTGTGGGATCTGCATTATGACTTCCTTTCCAAGAACACAGTATGGAAGGAGGTGTGTAAGATCACAGTGGGGAAAACTGACAAATGAAACCTTAGCAAACTGATTAATGGGAATTGTGTTGATATCATTCCCTTGATTGTATTGTAATGAATATTACATGCTACCTCTGCATTTTGCTTTATTTTCTTTACCATGTACACACACAGTTGCTGAACATGTTGATAATAATAACATTGCTGGTTCAAGATATCGAGCATTGGCCATAAGATTATCAGAAAACCAGTTTAGTTTTACATGTTTTTCTTTTTTATAAAATGACTCCTCTGTGGTCTTTCCCTTAACATCCATAATTCTAATTTAGTCATGAGAAAATTATCAGAAAATGTCCACTTGAGGGACATCCTGCAATACAGTTTACCAATAATCCTCAAACCCACCATGTTCATGTAACTATCACTCCAGGGGATACTTAAGGACACATAACAATTGAATTTGATGTAGTATTCCAGATGATATTCTGGAGCAGAAAAAAGGCCTGAGGTGAAAACTAAGGACATCTTATTATGGACTTTAATACTAATGTTTTCAATACTGGCTCATTAATTGTGACAAATATTCCACACTGATATAAAATGTGATTAATAGAGAAAATGGGGATAAATACATGGAAACTCTAGATATTTTCACACATTTTATGTAAATCTAAAACTTTTCTAAAATAGAAAATTGTAGCTAGAAAGTTAGGACATGAAGTTAGAGAAATAGAAAGAGGCCATATCATAAAATATCTTGAAGGTCATAGCTTACTGGTGATTTTGTATACTCTGTTGGAAGCATTGGTGATGTTATGATTTGATTTTTATTAAAACAATAATTCTGGCATCTACATGGCATACAGATTATAGAATAAAAAGAGTCAACAGAGAATGAACTATTTGAAAGCTAATAATCTGGTCCAGAAGATATATACTGTTGGCTTGACAAATCACGGTAATGAAGTTGATGGTTGTTTAAATATGGGATACAAAAGAAAGGGTTCATGGATCAGGCTAAGAACTTCTGTTATGAGTGGTTTGGTGAAAAGTGGTGACATCTTCTGCTATGGGGATATTGAAGAAAAAGCCTCTTTAGAGGTAGGACTTGCAGTTAAATATCAAAACAATCCTGTCGCACAAAATGACACCATTTTTTTTAACACACTAGGAAAAGATAGAATAGAGATATTATGAAAATTACCAAAAATTACACTTAAGACCACCAGAGCTGAGATATCTCCTATGAATCCAAAGTATACGATCTTTGCACATCCCACACTGCTTCTGAGCAGTGTACTCTCCTCCACAGAGGGGATACATATCTCGGCTCATGCCATTTCCAAGGTGGTATACCGGTGTCTATTGACCAAAGGGCCTATCAAAAGAAAAATGAAATCTTTTTAAATGAACAGAAATATAAGTAATATGACGTCAAAATCTCTTTCCACCTTTCATTTCCCTTAAAAACTCAAAGGCAAAATGGCTTAGCTTTATTTTCAGCAAAAGTGAGGGGGAAATTTCTCTCCGTTTGGTAAGAGAATAAACATGGTACTTAGTTTGATTGATTCAATTCAGAATCTGGGGTAACGTCATGAACACTGCGAGCACTAAGCACTTGTGCCTTTGTGGACGCCTTCTTCCATTAAACACATATTCAAAGTTCTATTATACAATGGGGTATCATAACACATTCGTATTAATTTATAACATTTTCTTTGACCTACTCTGCCTACCATGAATAACTGATCCTATTCATATCTGTCTAGAGAAGAGTGTTCTAATAGACTTAAGATGTTGAACAACAGAAGATATAGCTTCCTCAAGCCACTTTTTCAAATAAAGATGTTTGTAATTCATGAGGATAGTATGTAAAAATCAGTAGTTCATTATAGACTATTAAAGTATGTTTCCCCCCGAAACTTTCTGCTAAGGTGTTTTGTTTTGTTTCTTAGTGAGGATTTTGGTTTCCAGTAGTGGATTTTAAATCGACAGAATTTTCTTTTCTTCAATGATTGTATGTCCTTTATACTTATTCTGAAGTTTTGATTCTACTCAACTTATTAGAAGGAGGAAAAGGAAGATGAGGAAGAGAAGGAGGATAGTTATCCCTATGTTAAAAGGAACTGGAATTTCAAAAATTATTTCTGTGTGGTATTTTTCTTTTTTGCCCAGGTTTTGTGTCACTGCTTTCTCAATTTTTATCTTGTATAGTGTTATCTGGGACACATTTCCTGCTCTTTCTAGGCTTGTCATGAGCTAAAATAAGTTTAAATATTTCAAGCATTTGGTCTTTGCCCTAAATATGCTAAAGCAAGAGAAATATTCGTTATTAATAATCCTACCTTTCTAAGCAAGTCATCACATAGGAAGGCCAGCACATTAATTAATTAATACATGCACACAGAGGAAAATTAAACAGTTGAAATAATAAATGTGGACGTGTCTCTGAATATTTGAATTAAATTTTATTATTTAAGTTACTAGCAAATTTTAATCTGCAGTCTGGGCAAGATAATACTTGAAAGTATTTTATTTTGTAGCTGAGAATTTTGGATGACTAAGAGTTTGTACCTTTGTTTCTTAAAATGTATTTTATCTACTTAGGATGGGAATAGTCTTAAAGATGATCAACTACTATATTTTTAAATAGAACTAACATATTGCATTGATGTCACGTCATTATTTTGCTCATGTTATTATCATACATTGCTATCCATATATATTTCGAGGATCTACTAAAGGAGTTTAGTGTATTTTATTCAACTTAAACAGTCTCAGAAAATTATGCTTTTTGAAATGTTATAATGTAGCCATTAGTAGTGTCAGACAAGTCAGAAGAAGGTGGTTTGTGGTAGAAATTGTCATATTTAGCATTGTACATGTTGCATTTGGTTGTTACAAAAACTGAAAAATTCAACTGAGATAAGGGAAATAAATAAGATACAAGTTGTCATAAACCTGTTGACATGTGATCCTAATTATATATATATGTATATAATATATATACATACACACACACACACACACACACACATATATATATAAAGATAAATACCATATGATTTTACTCATCTGCGGAATTTAAGAAAGAAAACAGATGAACCTATGGGAAGGAAAAATAAAGAGATAAAGGGAAAAAAACCATGAAAGACTCTTAAAGATCAAGGATAAACTGAGGGTTGATGGAGGAGGGCAGTGGGTGGGAGAGGGGCTGATGGATGAAGGGTATATATATATATATATATATATATATATATATATATATATCAAATAAAAGTACATCCAACTCTATGGAAAATTTTCAGAAAAAAACTTTTCTGGCTAGGAAAGATAGGAAACACTTAATTTCATCAAAGTTCCCAGTAACAACAATGTGGTTAATAATGTAGACTGTGAATCATCAATAAAAAAATAAATATTTATAAGTGTATATTTATATTTAATCCATCAATGTGATCTGAGATGGAGATGAAGTAGAAATAAGTTGCTCATTGTATGACATAGAAAGGGCAAAATTGAGCATGGAAAGTGTGTATATTTGAAAGACAAATTCTCTAAAACAGAATCATGGTGAGTTATCACCTCACACTTGTGAGAATGGCTGAAATGAACAACTCAGGTAACAACAGATGTTGGTGAAGATGTGGAGAAACTGGTGCAGCCACTCTGACAGTAGAGAGGTTCCTTAAAAAGTTAAAAATAGAACTACCTTATGACTCAGCAATTGTACTACTAGGTACTTACCCCAAGGGTACAAAAATACAAATCCAATGGGGCACAGGCACCCTGATGTTTACAGTAGCATTATCAATAATAGTTAAACTATGGAAAGAGCCCAAATGTCCAGTGACTGAAGAGTGGATAAAGAAGAGATGGTACATATACACAATGGAATATTACTCAGCCATAAAAAGAACAAACCTTGCCATTTGCAATGACATGAATGGGGCTAGACTGAATTATGCTGAGTAAAATAAGCCATCCCAAGAAAGACAAATACCATATGATCTTACTTATATGTAGAACTTAAGAAAGAAAACAGAGGAACTAATGGGAAGGAACAAAATAAGAGAGAAAGGGAAACAAACCATGAGAGACTTTTAAAGATCAAAGATAAACTGAGGGTTGATGGAGGAGGGAGGTGAGTGGGAGAGGGGCTAGATGGATGATGGGCATTAAGGAGGGCACTTGTGATGAGTGCTGGATGTTATATGAAAGTAATGAATCACTGAATTCTGCTTCTGTAACTAATAGTGCACTCTATGTTAATTAATAAGAATTTAAATAAAATTTTGAAAAAAAAAGACAAATTATCTTCCCTTTTCCTTTTCTTCTTTTCTTTTCTTTCCTTCTTTTTTTTTTTTTTTTTTTTTTTTTTTTTTTTTTTTGAGAGAGAGCGCCTGCATGTGAGCAGTAGAGGGACAGGAGAGGGAGACTGAGAATCTTAAGAAGGCTCCACACTTAGCACAAAACATAAGATCATGACCTGAACTGAATTTAAGTTTCAGATGCTCAAACAACTGAGCCACCAGGCACCCCTCCATTTTCTTTTAAAGTCACCCTAATCAGGTTATGACTCCTCATCCTGCAATTCACTAAAACTGCTCACACCGAAGTCACCAATTCTTCATGTTGATTAATTTAGTGGGGGAATTCTCAGTCCTTATCTCAACTTGATCTGTAAATAACATTTAAAACACTGGGTGAGAACCCTCACATCTTGCCTTGGCACCAGACCTCTGAAATGGATTTCTCCAAAGATTTTCCCTGAGATACTTATTTTCTTTCCATTCTTGACTTAATCCAGTCTGATGCTTTTAAATGCCTCTGGATGGTCCAACCTGAACTCCTTTGATGACTGGAATTCCCCTCTTTCCATCTGGATGCTTGATATTTCCACTTGAATGTCTAAAATTCATAGACTTAATATGTTGAAAAATCAGTCTTTTGATCTTTCCAAACTGGTTCCACATGCAGTGTTCTTTAACTTAATTCCAACTCTCTAGTTGCATTTTTTGAGGCCAAAGAGACCTCAGCAGAATCATGACTCTTGTTTCTCATGCTACATATCCAAATAATCAGAATGTACTACAGAATCTATAAAATATATCCAGAATCTGACTCCTAATCACACTGTAACCCTGGTCTAATCTATCATCATTTCTCTCTGATACTATTGTAGTAATTTCTATCTGGTTTCCCTGCTTTCATCCTTCTTTCTTTCTTTTTTTTTCTTTTTCTTTTTTAAAACCTCTCTCTAGCTTATTTCCTTTCAATCTTAGCTCCTGTGTTATTACTTCAGCCACACTGGGCATAGTACTTCTGATAAGGAGCCATTATAATTGTTCTTTTTCTGTTGTGGGTGCTCTTTTCCTAGACAATGGTTTTGTTCACTTCTTTACCTCATCTCGTTAAAATTTTTATCATTTATCAAAAATGTGAAAAAAATTGTCCCCTGAACAAATGTAAAATTTTAAATTGCAGTCTCCTTCTGATACTGTCACTCTTGCTAGCACTTATTATCTTCTTAGTTATATGTATGTATGTATTGCCTGTACCCTTCCTTATGAAAGAAAGTGCCACAGAGAATGGCTTATTGTTTATTTGTTTTATTCTTGTATGTCTAATATATAGAACACCAGAAAACGTGCTCAATAGATATATGGTCGATTTGTGTTATGAGTCTATAGACCCAACGGGGTAGAATAACTAGTTTGATCAATTATGACAGAATTCTAAATCTATGTTGGTTGGTATTATAAGAATATGATGAATCATTTAAAGAGATAAATAATTTGATGAGAATTTACAGTAAAATTATAATTATGAGAATGAAAGAGTTAAGACTAATTCATGAGTAACCAGGACAAAATGGTTCTAAACTTTAATAAATATTTGATCATAAAGTATTTATAAAAACAAATTAAAAGGTAGGTTTTCTCTAATACTTTGAAATATTCTGATGTATAGAAATCTGCAATTTTAACAAACATAAGAAGTGATTCTGGGGCAGACTGTACAAGGTCCATGCTTTGAGAAAGAGAAGGAGAAGTGGAAGAAAACTAGAGCTTGAGAGTACTAAGTTTGCATTTTCATTAATATCCAGAGTAAAAGTATGTGACTAAATAACAGAATTAAAAATTAGATTTAGAATTAGGCATCCTTTTTCTTCTTGGTCAGGACAGATAAACTGAGGAAGATAGACTGCTTTTTTTCTGGAAGCATTTAAAAATAGATTCTCATCTTTCTGGGGTGATTTTTATGGTAGTCTATTTTAAGATATTAGATTAGCCCAAATGAACTTGCATTGTTCTTATCAAGTGCTGTGATCATGACTTTTAATCTTTTTAACAGCTATGAAGGGGTAGAGTAAGTATCAAGTTAAGAACATTGATAATAGGCCCAACTTTTCTTTGAGTATCAAATAAATCAAATACAATTATACTTTTTAAGTTATCTTTCTGCCTACATCCTTGATGATTCTCATTCTTTCTTCCTTCTTTTTCTTCTTTCTCTCTCCATCAAGGTATATATTTCTAGGCATAAGGAAGGTCATATAGAAACATAGAATGTTTTCCTCAATTTAAAAATTCATGTTTGGTGCAGGACTTTGTTAACAGGATGGACACTCAGGAAAGGCACAATTTTTACCATTTTAATTTAATAAAATGGCATTTTGCATTTCTCAGTCCAAGATTAAATAGGATATCTATACCTAGCACAGTGTAACAGAGGGGAGAAGGAGAAGGATCAAGAAAAATAGCAAGTTTTTCCTTTTTGTTTTTTGACACATTTTCAAATATTCCTGTACTGCGTTGTAGACACAAATAAGATCTTAGCTTCTTTCAGAATGTCAGAAGCCAAATGTTTCCTTTTTTTTCTAAAATACACTTTATTTATTTTTTAAATTTTTTGAAGTTTATTTATTTTTGAGAGAGAGAGAGAGAGAGAGCGAGCAGGGTGACACAGAATCGGAAGCAGGCTCCAGGCTCCAAGCTGTCAGCAAAGAGCCTGACATGGGATTCAAACTCACGAGCTTTGAGATCATGACCTGAGCTGATATGAATTGCCCAACTGACTGAGCCACCCAGGCTCCCTGCTTTCTTAAATAAGTCTTAAAATAAACTAATATGTAATGGAGAAACAGGTTCGGCATCAGGTTCTAAAATGATCATTTTCCTATTAAAGATCCCTATCAAGAAGGTGCATATGGTTCTATCTAGCATTTCCAATCCTACATAAATATAAATATATACACTTTCTCTCTCCAATTATATATCAAGCTATTTCAAGCTATTTCAGAGACCAGGAATGACAAATCTGTTCCTGTGTAATTGGGACAGGGTTTGCCTGTGTGACACTAAACAGTATAAGAAAAGGAACAGCTGCAGAATTTGAAGTGATGAAACATTTTAATTTTAAACATCCAACCCTATCTTAAGACCTCAATTTAAAAAAAAAAGAGAGAGAGAGAGAACCTGAAAGAAACATAGACAATATTATGATGCAATGGATCTTTCTTTTTAAATCTCCAGAAACATCATGAGATTACACAACCCAGTTTACAAGAGAATTGGGGGCAAGTTTCAAAGTTTTATCATTCAAACTCTAGGCTTGTTTATTTCATTTTTCTACTCACTCAAAAGAAATGTTTTAAGTATGAACTGATGCCTTATCTATACTTATTTGAAATTGGAACCATATTTTATCCTTGGTGACCTGCGTGAAGATTCAAACTTTCTGTATATTTTTATTTGTAATTAGAGTATAAGAAATTCAGAGCTGTGAAGAATATTAAATACACATGGATTTATCTTTAAAAAGCCCCACAAAAGTCCATAACTCACAGTATAAAAAGAAGTAATAATTATACAGAAATATTCCTTTAATACAATTTGAGAAAACAAATAAAAACCTCGATTTCTTATGTGAGATATTAATAACCCTTTGTTAAGACACTAAAATGCATAAGAAATACATTGATCAATTTAAAACTTTATTTTTTTATTGATGACATTCTGTGAAGATCTCAGTTGAGTTTGTTAAGTAGAAAGTCTAGTTTGTTAAAATGTATATACTAAGATATCCTTACTGTTGGTGTTAAACAAAATTCAACTGAGTAAATTTTAAAGACTTTATTGGCTTTATTCCATGATTAATGAATGGAGGCAACATCTCAACTAGCAGATACAAAGGAGTGCTGAGGAGCTGTACAAAATGGAAGACTTGTTGGCAGAAGAGGTCAGGGAAAGGAAGTTAATAACAAAGAGTGGACTGCGTAGGGTAAAGCTATGTTCCTTTAGTAAACCCAGGGCTCTATCAGGCAGGTTATCTGACTAGTGTTGACCCGGTAGTCCCAGACTGGGTGGTTAAGATTCTAGTCTGGAGAGACGTTGAAACTGCAATTAAATTAGATACTAAGTCTCAGTTTGGTAATGTGGGCTTGGCACAAGTGACTCAGTTTGGGGCCTGTTGTATCTTTTTTAACAATGAGCATTGAAGTTTTAGCATAATTAAATTTGCTCTTAAAAAGGTTATTAACAGAAAGGGCAAAACAGAATGCAATTTGCTGAGTCAATTCAAATTACAAAACCCTTCCATTGCAAAAGAACAGAATTGTGATCAGCCTAAGTAGCTATAGGACACAAGGTTTATACTTTGAAGGTCTTAATAAAAATAATAACTAACATTATATAAAACCTTTATTCTTCAACAGTTGTTTCACATTTCCATTCCTCCAAACAACATGTATTATTATTATTATTATTATTATTATTATCTGCATTAAAGAGGCTGAACTTTCCATATCTGGTTATACGTTTAACAAGCGTTGGAGGTGAATTCTGAATGCTATTTTGACAACAAATCCTACACCTTATCTAGTGACCTATTAATATGGATGCCTTTATTTCAGACCTATTAATATTAAATTTACAAAAAAAATCAAATCTTCTAATTTGTATCCCAAAACTATGACGATTACAGAGATACTGAATAATTTGCCCAGCTCTGGTAGGTGTGGAGATGAATCTGCCCGGATCTCCCCTCAGAGAAGGATTGGCCCCCTCGCTGGGAGGGGCATGCCATTCCACACCTGTAAATGGGCACATGCTGAATTTTGAGCATGGCCATTTGCCTCCCACAGGGAATGTTGATGGGGAACAGCTCTGCTGGGCATCTCTGGCAGTCTGATCCCTCCTGTGCCATCTTGCTTTCCCCTTCCCTTCACAGTAATGAATCCCTAAAAAACATCTTTGTCTCAGAATCTGCTTCTGTAAAAACAAAGCTAGCTACATAAGTTGTGGGGTCAGTACAAGATAGAGTCTTAAAGACCTCTTTTAATAGAGCCTGCATTTTTGATAACTGATGGCTGATGTCTTTCAAGCCAAATAGGAAGACATGCCAATAGGAAAGCTTGTATGCCCTCCCAAGGCACCAGATGGGAAATTTCAAGTCGAGCAGAGTCAGCTACGCTGTGAAGATTCTCATAGCACTCTGCCAATCACTATAATAACCAATACCGTTTGGCCCTCATTCACTCCAGCCATTTTGGACTTGCTTGCTCTCCCCAAAACCATTATTTATGAGACGTTTCACACCCTCTTGGTGCATGTGTGGCATCATCAGTTTCAACATGTGAATCAGTTTTGGGTTGGGGGCTTGATCTTGCCCTCTTCAGGATACCTCAAGACATCCTTGTACAAAAACTGTTAAAAGTCTCAAGAATGTGACAGCAGAGAATTACACTAAATACTAGGCCATTCTAAAAATGGGCCCATGCAACTGTACAGGTCACACACACAGAGCCAGTCCTGTGTAAAACCTGACCTCAGCTGTAGTTTGTCTTTGTGTTAATTTTGTTATCTTAATTAGGAAAAACATAACACATAATCCTTACCTCCCTGGTAGTCTGTTCTAACACTCAACAGTTGTTCTCCATCTTCCCCTCCTCTTGGTGTTTACCACAGTGCTTCCATGCTACTGGGATGGATTTGCATAATTTCCCCAGTCCTACAATTTACCCTCTTGTAAGAAACCCTTCCTACTAAGAAGGATTATTGAACTATGCATTCAAATGTTCTATTCTCTCAACTGTAAGGGAATATCCATCATAGATCATTATGACAGTGTATATATGCACCTTCCTACCCTCCCAACCCAGTCTAAACTCTACCTTCCCACATTATGCCTTTTGTGTGTGGACACTGATAACTTTCTTATCCCATCTTTCATTTTGTCACCCTCTCCTGGCCAAACTCTAATCATAGTTACATTGTACTTACCACCTTAATTCTATCAGTCCCTCTGTACCTGACTATGGTTAACTGTCTCAGTTTAAATTCATAATCATTAACTTCAAGTGATGGTTAATTTTACCTCTGTACTGGCTCATTCCAGTAAGCACAAGATGTACAATATTTTTCCAGGTTAGAAAGGAAACCTCCTAAACTCCTATGTCCCTCTAGCTGTCACCCCATTCTTCTGCTCACCTTTAACAGCAAAACTCTTATAAAGAGTTTATGGCTTATCATTTGTGTTGTATATCTCCAATTCCTTCCTCCCATTGTCCCTTAAATGCATTTCATTTAGGCATTTGACTCCACAATATACTGGCAATACTTTTGTTGAGGTTACAAATGAAAGCCATGTGGCTAAAGGCGAAAATTACAGAGCTGATACTGAGTGTTCCCTTCTCTCACAATCCATATCTCATCAGTTATCATGTTTCTGTGCTCTAACTTCAAAGTATGCAGAATTTAACTCTCAATATCCATAATAATCCTCTGATCTGATCTGCTACCGCCTTTCTATTGAATGATTTCTGAATTCCCTTAACTATTCTCCCTGCCTCTGCTTTGTATTTCCATTAGCAGATTTTCAATCCAGAAGACAGGGTCCTCAGTTTTAAACCAAGTGGACTTATGTTGCTTCTCATTTAAAATACTCAAAAGCCCTTCAACTCATATACACAAAGAAGTCGGTTTCTACTGGAACTAAAGATCTTATTACCTGACTCCTATACTTTTAAAAATAAATCTTTTAATCTTACTTTTACTCACTTCCTTCCAACCCCTTCTCAGGAAGGGCTATTTTTCAATCAAACCAGGTATGCTCCTGCCTCAGAGCCCTTGAACTTGCTGCTCGCCCTTCCTGAGAATTCTGATATACCCGAGTCAATTCTATCAGTCTCTGATCAAATTTCAGTCTCAATAACTTTCTGATATTATTCAAGTTAAAACAGTATTCTTTTTCTTAATCATCACTAATCATTGATCCCTATCTTCTATTTGTTTCACTTTTCTTCGGGGTAATTTTAACCTTTTGACATATTATATATATTGTGTTTATTGTGTGTCTCATGTCAGTAGAATAACTTTCATGATAGCAGAAACCTTAATGTGTTTGGAACATAGCAAGTGTTCAACAAGTAATTATAAATTAATTAACCAAATATATCTACTGATAAAAGTTCTTATTAAATATTCCTAAGGTTTTTCACGAGTTCTAACCACCTAAACAACATTCAATATATTAGTTAATTGTCTAAATATTTCCCACAAGAACAATTGAAAAAACTGAGAACATATAAATAAGACTAAGAAGATTAAAAATGCAAATTATTTTCAAAAAGGGGAAAATAGATGTTAATGCAATAACTCACAATGCACTCATTATGTAAGTAGATCATATGTAATAATTTCAAAGCAGATATGCTCAAGTAAATGGAAAAATGTCAAGACAATCTGGGTTTTGTAAAAGGTAGTGGCCAAAAATCTGATGGGTTTTAGTTAGTCCATCACGGTTTTAACTTACCACGATCCTAGAATATTACTGAGAGAGCAGCTCAGGATTGTTTTTCAGGAAGCTACTCTAGCTTGGGGGTTGCATGTGTATGCATCTGCACGTGTGTGTGTTTCAATGAGGAATGAACAATTTATTGTCACGTGCACTTTTATTATTAGGTAAAAGACAGACAAAATCTAGTTCACTTTTTAAAAAATGTCTTCCTCCTCATGTTTTAGGTTGTTCGCGCTTTCTTCTGACTGTTTTGGCAGGCGTACCAAAAGGCTGTTATCAATTTTGTCATAGTTTGATATTAAAATACGGGTGCATTAATCTTACAGTGACCTTTTCCCTGAACCTAGGGCTAGAAAAAGGATGCTGCATCTTTTGTAAGTAACATCAAGGCAAGATATCACACAGCATTCAAATATAAGCTTTTATCCAGTTAATCATCAAGCATTACCTACTTTCATCAATGTTCAGGAGCTTAATTCCTGGATTACTCATCCCCAAAAAAGCTAAATATAAAAACCAGAAGCATAGACCCAAACAATAGAACTTTTATACCATGATAATTAGAAAAGGAACCTATTACCCAGGATTATAATTAGTGACTTACATATTAAATGACCTTTAACATTTACCTTAAGCCCTGGATTTCTGGAAAACCAGCAAGGTTATGAATGCCATATTAGTAATCTTTAATCTTTATTACTGCTGTGGACAGAATTTTAATGATTTTTAAATAGGTAGTGGTCACTAACATATCCCTATTAAAATAAAAAAATCTCATAAAAAATTAAATGGATTAAGACTTCAAATGTACCATCATCAAAAGTATTATCTAATTATGGAGTTCAGTGAACAGGCCAAGTGAAATGGTTGGTAATATTAGTTACTTGCCACATGGGAATGCCCAGGATTTATGCACAAATAGATTCTGCTTCTGTTGCAACATAGTAATTAAGAATTTGTCAGGGAAATTTGACCCTCTAGGGTAGAAATTACTTTGTAAAATAAGAATGGCAGAGCACTAGTCTCCTTGCTGCACATAATTTAACTTGATTATTTATACATCAAAGAGAGTCCGCAGTGACTGCAGTATAATATTTAAGTAGAGGGATATTAAAGAAAGAAGCATCTAGTGAAATCTTTTTTCCCAAATCTCCGTGAGAAAATAGAAGAAATTTTCATAAAGCATTTCATTTTGCATATAAATTGGGGCCTAGATTGTGCCTGTGAATTTACTGCTGTCAAATTTAATTTTTCTTTAATTCTTCAGGCCCAGATGTGAAAGGCTCCGTTTGCAGGCTGCAATTTTCAATGCTTACAGGTAGCACCCGGATCGATAATGTGTCTTTATGAGAAATTACCGTTAATGTTATTGAGTATGCATTTTGTTTTATAGGATAATAAGGTAATATGAAATGCCAATTCATTCATTAGAAAAGAGCTAAGTGCTTAAATGAAATGGGTGACAGGCCTGAAAAAAGATGTAGTTATGGGCAGGAAAGCAAGAATGGATTTTTAATGACCTAATACTTAAAGGTTTAACCACGTTTTTGCATTTTCTTTTTATAAACAATAAATTTATAAAATAAATAAATAAAATAAATTTATAAAATAAAGGAGTTTATTTAAATTGGAGAGTGTTTTGGCTGAAAATTCCCTGCAAAAAAAATTATATTAACAACTTGGCTTCAGAACATTTTTCTGTTGGGTTACTTTTACTATGATCTCAACATCAAAATTAACCAAAAACAGACATTTCAGGAGGAAATAAATGCTGTAAAAATCATCAGGACATAAGAAAATGCCACAAACAAGACCAAATATAACCATGTAATAAAAGAAAAATGTATTTGATTCTTCTGTTTCTTAAAGGAAATTCTAAAATTAACTTAATTACAAAAATGCAAGTACATTGACAAATTTGGGAAACTATGATTCAAGTAATTGGACATCAGGCAGAAGGAATGACTTTTTTTTTAAAAAATCAGTTAAACTGATTGTGAATTCTAGAATTGATATTAATATTGACATTAAGGAAACCTAGTTTCCACACCTTCATGAGTAAAATAATTCTGGCCCAGCCCTACATTATTAAGCTGAGGGGCATTCTAATTATCTAGAAAGTAGGATGGACTCATGAATGGATGTCTGTGATTTTATAAAAAGCCAGTATGTATTCTACCAGAAAACCATTTGGGAACTCAGTTAAACAAGATTTTTGGCAAAATATAAATAAAATATCTCTACATTGCATAATTTGAATTAAAATGATTTGCTTTTAACATCTTACCATCTTATAATCACATATAATTCTTAAAGCAATATAAGCCTCATTGATGTGTTTAACAGTGTCATGAAGAAAATGTTTTTGAGCTGTATACCTCCAGAATAAAATTGACGCTAACATCTCTGAGGTTGTTCCCAAATCAAAGACTCAAATTCAAAGGAACCAAGCATGTAGCTTGACAATTATACACAAAACAAAACAAAGTGATTTAAACAACTGACTGTCAATTGTATTGATTCTTCTACAGGTTCAGGTGGTATAAACTTATATAAAAAAGTGCATACATTCATTTCAGTATTTGCAAAGCCAGGTAATGGAGAACAATATGGAAAAAAGCATAGATGCTTTGGAGTCAGAAAGACTGAGGATCAAATCACAGCTCTAATGCCTACTAGTTGTTTCAACTTAGACAAATGATTAATCTCCCCAAATAAGGTTTTTTTTTTTTGATCATAAAATGGACATAAAAATACCTAACTTACCACAGCGAATGCCATGCATTTAAGTAAACTAAAATTTGTTCACATCTGAAACTCAGGCAATATTATCTCTAATACCCTCTACCTGGATCTCAGTTTCACCCCTACAATCCATACTAAACCGCTTTATGGAAACAGCCAGTTCTTGATCCCACCCCTCCTTCTCTGAGCTGAGCTTCCAAGAGTCACCATCTTTTCTCTGTAGCACTTCAACTACTGTTTTACCCAGGCGCCCTTACCCTTGCAGGCACCTAACTGATGAAATGTCAATCGTGAATTAAAATTACTTCTTGTCTTCTTTACTATAATACAGGTGATAAACTTTGCTAGAGAAGCGCCACAGTTTTAACATTCCTACAGCCACACATTTATATTCAACCCCAGTTAGTTCCTCAGATCTTTGAACAATCTTTTGCCTTCTCCGTCAACTTGTTTCCACTTCTTTCAACAACGATTCCACCTTTATCTTCAAAGCCCCTCTACTCCCCCAGCCTTACTCTCTACAGCTAAACATCTAGATTATCAGGAAATGTGAGTCTGTAAAACACGAATTATTAGCTCTTCTCTCCCACCTCACCATCAGGACTGCAATCCCTCCCCTCCCCTCCTGAGCGTATTGTATACTTCTCTTCACAGTTGATCATGACCCAGACATCTGCTCTTTACCTTATCAGTGATCTCCAGTGTTCTCCAGGGTTTTTCTTGGCTTTCTCCCTAGCTTTCAAATGTGTACAATGTCTCTAAGCAACCCCTTTCTCTCACCAAAGAAAAAAATAATTAGAAAGAAATTTACTTGAAATTCAAATCTCCTTATTATCATCCCATTTCTCTTTCCCCTTTACCACCATGTTTCTGCAAATATACTGTCTCTATCAGTCCACTGGAACTTTTTTCAGTGACTTTCTAAATTTAAAGCCAGTGGATTTAATTTCTGTATTTTCTATCTTTCTTAACTGATTGAGAACAGTGGCAATATCACCACACTTTTATTTGTATTTAGGAAACCATTTTCTCTCTTTTTGACTTGTCATTCTCCATCTTCTGTGGGTTTCCCTTTTTTCTACCCACTCTTTAAAAATGTCTCTCACTATTGACCTATGGTTATTTTCACTCCATATACATTCCCTGAAGAGTTCTCTCCATGTTCATAGTTTTAATTATCAACAAATGCTTATGACTCCCATCTGTGTATTTCTAGTGCCAATATCTCCACTGTAGTTTGGGGTTATAAATCCAACTGCTTGCTGGATATCTTCAAAACTATGTCAAACATGTCATGCGCTTGTGTTTCCCCCATTAAATTGTTCCTGTCTCTGAATTACCTGTCTCTAATAGAACAGTTGTCCAAACACAATTTTTTTAAAAATGCAGTATTTGGAATACAATATCAAATTCTTCCTTTTCCTCACCTCAACTTCCGGAAAATCTCCTAATAAACTTAGCTATTAAATTGTTTATACACCTATAATCTTTCCTCAAGCCACGATATCATTTCTTTGGTTTAGACTCACCTCGTGTAATAATGAACATTAGTAAGGAGTTCTTAATTGCTGCCTTTGCCTTCAATAGTCTTCCTTACAATCTATTCCCTATTGAATTATCACTAATTTTCTATTTCAAATATAGTCTGATCATGTGATCTGCCTGCTTTAGAACCTTTCAGTGGAATCCCGTTGCCTACAAAACCCTCGCACTGTACGATTCGCCCACTTTACTACTCTGCTCTGCATAGCTCTCATGACCTACCTAACTCCCTCACCTTCTCTCCTGCTATGTCCTGCCTCTCACTTTATGCACTTGGAATCAAATGACTTGCTGTTTTTCTCATACAGCATGCTGTTTCACAGCTCTGTGCTTTAAGTCATGCTGTTTAACTGCCCTGAATGTACTTTCCCACATTCTTTGCCTGGCTAACTCTTACTCATCCTTATAACTTTAGTTCTCGCCATGCTGTCTTCTCAGGAAATCTCCCCGGATCGCCCCAGTCTGAGTGTAAATACGCCGAGCCCCCCTGCCGCTAGCGCATCCCCACAGCCCTGCTCTCATATCATGCTGACATTTTTGTCTTTTTCACCCTACCTGATGTAAGCATCTCATTGGCAAGGACTATCTTTTTCTTTGAGAGGGATTTATCTAGGATGCTCAGCTTACTGGAGTGAGACATAGAACCATTTTATTTTTCCAATAATTGTCACCAACTCAACACCTCTCCTTTTCTCATTTGGTTATGAGCATGCTCTAATGAAAGCTCTATTCACTTCTAATGATTTTAATTGTTAGAAGAGCAAACTTCCAGTTCCTAAGACCTGGATATATTTGTTTTAAAGTGTACTTTATTATTTAATTAAATGCTCTTAAAAAAAAAAAACAACAACCTTTTTTCTCCCTACCACGTCATTGCTTCTCTTTGTAACATTGACTAAATATAGCTCTTTTGTGCGTGAGTATCCGCATGGGACACATTTGATAGTACTTAAGAGAGGATTAAGTGAGATAGGATGCATCCATCTAATTTCCTGTCAAGAGATATCATATGGCTTTTAATCAACACCCTTATGTGCAGACACACATGCAAACATGCATGAGATTAGTTTTCACAAATTTAGTAAATAACGTTTTGGGGCTGTTTAGCAGGAAGTGGACAGCTACCTATTGAAGTACCTGCTTGCTGTAGTATCTACAAATGTGGGCTGTAGCATTGGCCCACTCTTCCTCAAATCCGTCATCTCACGTCCACACCCTTCTCCAGTCCCAGCAGGATTAGGCATTCACTTATCCATCACTCCAGAAACTTTCAACTGTGAGATGGTGAATATCCCCAAATTAATGGAGAGGCACCCCCAGTTTTAGGAGTAACTCTCTTGGGGCTTCTCTCATTCTCTCAAATATTGAAGAAAGAGCTTTATTTATCAACACTGCTCTACTCCAAAAGCACACACACTAGAACTTCTGCTGTCCAGATGATGCTGATAATACTGGTTGGGCTCAAATGATCCTCTCAGCCCCAATAGCTCACTGTTCCCTGGATCTAAGTTGTTAAAATTTGTATTCACTTATTTATTCAGCAAATATTCATTGAAGCCTACTATATGCTGACCACAGTGAATAAAGTAGACAAAATCTCAATTGCTAGTCCCTAACATTTTGTCAGCTGTAACGTTGGTGATCAATAACTACCTGGGAAATGAAAGCAGGCAAATTACTTGATGTAGAAAGGGGATAAAATAGAGAGTTTTCTTATTCTTGTTAATGAAATTACTAAGGTTTCTATTTAAACTAACTTTCAACTTTATAGCTAATTTCACTGGGTTGCATTTTCAACTAAAAAAACCCCATTTTAAAACTTTACTAACACTATTTGTCATAATAAACCTAAGATAAGTTGAAATAACATACCGTTCAAAGTCTCTGTACCTTGAAATATAGACGCGCAAGTGGCACCCATTATAGGAAAAGAAACTCCACTATTTAGAATGTCATTTGTCAGGGCATCTGGGTAAAAAGAGCTAGAAAGTCACCAGCAGCCAGAAATTAAATGCTACACACCTTTTGTGCTCACAAACACTTGGGCAGAAATAGTAACATGATCCATAAATCTGCAAAAGGAGCAAGAAAGACAATATTTCCATTTATCATAAAAAACAAAGAACAAATGCATTGTTAATAAGTTAGATTTCCAAGAGGCAAACCACCACTTCTGAGTTATAATCATGACCTTCAGTCTTTTAGTGACCTTTCTTATAGGCTTCTGACAATCTTATATGCTACATTACACTGTAGTAAAATCAAACATTAAAAGATCTGGCACATTCTTGCAAAAAAAACCACAAAACACAAAAATAAAAAATTCCTTTGCCCAAGCCATTCTCTCTGAATTTAGTTTGTTGGGTGGAATACAAGACACTCTTTGAAAATGCCAAGATTTTGAAATCCATATCAACAGTGGATGGCCTAGAACAGGATATCTCAATCTAAGAATTATTAACATTTTTAAATGTTTATTTATCTATTTTTGAGAGAGAGGGAGAGAGAAAGAATCGCACAAGTCAGAGAGGGGCACAGAGCGAGAGACAGAGAATCACAAGCAGATTCTGAGCTGGTGCAGAGACTGATGTGGGACTTGATCTCATGACAGTGAAATCATGACTTGAGCCAAAATCAGGAGTCAAATGATTACAACCTCCCAGGCTCCCCAAGAATTATTATAATTTTTGACTGTATAACTTGTCGCATGGCGTAGTGCATCATAGGATGGTTAGCAGGATCCCTGTTCTCTACCCACTAGATACTAACAGCACCTCCCTCAAGTTTTGCTAGCCAAAATGTATATCCAAATATTGACAGATGTTTCCCGGTAAGAAAAGCTCCCGGGGGGCAAAATCACCTGTTGTTAAAGA
Source organism: Suricata suricatta (assembly GCF_006229205.1). NCBI lineage: Eukaryota > Metazoa > Chordata > Mammalia > Carnivora > Herpestidae > Suricata > Suricata suricatta. The sequence goes on from NC_043709.1 coordinate 88,732,095, forward strand.
CTGTTGACCTAGAAAAACTTATTAAAACCCTAGTGATGATCACATTAGTCTCTGTTGCAAACTTGTAATACCATTAAATTGATCTCCCTAGACTGTCCATCTCTGAGAATCTTATCCCTGAAGAATTTCTTATGCATGTGCATCATCAGATGCTTTTTTTTTTTCTAGCAGTAGACATTGACTGGCCATACTATGTTCATAACTAGATTATGTTTCTCAAACAAGTATAGCAGAGTCTTTTTTTTCTTCCAGCTGAAACACATGATGCTCTTCACACTGTACAGGGGCCTACATGGCTCTTCCACTGAAGGAAAAAATAAGATTGAGAAGAATTTTTAAAATTAATACTATTTAAGCTGAAAAGAGAAGAAACCTTGACTTAAAGTTTCTTAAACTTTACAGACGTTTCTAATCTTATAAAAACAGAGATTCCATAGGTAGGGCAAGCTTAAGACTTGGTATGTTGGTCTAACAAATGTTAATAATCCTAGGTTCTCTTCATTTCTCTTGTCTAACATCTGTGAAGTTGGATACATCTTCATACAGGAATAGGTACATTAGTCTTAGGTGATATAACATGGCATAACATGATCTAAAGCAAGAGTAGAGATTGTCTCTCTGCGGCTCTGTTAGGAGAAAGAAAACTTTTCTAAGAATAGAGGCTGCTAGACTGGGAATTAGAAAACCAAGTTTACTCCAAATAACTCCAAGCATTGGGGCAAATGCATTATTAACTGTCGGCTTAAGTTTTTAGATGAAATGATCTTAAAAACCCTTAACCACTTTGCAACTTTATGAACCTCTATAAAATGTGTATTTTCTTTAACATAAATATGGATTGGAATCTGAAAGCTGAATGAGCACTAAAGTGAGTTCATTTTCTGTTGGAGAACGAAATCTATTTCTCTTCAGATGATTTCATTGTTAAGTTTTGTTTTACTCTCCTCTGGAAAGTGAATGACTACAAGAGCCCGGAGGCGTTGCTCTGTGGAGGGAGGGAATTTTCTCTCAGTCGTTCTAAGGTCCCAGAGGCACTACCCATCTGCAGCTCATCCAATCAATAGCCAGTTAGGGCTGTGGAGAAACAGTGAGTAAAAATTAGGGAATCGATCTGTCCTGCCCCACTTGGGCCATCATTCACTCTCTGCACTTCCGAGGTTGTGAAGGGACCACTCAGGTTAATGGAAACACAGGGGCAGACCTGATCTTGCGTTTTCTCATTTCTCCTCTCTTGCCCTGGAGTGAATGGATAAGTCTAAGAGTCAGAGAGGCCAGGAGAATCATGATGGAAATTCCCATCTAGACACCTTTCAAAATTCACCAACTCTAATAACACTAATCTATTTACTAAACTAGGGGAAAAGAAACGTAACTTGTGGAAGTTAGAGGAATTTTCCCCTGTCAAATAAATGCAGTACCTAGCCCAAAATATGACGGGCATTAATTAAAAAAAGGGACATCTACCCCATCAAACATCTCTAAATTGAGATTCCAATTGTTTTACAGTGAGTCTAATTACTAATATTTTTAATGAGTTTGAATATTATTTACCTCTAATTCTTAAGAAAGCTGTCATTAGATTAAAATATTTAACACTGTTTAATAATTACTGAGAATCACTTGTAGTTCCCTACAAATACTGAACACCATGATATAATGGGAAAAGTTTTGTTAAGTAAATTTACATTCTAATATTAATCAGTTTTATAATGTTGAGCAAGTAATTTTAAAATTGTAGTTCTTTTCCCTTAAGTCAAAGATAAAGTGAATTGGTTAGTGTAGAGTCTCTCTATGATCTTTTCTAGCTATAAAAATCTTAATCTGTGATTATTTGATTTGCATTTAAAAGGAAAGCTGATTATGCCATTTATCTGCAAGATTAGGCATAATAAAACCCCGGTTAATTCCACATTGTGTTGAGGCCTGCAAGCCAAAAGAACAAAGTGAAATTTTTAATTGTTTTCAATTTACCTTGTAGTGATGCACAAATCAACTTAAAAAAACACTCACCAATAATTTTTTAATGTAAAGTTCATGAAATTTTTTCGGGACTCAAACAGAATCTGATCAAAGTTGTCATCTCAATGAGGAAGAAAAGGCTAACAAAAAGAAGAACAAAATATGTGTAACTGTATATTAAAATCAATTTATTTTAGCCTAATATTCTACTGGGGCCACAGAATGATTGATGTCACCAATTCCAAAGTGAGGTGAGAGACAATCGTGCAAAAGAAGGTTGAAAGGAGTGGATGTCTAACTTAGCTTCCTCACTCACAAGGAAGGAATAAAATTGGCAGCGTTTTGATTAGATAGAGATTTCTTTGGAGGATGCTGTCTGTACAAGAGGGACCGTGGTGCTTCTCACTCTACAGCTGAATTGAAACTTTAAGGAGACTACTTATCTTAATGTGTCCCTTGCAGTTTGGTAGACACAGTGGACAGCGTCCGACTCATGCTCAAGAAATCTGAAGCATGAGTAACGGGCTGTTTAGCTACTCTGACAGCAGAGAGATTAGCCTGTGCTTTCCCAAAGTATTAAGGCAGAAGCTGCCTGAATGTTTCCCTATGACCCCGGATGTGGTCAGGCAAGAGAAAATTTTTGGCCTGAAATACTTGTCTTTGACAATGACCCAGGAGTTAATCCATAGGAGCTAGATGTCCCCATGGAGGATAGGGGTGCAAGGGTAGAGTAAAATGCTATATTTTCTAGGGTCTAAGGAAGAGGTTATAAACCACAAACCAGAATATTTAATCTCAGAAAGGGAACTTGCAGTGAATTATCTTCAGCTATGGTAGGGATCTCAGTACTAATATTTCTTTGAAATCCTGATTTGAATTCTCTTAGATAAATGTGGGAGGTGGGATTGCTGGGTTAATGGTAAGCTCCATTTTTACCTTTTTGAGGAATCCTCATGCTGTTTTCCATGGGATTTATACCATTTTGCATTTTCACCAGTAGTGAAAATAGTTTTGATTACTATAGCCTTGCAGTATATTTTTAAGTCAGGAATTGTGATACCTCCAGCTTTGTTCCTCTTTCTTTGGGATTAATTTGGCTGTTTGCAGTCTTCTCTGATTCCAAATGAGTTGTGTATTGTTTTTTTCCTACTTCTGTAAAAAATACAATTGAGAATTTTTATTTTTTTAAAAAATACATCTTTTTTTTTTCCTCTTCCCAATGTATGGGGATAAACACATTTCATATATTTTTCTCTCAGCCAAAATGAAAAAAAAAACCCACATTTTGTATTTTCTCTCTTTGCAAATCCAAAAATATTTTAAAGACTTTAATTTTACCTTTGTCTGGTAATCTTTGTGTTATGTTTACTTGTTGGTTGTATTTTTTTAAGTTTTTTATTTTAATTCCAGTATAGCTAATATATTGTGTTACGTTAGTTTTAGGCGTACAATACAGTACTTCACCAATTATATACACTACCTAGTGTTCGTCATAAGTGTACTCTTTACTCTCATCACCTATTTAATTCATCCCCTCACCTGCCTGCCTTCTGGTAACCATCAATTTGTTCTCTATAGTTAAGAGTCTATTTTTTGATTTGTCTATCTTTCCTTTTTGTTCTTTGTTGATCTGGCTTTTTAAAAAATTTTTTAATATTTATCTATTTTTGAGAGACCGAGAGAGACAGAGCATGAGTGGGGGAGGGGCAGCGAGAGAGAGGAAGACAGAGAATCTGAAGGAAGCTCCAAGCTCTAAGCTGTCAGCCCAGAGTTGAACACGGAGCTCAAACCCATGAACCATGAGTACATGACCTGAGCTGAAGTCAGACACTTAACCAACTGAGCCACCCAAGTGCTCTATCATCTGTTTTGTTTCTTAAATTCCACACATGAGTGAAATCATATTGTATTTCTCTTTCTTTGATTGACCTATTTCACTTAGCATTGTACTCTCTAGTCCCCTCCATGTTATTGCAAATGGCAAGATTTCATTTCTTTTTCATGGCTGAATTATATTCCATTATCCATTATCACATTGTCATATATATATCACATCTTATTTTTGCTAGGGCTTGCATTGAATCTGTTGATTGCTTTAGGTAGTAAGAACATTTTAGCAATATTGAGTTTTCCATCCTATGAACATGGGATATTCTTCCAAATGTTTAAGTATTTTTAAATTTCTTTCAGTAATATTTTATAGTTTTTACTTTTACCTCCTGCATTAAGTTTATTTTGAAGTAATTTTTTGTGCTATTACAAATGGGATTGTTTTCATAATTTTTATTTCAGTTAGTTTATTGTTAGTATATAGAAACATAACACAAATGATATTTGTATATTTATTTTGTATCCTTGAATTTTACTAAATTCATTTATTTTTCTAATTGTTTTGATAGAGCCTTTAGCATTATACCTTCTGTTTTATAAAGAATTATTCTTCATTTCTCTTCTTCCCTTATCTTGAACCCATTTTCAAACTTTGTCCACCATACTTTGCAAAATATATTCCATCGCTGACCATATTTTTCCCTCCTGCAAAACTACTTTTCCCAAGTCAATATTATTTCTCATCCAGAACCCTACACCATTATCCCTGATTTCCTTCACCACCCCAAACTTGAGTTATTCACCACAGAAGACAAAACGGTCACATAAAAATTAGATCATCTCACTGTCTTGCTAAAACCAACCAAAGGCTACTTTCTGCAGGGGGAATGAAATAATTTCCTTGCCTTACAAAGCTCTATCAAACGTGGACTTCCTTATTTCATCTCATTCTATTCTTTCTCCTAAAACTTCACTTCACCCACACTGATCTTTCTCTTCCTTGAGTATATCAGGCTCGCTTTGGCCTCAGAACCTTTGCATTAGCTCTTCTACCTGAATTTCCCATAACTAAATCTTAGATTAAAATACAGTCTCTTCAAAAATTTTTGATGACCTGAATAAGGCAACCATCATACTATTGTACCATTCCTTGCATATTTCTAAATAATACATAATCAAGCTGGTTTATTTTTCTCTCCTGTGAATTGTTATTTGATTATTTTCTGCCTACTCCCCTTTAAATATAACACCTCAAGGACAGAGACTTTGTCTGCTTTATTCAATCTTGCAATCCTAGAATGGAGAATATTATCTACCCCTTATAAAAATGTCTAGTAAATACTAATTGAATGAAATAACTATGAATGTATCTTTATGTATGTCATACTTTATCTTTTAGTGAAAGTTGACTTTTCAAATGAAGAATTTGAGTTATATGATTTATAATATTATTTCCATTTTCAACTTTCTTCTGAAAATTAGAGTAAGATTATTTTTTCCACAGTACTTGAAACTAAGCATCTTTACCAGCATAGGCAGTGATTATAACAGATTATATAACTGATTTGTAACAATGCTGCATATGTAAATTATACTTTTAATTCTCATCATCATCTCCAAAGCACTTGCTAAAATGTCCAACTTCCTGAGCAGATATTCCTATCTGATTGTTTGGTATGGAGATTTTTTGGAACCAATTTCTCTTCTATTTTATTTCTTTTTTATTTTTTTTTTTTTAATTCTTGGTGGATTGACTTTGTCAATCTTCTAAGTTTTTATTACTTGTTATTAAATTAAACAGAATTGAGGCATCCTTCTCCTCATATCTTTTTTTTTAATGTTTTATTTATTTTTGATAGAGACAGAGCATGAGAGGTGCAGGGGCAGAGAGAGAAGGAGACACAGAACTAGAAGCAGGCTCCAGGCTCTGAGCTAGCTGTCAGCACAGAGCCTGATGCGGGGCTCGAACCCACGGACGTGAGATCTGACCTGAGCTGAAGTCGGAGGCTTAACCAACTGAGCCACCCAGGCACCCCCTTCTCCTCATATCTTGAAAGAATGGCATGCACACAAACATCTTCCTTTAAATTTAATTAAAATAATTTTTATTAGGCACCCAAGAGGAATACTGAGGAGGAGATAAAGATAAAAGTTTGAAACATAGTCCTTGCATTTTAAAATCTGCAGCTAAATGTACTAGTGCTGGGGAAAAATTACTACTTATGCATTATTTTCTATCTTCTTATCTCTACTAACAGATTTCTGGTTTTAGGTGGACGTCTTAACCACTTCTCCCACGTTCTTTTTTTAAAAAAATTAATATTTTATTTATTATTTTGAGAGATAAAGAGAGAGAGTGAGTGGAGGCGGGGCAGACAGAGAGGGAGACATACAATGTGAAGAAGGCTCCAGGCTCAGAGCTGTCACCACAGAGCCTGACGCAGGGCTGTAACCCATCAATTGTGAAATGATGACCTGAGTTGAAATTGGTGGTATAACCGACTGAGCCACGCAGGCACCCCTCCCAAGCTGCTTTAATTTAAAAATTATGTGTGTTGTTTTCAGGTCTTATCTCATTGATCAAAATGTAATTTTCTAGCTAGTTTCCCTCTCTTCTCCTTTGGCTTCTAAAATGAAGATTCTGGAGTTTTCCCCTTGAATTTGGAGGTAAAAACTCTGTGTTGAAGATGACAGAACTCCTCTAGCAGTTTGAACTACTTATCTGTTACACTAGAGAGAGATTAAAACATCTATTCTTCTGGATATTTTACTTTGGATTCTTTTATTACTACTGCTTAGACTGTACTCTAAATTATACACAATAAATATAGGAGTATTTTTATTTCCAGTTTCAAACATGTGAATACAAATAGAGTTTTAGAACAAAATCTGTGAGAAGTCACCTATAATATTTTATTATATTTTTAAGGATAAAAAGTAATGTTGAATAAGAACAGGATGCAGCTAAAAATGTGTAGAAGAGATCTTTTTGAGGTTATAAAAATGATCTAAAATTAGGTGTTGGTATTAGCTTACTAATTTCATAAGTTTACTAAAAATCATTGACTTGTACAGTTAAAACAAATGAATATTTTTGTTATATAAAGTACATTTCAATAAAGCTGCTTAAGAAAATAATGCTATGCTTATATGCTAATAAGGAGAGGCAAATTAATTTTCATGGTTTACTTTACATTATTTAAGTATATTAACAATTTTCTAAGAACTCTTTCCTGTAGTTAATGCATTTAAAATTAGGAAATAAGTATAAAGTAAGAATTAGAGATAATCTTTCCCTAAATGATAATACTCACACAGAATCTTTATTTGAATGACTTTTCCATTGTGAAAAGCAACTTTTCCTACCTTGAATGCAATTCTACCATATATTTATATGCATTTACTTACTCAAAGACTATCTGCAAAGATTTGGATAAACTGAATTGCATTAATTCCTATAAAAATCTATAAGACTGGGCATGTTTGGAGAAGGAATAATAGTAAGATAGCCTAGTGACATCAATATATAAGATGAATAGGAACATGAGAACAAAGTAGGAAGAATAAATGTTTTAAAGATACAGTTAAGTCTACCTTCAGACAATGATATTTTATATAGATTTCCAGGGAAGTACAAGCCAGTAGGAAATTTTACAATCAGTTATAAGTTGGCTCTCTTGAAGTACAACCTTGAGGTAGGCTATAAAGCAGAGACAATTTCAAGCACATATTCTTTCTTGCTTCATCCATATACACACAAGTGGTGTCACCACTGATATTGGCATCTTCAATCACATGAACACTGTCATATCTTACCAGAAACTTCCCATAACTCTCAACCCTACCCCATATGCTTCCATTGAAACTTGTGATTTTATGATTTTACTTTTCACATTATATAGTAATGATATGACAACTCATTCATTTTTCTAATCAAATATAAGTTCCTAAAAGACAAGGAAAAATATTTTAATTTTTGGAGCCCAATACCTAACGCAGTACATGACAAATATATGTACTTGGTAAATTCTTGTTGACATTGCATGGATTTTCAAGACCTTGAAGCAGAAAGTAACACCTCTGCAAAGTGGATAGTTTAACCAAAATTGATCTCAATTTATCCTACAGGAAAGCACAAAAAAAAGCCCCAAATGATATTAATATTTTTTCAAGTTATAGGAACCTGTGGGTGACTCAGTTGGTTAAGAGTCCAACTTTGGCTCAGGTCATGATCTTGTGGTTCACAAGTTTGAACCCCACTTCGGGCTCTGTGCTGACAGCTCAGAGACTGAGCTTTTTCAGATTCCTTGTCTCCTTCTCTCTCTGTCCCTCCTGTGCTCATGTGCACTCTCTTTCTCTCTCTCTCTCAAAAAAAAAAAAAAAAGACCAAGAAAAGACAGGCTTTCAGGGCTCCTGGGTGGCTCAGTTGGTTAGGTGCCTGACTCCAGAGTTTGTCTCAGGTCATGATCTTGTGTGTTGGTGAGATCAAGCCCTGTGTTGTGCTCATTGCTCTCAGCCTGCTGGAATTCTCTCTCTCCCTCTCTCTCTCTGCCTTCCCCTGCTCACATTTGCTCTCTCTCTCTTTATCAAAATTAATTAATTAGTTAATTAATTGATTTAAAAAAGGAAAGACAGGCTTTGACTTGTCAGGTACAATTCAACAACATTGCTCATATTTCTTAATGTCTCTAATTGAAATTCTGAATTTGTGTTAGCTACAAATAGAAGAATTTCTACTTATCTACTGTAATATTTTTTACATTTCTATTCTCATTTCATTGAGAATCGATGTGTTCTCTTGCTTGTCTTGATATTGAAGACTTGAAGTTACTAATTATACAAGATATGTGAAGTGTGCACACATGTGTGGAGAGAGCAGGCACACATACCCACCTGCCCCTTTCCTTATTTGCAAAAGCTGTTGGTTTCATTATGAAGAAAGGCTGTAAAAAGAGTGTGGATCATCCAGTGAATAAAACGACAGCAGCGCATCCTGACGACAGGCCAGCAGCATCATCCATTGCAATGAAGAATAGAATCTTTATCAATGTTCCTGTCCCGGAGTGGCACTTCAAGACTAAATCATATCACTGATTATAGTCTATAAAAAGATTTTGGACTGTTCTAATGGAAGCAATTATTTTTTCCTGGTTCTTCTGTGTAACAGAATTCAGACATACTGATTTTCAGTCATATTAACTTAGAAATAATATATGTTCAGTTAAGTTATAGCTCTTGATCATGTCACATGAAGTCTAAACCATAAATTACAGAATATTGGAAAGATTTGCCTGCTGTTATAAAATTCAATACCAAATTACAGAAAAAATATATCTTGTTTTCATTGAAAATGTTATAATATTTGAAACAAATAATACATTTTAATGTCTATACACACAGGACATTTGAAATGTCTTATGACCTTGGATTATTAAGAACAGGCACTTGAATACAAAGTCTTTTTCCTGTTTCTTTAATTCATTGGGAATCATTTAGTTGTTACTTTGGGTATTAGTAAAGTCTAAAATTTACCTACCATATAACCAGTCTCTCAACTACCAATAATGGACACCAAGCTACTTAGATTCTTTCCAGAGATACTTGTATTTACAAGAGATTAACTCTAGTTCTTAAGAAATATAATGGCATGCCAAGAAAAAAAGTTATCAAGCAAGAACTGGATACAATTAAGCCAAAGAGTATATCCTTATTTTGAAATTAGTAACAACTAGTTGAAAGAAATTTTCTCTTTCCTGTCAGCTTCTGCAGAATTGTAGGAACACTGTCTTGGACTATGAAGGTAATTTAGATGAGAATCCTTGAGAACACTTCTTAAACATTAACTACCAGTAAAAACACTTGGGGTGCCAAGCGTTAGGAAACTATATTTGATATTAAGAAATATGGACCCACTAATTATGATCAAATTAAATTGTGCTTGGCTATCGCTCACTCAGAAATGAGTTGGATATTAGACAATTAAAATACATGGGCCCCTGAGTGACTCAGTTGGCCAAGCACCCAACTTCGGCTCAGGTCATGAGTTCATGGTTTGTGAGATCATGCCCCATGTCGGACTCTCTGCCATCAGCTCGGAACCCACTTCAGATCCTCTGCCTCCTTCTCGCTCTGCCCATCCCTGCTCTCTTCTCTCTTTTCCTCTCTCTCTCTCAAAAATAAATAAACATAAAAAAAACACGTTAGTTCTAAATCTCTATTTTCAGAAGCCATTCATGTGAAAGCCCCAGAGTTCACATGTTCAGTCACTTACACAGAGATTTTCCAACTTTAAGTGTACATTACAGTCAAGCTATTTGATATTACAGATAGTGACTTAGTTGAACTGTGGAAAGGATGGATACAAAAGCTAATCCTGAAAGGAGTATATAGGGAAGTTTCTATAGCATAGATTTCCTGCTTTTCATCAAGTTCAAACTCAGTATGAAGTAAGAATTTGCAACTGAAGATCCAAGGACAAATGAGAAACCATGGTAAAAAAATATATAATAATATATATAAACACTCTTTAACAGTAATGTACACCTTCAAAGAAAGACAGTTTTAACTCAGCTTTATAACTGATGTGTGAGACACACAATTGAAAAAGGGTAGTAAGGGCACAGGGAAAGATGTGTTTATTTGGCTCACAAGAGTTGAATTGTACTTACTAGCCAGCTACTTGTGAATGATTAATGAAGTCAGGGGAAGAAATACAGAAAGAAAAAAAGAAAAGGGTAAATGCTTTCTATTTCTTAGATAACGGAAAGAAAAAGCCATACCTATTACCCAGAATGAGGTTACTTAAAAATCTCTTGGCATTCGGAAGTCAAACTCAAGAGGCCAAGGTTTATTTATTCACAGTATTTCCGTGTTTATTTAAATCACTTGTTCTTCCTTTTTGAATTTGAGAGGAATTGTTTTCAGATTAAGGAAAAATATTTTCTCAGCCAAACTGAAATACAAAACTACTCTTGATATTGTTTTCCCCTACAGAAATTAAAGGAATCTTCACAAGTTTTGTTGCAACACTGAAAATTTAGATTTGAAATTCAAAACCACAGATGTAATCACAGCCAGACACTAATTAAGCACTGGGCCAGATTTGGTCCTAGAGATGTGTGTGCATAATTTGTGACTTCAGTGCAAGTTGTCTGTGTGTTTTCAAGGGCAGACTTTAGTCAAGCATTGAAGAATCAAGGAGAAAAATGCTTCTGAATAAACATGGCACCTTTATGCGATAATATTTACTTATTTTTATACCTTTACTTTTTGATTGAGATATACTGCTGGTAAAGCCAACCATTTCTTATTTCCCACATTAATTGAAAGAAATATCCTAATAATCTTCATATTTTTACTGTTATATTAAAGAGCAGAAGTCCAAAAAAGGCAACACAATCCTTTCCATGGGAGTTTTCACTTTTTAAATTCCTCGTATTTCTAGCATTGTCTCAGGATAGGTTTGAGGTGATGGAGGAATATGTATGGAGAGAAGTCAGATTCAGCAAAGTTTCCCTAGGCAAACACTTCTAGCAAAGTTGCTCCAAATATTTTATGGAATTGTTTTGTTTTGTTCTCTATGGATTTTAATTTGCTTTCGTATTTGGTGGCATAAGGGGGGGCGGGAAGCTTACTTTAAACTGAATGTGATTTGAGTCTGAGTATGATTTGAGAAGTGTCTGTGTTTGAATCTTATTTCTTTTCTTAGGGAGATTCCTCAGTTCCATGTAGGATTCTTGTCTCTGATCTTGAATCCCTTGCCACTGTCTATGACAGTTGCTCCATAACCTCTGGGAAGGATGTGAGCAATCTGACTAACCTTGAAAGGCAAATCTACATTATTATTAATGGAATCTGGCAAGTTTTCATATTGCTCTAAATCTCATTTTCCTTATCTATAAAATGAAGATAACAACACTGGTCCATAGCATTGCTGTAATAAGCAAAACAAAAACAAGGGGCGGGGGAGTGGAATGAAGGAAAGTGCCTAGACTAGTACTAAGCAAGTAATGGGCTTTCAATTATTCTTATTGTTCTTGTTTCTTCTTCTTGTTCTCCTCCTCCATCCCTGCCTCTTTCTGCTTCTTTTTCTCCCCCTTCATCCATACTTGCCTTCTTCTTTGAAAGATGATAATCTTAGATCGAAAGAATATATCATTTATATAATTCTTGATGTATTTTGATGTAGACAACACACAAAAAACCTTAAAACCATGTTCATTGCCTAAGGTTTTGGTATAAAATGATGACAGAGTTAAATATTTTTTAGCAGGGCCCCTGGGTAGCTCAGTCCATTAAGTGTCCAGCTTTGGCTCTGGTCATGATCTCACGGTTTGTGGGTTCAAGCCCCACATCAGGCTCTGTGCTGCAGCTAGCTCAGAGTCTGGGGCCTGTCTTCAGATTCTATGTCTCCCCTTCTCCCTGACTCTTCCCTGCTTGCACTGTCTCTCTCTGTCTCTTAAAAATAAATAAAAAAAATTTAAAGAATATTTTTATAAATTCCAATAAACCACATATAAAAAGTTAATTCTTTCCACATTTATTATTTCTTTCTTTTTAAAAAGGTTTATTTATTCTTTTGAGAAAGAGAGGGAGGAAGGGGCAGAGAGAGAGAGAGAGAGAGAGAGAGAGAATCCCAAGCTTTCTCTGAACTGTCAGTGCAGAGCCTTATCTAGGGCTTGAACTCATGAATCATGAGATCATGACATGAGCTGAAACCAACAGTCAGTTGCTTACTTGACTGAGCCACCCAGGCACCCCTACATTTAAGATTTCTTTTACAAGTCAGAGTTTTTAAAACCCGCAACCAGTGAGTCCAGAATAAATAGTTTTTTACTATTTTCCATTTCTCATTGAAAAATTAGTGGCCATGTGGAATTTCGTGAGTCTCAAATGGTTAGGTGATATGTTTTCTGTAGAGCTCCTGTGAGAATTTCACTTTTCTCAGGGCACCTAAGAATACATCAAAGGTGCCATAGGAAAAGGAGAATAGCAAGTCGTATCCAAACCGAAGGATTTTGCCCATCATGTTTGGAGTTGGGATTACCTGCTACTGGAAGAGTTTCAATGAATGACAGACCTTCTCTTTTCTACAGAACACAATTCTGGCTAGTAAGCTTCTGCCCATTTTGCTTTTATCTGGTTTTCCTTAGTAGCCATACAACCACAACCATCATTGTCTGGCTAGGGAAGAAGTCTGGCTTACCTTTCTCTCTCTAATTAAACACTCTCACAGAATATACTACGAGGTGAAAGCCAGACACTGAAAGGCAATAATCACTGTGTACTTGGCCATAATCCTCTATAACTAACACTCACCAAAGAAATTACTGGCTTGTTATGTACCAAAAAAATTTAATAAGGTAAAACTTATACTTTTCCTAGATCAGTGAAGTAATTTCTCAAAAGCATATGTTTGAAATTTATATTCCAGAAGGACAGAATATCATAGAAATAGGGAAAAGCAAAATTGATAAATTATATATTCTACATTCCCATTCAATCATGCTCATTGCAACTAAAGAGTGCAGTTCAAAATTAATTTTGATCGTAATCAATGTGGCCATGACCATGAGCTATTTTTCCTTAAAATGGTTCTTTCCTATTTAGAAAAATAAGAGAGAAAACAACTATAATGTGCAAAGTAAAATGGTTCTCTTTTGCCAGGGCGAAATTTAAAATGATGTCAATCATCAGCAGGTATTAATTAAATTAGTGCTCGTAAAGTTAGCACTAACTTTTACACCGTATCTATAATATCACTTATTTTCTGTTAATGTGATAACACTGGTGATTCAGAAGGATGAAAGCCAGCGAGTGCCTGGCTCCATCCCTAAATGTCAACCGTTTAAGTGGTTTGACTTTTATTTTCTATTTACTTTGGTCAGTGTAAATTTCTATGGGTTTTGCTGGTTAGGGGAAAGGGGATTTGAGGATCTGTAGTTCTTGGTTATTAATATTTGACTTTGTTAGTGCCATCTATTTACTATATGACTTGAGGAAAAAAAAATAAGAAGAAATCAGATATTCGCCCACAGCCCTTAAAATGCATGGGGAGTGTGATCACACATTGGGCCTGCAATCTCTATATAGTGCTGTTTTCTTCAGTCTCACATTTAAGTAACAATGGCCTTTGATTCTTTATATATTTTCTTTTTCTTACCACTGTACATGTTTGCAGAGTAAGGAATTGGTAGTTTTTCTTAAATACATTATACCCTGAGTATTTAACTTTTTGCTTAAGAAATGTCACAATGTATCAAAAGTATAACCAATCCATCCCAGGTTTTTCTTTCAGAAAAACACTACCTACAAATCTATTGTGAGACTGTGCGTGTGGACTTCCATGTCACCGTCCTCCGAGTGGACGGCATGGTCTGTATATTCCCTACGTTGAACTCGATTCTACCAATGACTACTGCAGAAAACAACACTGTGTGGGTAAGCAGGATGTTCTAACAGTGGAGAAGCTCTCCTACCAAAGGGTCTAATTTATGCGGAATGTTCTAACAGTGGAGAAGCTCTCCTACCAAAGGGTCTAATTTATGCGGAATGGATCACATGAGATAGCATGACAAAGACAGGTAAGTGGAGCCAGAGGGGCACATTATGCCTCCTCTGCTATTCAGTATTTCAATTTTACCAAATTACCCTAAATTGCCCCTGTACTTGCTTGGTGATAGTGCCAATTCATGGACTATAATGTATTAAAAGTAGTTAGTATTTCCTCTCTGCTCCGAACACTGCATATTTATTATTTTTCAGTATTTCCCTATCCACAAAGTAGAGAATCTATTTTCTTTCTCAGTGAAAACATTCCCTTTAAACATACCCAAGTGTAATCCAGGACCTTTGAAGAGCTTTGGACTTCTTAGTCAATAGGATTCGGCAGTATTCCTAGTTGGGTAATGTGATTTCTACAAATAGTTTCACTAGGGCTTATTCTTTAGTAGCAGAGTAAGAAATAAGCATTGATTTCTCTAAGTTTGAGAAATGTCTCTGGCTGCTTGAGCCCACATAATTTGCTAAAATTTCTTAGAATGGAGCAGGTCGTAAATTTAATCTGGAATAATTGGTCAGTCTAAGGACAATGGTCCTTAACTTCTTTTGCCATGCTTCTTTTGAGGGATAGTTATCATGATATTATAAGTGTAGTGCAATCAATTATTCTTAGTGGTTATCTAGTTCAAAACCTGTCACATTAAATTATGATCAAATGACTATAAATTAAAATATCCATATGAAAAAATTATACAGGTATATTGTTGACTGTCTTCTTTATTATATTTATTATTTTCTTTCATTTTAACTTCACTGTAGTTAACATACAGCGTTATATTAGTCTTGGGTGTACAATATCGTGATTCAATAATTCCATCAAGATAAGTGAACTTTTAATCTCCTTCACCCATTTCACCTATCTCCCCAAGCACCTCCCCCATGGTAAACATCAGTTTGTTCTTGATAGTTAGAAGTCTGTTTCTTAGTATGTCTCTATTTCCCTCTTTGTTTGTTTGTTGCGCTTCTTGAATTCCACATGAGTGAGTACCCAAGATATATAAAGAACTTACACATATACACTCCACACACACAAAACCTCAAATAATCCAATTAAAAATGAGCAGAAGACACAAACAGACATTTCTCCAAAGGAGACATACAGATGGCTAACAGACATGAAAAGATGCTCAACATCACTCATCATCAGGAAAATGCAAATCAAAACCACAATGAGCCACACCTCACACCTGTCAGAATGGCTAAAATCAAAGCCACAAAACATAAGTGTTGGCGAGGATATGGAGAAAAAGGAACCCTCATGCACTGTTGGTTGGGATGTAAACTGGGGTGGTTGCTGTGGAAACAGTATGGAGGTTCCTCAACAAATTAAAAATAGAATTTCCATATGATCCAGCAAATGTACTACTGGTTATTTACCCAAAGAATGACACTAGCTCTTTAAAATGAGGACTGTGCCAAGCTAGACTCCAAGATGAGAGTATAAAATATTTTAGCTATATCTAATATGGTGCTCCAATCCCTTGTGGATTATTGCTCTTCTGCTACTTTGGTGTAGTATTACCCATGTTGGTCGTGGTTAAAGAAATAAAGGGGAGTACTTTATTTAATCCCTCATAATGCACTGTTGGCCTCCATAAACAGTCTGCCTTCTGTGCTGGCCAGACAGGGCTGTTATAAGAGTAAGGAACTCACTCTACTCCATCTACTATCATGTCCTTTATTGGGGTAAAGACATCTCATTTTATGACATCCCAAAATTCTACACTGCTTAACATTTAAATCCAAAAGGGTTCCAGCAATTTACAAGGTTCCATTTTATCAGGTCCAACTAAAACAGAGGGAAGGGCTGACTCCGTTAATATCCCAGGTGAGATAAAGGCTGAATCCCTCACTCACATGTAGTATCCATTCCACTGACAGGGATACAAACACAGAGTAATATTTTTTCTAATTTCATTCTCTCCTCTCCCCTCTTTCTTTTTCCCCAAGAGTGCCACTATCTTTTTGGGTAGGATGATTCTATTTCCCCCCATCATTTAGCTCTATTACATGGTCACCGAGCTAGCAGATCTGTTGTTCTCTTCTGAATATATTCTTACCCTCTCCCGTTTATCCCCCGCTCTAAGAGCATAGTTAATTACATACATTTGCATCTATCATAGTTTGTTGTTCATGGCATTAAATTATGTGTATCTTTATGATCATCATACTGTCAAACCTGGTTTGCTTTCCCTGTTTAGAAGGTACTACTCGAGGGACACCTGGGTGGCTCGGGTCATGATCTTATGATTCATGAGTTCAAGTCCCGTGTTAGGCTCTGTGCTGACAGTTCAGAGCCTAGAGCCTGCTTCAGATTCTGTGTTTCCCTCTCTCTCTGCACGTCCCCTGCTCACACTGTCTCTCTCTTAAAAATAAGCATAAAAATTTTTTTTAAAGAAGGTAATGTTCCATTTGTTGGTCAAAGAGAGGATAGAGAAATTACCTCTGTCAGTGTAAGCTGAAGAAAGCTTGCTTTAACCCATTGGAACAATTTAGCTATTGGATGATCTGAAAGTGTATTTCCGTAAACGTTTTCAGCCACTTGCGGATAGGTCATCACCCAAATATCTCATTTTATTTAGCTCTATATAAAATTAGTGATTTGCTTTCTGATTAGTTATTCAAAGAATTCATGCTAACAGGAATCCGTCTGGCTTGTGCTTATCTGTCTACATAAAATGTCCTAATCTTCACAGCATAACCTCTGGAATTTGAAGTTACCTGCATTGTGATTGGCTACAATGTCTTTATTAAATAAAAAAAAAAGTCTTCGTTTTCCTTCCTCTGTTTTAGTGCCAGCTTATATATTCTGAATTTTTTTTCTTTTACCAGGATTGCTACTAACAGCCAGATATATTATGTCTTTATTTACTTTCTTTCTACTAGTATCAATTTTTTATCTTTTTTAAAGCGTATTTATTTTGAGATAAATAGAAAGAATCCCAAGCAGGCTCTGTGTGGTCAATGTGCAGAGCCCATTGCAGGGCTTGAACCCATGAAACTATGAGATCATAACTTCAGCCGAAATCAAGAGCCAGATGCTCAACCAACTGAGCCACCCAGGTGTCTTTACTTGTATTCTTTATTCACATACCCAATTTCTCCAAATCCCATTGTTAAGACTTCCCCCTATAGTTTGACTAAAGATGTTTTGCCACTTTCTTACCAAGAATACATGAGTCACCATCCCAGCAACAAATACTCACTATATTTTCAACCTATTTCCTTTTTTAATGTAAGTCATTATAGTTTGTTTTGTTTCTTAAATTTCACATAATAAGTGAGTATACGAAATGTATAAAGAACTTATATAACTCAACATACCCCCTCCACACACAAAATTCAAATAATTCAATTTAAAAATGGGCAGAAGACATGAACAGACATTTCTCCAAAGGAGACATACAGATAGCCAACAGACACATGAAAAGATGTGTCTAAAAGTTCAGGGCCAAAAGTTCCTCACGTCACCACTCCCAGTCTATGTTACTACAAAAAGCTAATTGTCAAATCAGACTGACGAAGACCGTGGCTCTTAACCAGCAACAAGATTTACTAATGATTCAAAGGATCTACGTGGACATTTTTTCCCTAGAGGAACGTGATATGTCAAATGCAGCTTCTCATGGCTGAATTCTCTCACATTGATTCCTGTTTCAATTTGGGATTAACATTTGAGGTTAATAAGTAATACATGCAAGAGTATTGATGAGAAAAGTTCGCCAAGTTAGTTCTGGAAAATCTTGTTTTGTGTTCTACTAATTACATAACTCATGCACTATTCCTCATTCTCTAGCTTTCTATGCCCCATAAACCATAAATTCCAGGTTTATCTACAGTAATCAATCCAGACCTGCCAGGTGTATCCTCCCCAAACATTTTATAGGTAAGGATCCCTGCTGTTTTTCCACTAGTGTGTTCTATTAATAATGTTTTCACCAATGTCTGGCCACAGTCATGCTTCCCCCCTACTTTGACTCCCTGAGAAGGGAAGAAGAGAAGCCTGATATTAACTCTTTCCTACCCATTACCAGATGTGTATAGATAATGGGATTTGTTTCAGTAATTTTATTATTATTACTCTTATTATTATTTTATTAATTGCCACGTTGATCTTCTAAACAGAGGTCTGCATCATTAGAATAATTTCAGATTTAGGCAAAAATGTCATTTAGACCAATCTTAAATAAATTTTTTCCCAAACATTTTGGCAACTAAAACTTCTGATTTAATAAGAGGCTTTTTGCTATTTGTGCCTTAGTGAATAAATGAGACTTATTTGTAATTATCAGCTTTCTTTTTTCAGACTAAATCTATCATGTTAAAATCCATTAACACTTGATTATTTTAAACAAACACTCTTTCAATTAATAGCACAGTTCCAGCTAATAGATCATAAACTCTGAGTGAGTTGATCTGAATCAATTATAGCTTACTATAATAGTATTTTTTTGCTTACTTCAGTCTTTGGGGATTAGTTGCTTTAAGAACATCTCATTCCTCATTCAGTGTGCTAAGTGGCAGGATTGCCAAATTCTTTAGCAATGTTCTCAGAGTATCTTGTGGCAAAACACTGGGCCCTTGAGGTGCAGCACAAACAAATAAATAAAACAAATATAAAATCAAATATAAAAGGCTCTGAAAGCCCTGATATCTCCCAAACTCTTTGGAAGATGACACCTTTTACACAAGCAAAATCTTTCAGCATCTTCCAGAACCAGCATCATATTTAGTGGTCTTCGGGAACTGCTGGTCTATGGATTGATCTCAATCTTCTTATTCTAGCATTTTAGGCTTTCTGACTCTCCAAATTTGTGTAGATAAGCCACAATCTTTCTCAATTGCCCAGTCTTCTCATCATTGTTTTCTGATTGTACCATTTAGTCTGTCTTCCTTGTCCTGCCTAACAGTTTTTGCCACCATTATAGGCTCTTCCCTTTCCTTTCTCTCCTGCACAGTGTATTCTTTCTTCATGGATCAGGTTGTGCTCCTCTGTCAGACCTCTCATTTGTCTTCCTCATACTGTCTTTACCTATGCCAGTCCTGGACTTGTTTTCATCTTAAATTAATTCCTTTCTCTTTCTCGGCTCTATTCTGTATTAGGCACTGATCATTGCAATTTACATATGTAGGCTCCCATGTAACCTGGCTTTAGATTTTTTCCTTGCAGTCAATTGAAGGCTTTGTCGTAAGACTGGGGTTGGGGGTGGCAAGTGGGAAGGAGCTAACAGGGTTTTTCTCTTTGGTTCTCTAGTAATAGTTGTATCTTCTTCATAGCCACCTGTTTGACCACATAGGCCCACCATGAATCAGCTTCTTTAAAAAAATTTTTTTTAATGTTTTTAATTTATTTTTGAGAGACAGTGCGAGCAGGGGAGGGTCAGAGAGAGAGAGAGAGAGAGATACAGAATCCAAAGACAGGCTCCAGGTTCTGAGCTGGCTGTCAGCGGGGCTCAAACCCACGAATGCTGAGATCATGACCTGAGCCAAAGTGAGACACTCCACCAACTGAGCCACCCAGGCGTCCCTAAATCAGCTTTGGCTTCTTCCTTTGGGTAACGTTGCCTCTTTCCTCTGATGTTCAAGAATAAGAGTGGTAGCAGCTTCGTGCAACTGCTAATTTTGGAGATTCTCCTGTATTTTTTCACTTGTAAAATAAACCCTGGCATGAAGTTCCATTTGTTTCAAGGCTTGGAGTGATTTCTAACCTCTTTATTGTAACCTGATTTTATAACATCAAGCATTGATTGAATTTCCTTTCTATTGTTATCACATTCTACATTTGCATTAATTTCTAAAATGCATATTGTCTGTTTCTCATTATTATAGGCTTTCAACACCATACTGGCCATGACAAAGGCCTATATGCAATACCAATTCAGTGTGTGGTGTGATAGTTTTGGATTTTTGCAAATGAATAGCTGAGAACTATAGCTGTATTTTGCAATGTGAGGTTGAAAGTGGTCAAAATAGTTTTAGCAATACTGGTAAGTTTTTCAGCCATTTTGCCTTAGTGTATAACATGTTCCAGGCTCTGTGCTTTTATATTGCTTGCAACACTTTTAGTCTTCCCTTCTGTGTCTAAACATGTATGCTATTTTAACTTAGTGGTCACTTATTCCTTTAGAAAAGTTAATAAATTAATTCTCACATCAAATTACCTGAGAACAATAGAAGGGATGTCCTTATTTAGTCTAATCATTTCAAAGGATGTTGGCTCATTTGCCCCACTTGATGAATGACTGGCATTAATCTCCAGAAGATGAATTCTTTCTGTACAATACAGACACTGTAAACAGAAAAGCAGAGGGGAAAGCCCACAGCAGAAACAATAACTATAATCATCACTTTTAAGACTTAGTAAGCAGCTAATTGCTAGATAAAACACAGCTTATCTCTGACTCCTCATCCTTCTTATCATCCATCTCTTCCCCCTCCAGCTCTTTACTCTGTGGAGCCCAGAATATCTCTTACCTGAAATATCAATAGAAAACCTTAAATCACATTAAAAAAGGAGAAGGCTTTGGTAAATTTGTGCATGTTTTTTAGATAATAAGTGTATTTTCCCAATGCATTCATTGAAATTCATCAGCATCTCTGTTCTGTTTATGAAGGACTTAGAATTCCTTTTGAATGGAACATATTTTTCTTCTGTTTGCTAAAACGTGTTTCCGGTGAGAGGAGAACTAACAGGGTAGGGGAATCAACTTGACCGCTTAGTGGTTTGAAGAGCCTCAGGAAGTTTATTCTTCCCAAACCAACCAGCAGACAGCGATCCAACGGGAAGCCACTAGGTGGCAGCAGCAATGTAAAGGCACAGCTGCCCATAACTAATACTTTGCGAAGTTTTAGAGGTTTCTTTGTTTTGTTTTGGTTATTTTGTTTTGCTTCTTTAGAAGAAAGTATAAAATAAAACCCTGAATTACTTATAAAAGGAAAGAGATAAAATAACTTTTAGTTGGATGTATTCTGCTTTTGTGAGCAAGGATACAATTGAGCAGAACTTAAATCAGGGAATCTCACTGTTTTGATGCTACCAGAGAGTAAAGAAGCAAAAACAAACAAACAAACAAACATATATATCACATCAGTATTTCTTATTCAGACCAGCTTTAGTTTAGGATTTAACACTCTGGTTCTCACATAATGGAGGAAATTGGCAAGCAAATCATACCCTTTCAATTTTTTTTTATATAGAAAGTTCTGTGTTGTTAGAGCCACCACATAGATTCCAGCCCGTCCCATTATATTAAAAATAGCCCTAAAATGTTTACAAACCATTAAAAAGCTAGAAGTCATGCCAATCCTAAAGAAATTGATTTTAATGAGCCAGGACTTATGAAAAATATATGCAAAATGGAATCTAAAAAGAAAATGTTTCACATATACAGTAATATTTTATGATACAAATATATTTTCTAGGTAAATCTACACTATATTATCTATAGATATGCATATATTTTCTAAATAAAGCTACACAATATAAAGTAAAAGATCTTAAAGTAGAAGAATCATGCCAACAAATATAGTTAAATCAAGTTGTGCCATAAACTCCTGATGACTTTTTCAACATAAAAATGTAATTAGTAAATAATGGACCATATAGTTTATTTTATGTGATATATATTTCATATCTTCAAAGCAAAATGATTTAGAATATGTTGAAATCATTTTGCTGTAAACCTGATTAATAATGGGAATGCGCACGCACACACACACACACACACACACACACACACACACACAACCTGGTGTGGTGTTTCAAGAAGACCAAACTTCTTCCTCCAAATTTCTATGTGGAGATGGCCACAAGAGGTGCGTGCAATGGAAGTGCTGAATGAGCTGCAATTTATCAAAGGCTAAATTCCAAAGAGTTTGTGGTTTGAGGAGATGCTTTCTTAGCATTGTGTCTCGTAGAATATATTCGTCAGCATAATGTAGCTGTGAGAACAGTAGATGGAGATACTGAAACGTCACTTGTCCAAACCATTAAATAATCTCTGCTCATAGTTTCTTTTTCTGAAGGTTCTATGGTAACTACAGATTTGTGGGATCCAGTGAAAATATTAAGATTCAGAGTGCCTGAGGTGAAGTTCCATATTCTGATTTTTAATGAGATCTCCATGTGGAGCTGAGGCTTGGGCAGGTTTGGATGTCACCACTAAGGTACCTTGCAGCACAGAAACCCTGATGCATCTCTCCTGGGCCGATGCAGGTAGGTCAGGTCGCGCTAGGTCTCTTCATTCTTTAGGAGGGTAAAAGTAAAATATTGGCTACCGGCCCAGTGTCCACCTGATATTTCACAGAGGTATGGCGGACCCCAGTGTATCCCATAGCGGTATAAATAACCCTTGTGTAGTCCTGGAATGCGTCCGTTCTTCCCCTCTCCTAAGCAGGTTAACAGGTAGAGGGGATATAAAGAACATTAGAAAAAAGAACTATCTTTAGAGATGAATATATATAAGTAAAATATCAGACTTTCATTTCATTTAGGTTTATATAATATCATCTGAAAAGCAAATACAACCAAAAGTGTCATTTAACTTATTTTTGCAAATTTAAAAATAAGTTTGCTACATGAGGGTTGTTGAGATAACTCTCTACTTGCATAAACCCATGGAACAAAACTGCTTAAAATAAGAAAGGAGTGGTGGCTTTTCTTCTGTAGTTTTCATTAACAAATAGGGTGCACAATGGATAGCAAATTTTTTTTTCAACGTAAATGTATTAGCATTACATTCAATTGATCTAAAACCACTCATGTTTAACATTTAAATGCATTGCCAGCAGATTAAAGGTGAGGTTTTCATTAAAAGAATTGCGACAGAGAGAAAGAGAGAAAGGTGCATTGGTAGGGACTTTGAAATTGGCAAACAAGGAACAGCCATGGAAAAACAAATGATTTTCATGATGGTTGTGAAACTCACATGGGTTCTCATTACCTTGCACATATTCCCTCAATCCTTAATGAAGAGTGCAATATACTTAGGCAGCAGGAGATACTTTTAATGTCTATGCTACTTAAGGCAAAGTTGCATTAGCATAGTGGGCAGGCCTATTGAGACGGAAACCTAATCCAAATTAGGCCAAACTCTTGGAAGAGATATGAAAATAAAAATGCGAGGACACTGTGGGAAAGGTGGATTTTATTCTCTTACTTCATTCACATCTATGTTTCCTATGCAGATTTTAGAAGAATAGCAGATTTAAAAATTAAATCATCTTAATAATAAAAATATCACAGTGTATGGTTTAGTCTAGTGGACACAGGACAAGACGTATGCACTCAGTATACAACCTGAAATGGAAGAGAGAGATGGGAATGCACACTTTACACATATATTATTGTGAAAGTTGTCTTTGAGACAACAGACGTGCCTTTTTAAGGTGTTTGGGAGAATTTAATAGCATAAATCACTATGTTGACAGAGAGTCACAGATGCTAAACCTTATAAAACTCTAGAAATATTCTTTGATACATTTTTTGGGTTTTCAATTAAATAAAAGGGTATTAATGAACCAAGGAACTGAAAGTCATAGGAGGTTATTTCGGGGATGAGAGGTGCCTAACTTCTGAGTCAAAAGTGTATAGTTCATTTATGCTTGGTGATACTGACCAGTAACTGGGATTCTTGCTTGTAAGTATGAAGGAAGGAAAGATCAAAGATGGATGAACCAACTCAAAGTTTTAGGTTGGAGTAACCATAATAAACATTGCAATAAACTGTTCACTATGCTGGAGTGAAATACACAGCATATGTGAAAAAATATGAAAAAAATATATTTATTATTATAGGTATATGTGTTCAGTGTAAATAAAAAATACTTAGACTTGCTAAGTGTATAATTTTATTTAAAAAATCATTGCTATTTATAACTAATAATGCTCATTCCAGTTACCACAATTTTAATCCCACATCTTCACTATAGTGGTATCTCCATAAGAATATCCTGGAACTCTTGAACTTGTGACATAGTGAATAAACAAAACAATTTGTTGAAAGAGATGAAATCCACATGTGTCCAGGAATCCTATGTATTTCATCTCACATGTGTTTATTAAACAAACTATAAATGATATTCCCTAAGTTTAAATACCAGCCTCTAGGTGGTTGTTGTTTGTTGTTGTTGTTTTCAAGAACCACCCCGTGTGGTTACATGAAGCTTTCCCTAATATCTACTTTTGATAATATTCCATAATATCTCCTTCTGATAAAATAGTCCCACTATGGAATCAGTGAGTTAAAATCTTCAGGATAGGTATCTGGAAAACTGTGATAATTTCTTCATGAAGAGAGGGACTGTTTTCATGTTTCTCTATTAGCTGTTGTTTAATATCTTCCTCATTGAACAGAATAATGGATTTTTTTCTGCACTTGTAGTTGTTGTTTTTGGAATAATGACAATCACCCTAAGGTGTTCTTAAATATATTTTTTCTGTTAAATGCACTTTGTTCATTCTCTTCCCTTGGTCATTAGAAATAGTTTTAAAAGAAACCAACTCCATTCTTACTATGGCAAATTTCCCTCTTATAACTCTCATAGAAGTTAGTACCTCTTTATATCACTCAGCAAACCACAATTTTATAGGTGTCTGACTTTATTTTAGCGATTGTCTTGTCTTAACCACTTGTAAAACTCTAGAAAAACTCTCTGACATGAATTAATGCTTGACATGAATTGCCTCATTTAATCTTAAAAACAATCTAATGAAATTATTACTATTATTACATCCATCGTTTTTTACTCACTAAAAAATAGAGAATCAGAGATGTTAAGTGACTTGTTCAAGGTCATATACTTTCATAGGAGTAAGCTCAGGTTTGAAAGCCGAGGCCATCTGATAGTTAGAAATATTTATTGAAAAATAATGAATAAGTGAATGAGTGGCATTTTCTTCTCACTGCCAAAGATTGAATTGGTCTAGATCTTGTAGGAAATTAGATATGATGCTTTTTTTCAGTTGCAGTGGATATTATTATATTTAATGCTTTTTCCACAAGTTTACTATTGGTTTATGTATTACTATTATCTAATTATCATCCAATTTTAGACAGGCATAGTAATCTGTTTTATAAAAAAGAAATGAGAAGAAAACATGTAATACAGGAATGCCAACACTATATAACCTCTGAGATATATTACTTGTATGTTGCTGAGTGCAAGCTAGTGAATCTTTCAATAATCTCTCTGATGCCCATAAAAGTTTCATTACTTAAGAGAGGAAACATTGAGGGGAGATTGTTAGATGTCTTGGACTCAAATGAGTACTCTGTAGTTATTCTAGCAGTTTTATGGAATATGTATGTTATTGTTTTAAGATTTATTTTCTATTTTCCCAAAGAATGAATAAGAAGAACCAACAATTAAGTGATAGATGGGTTTTAATTGATAATTTTGGATTAGATGAGTAACCAATATAACTTTTTTTGAAAGAAAAACACTTCCAGGTTAATTTGTCTTTTTTAATTGAAGATTGAACCAATCATCTAATCTAATTATCTTTTTAAAATTCCTTGGAAAATGTCAAATTTTTCAATTATTAATCTGCATAGCCTTAGATGTTTAAAGTGTGTGACCACCAAACTCTTAATGAGTCTTAATCTAAAAATTATCTTAAAGATTCATTTAATGTACGCATAAGTCTATTTTGGTCTAGTTGTCTGAAACCAAAGTATTTAAATAATTCAGAACAAAAGTTTAATTATGAACCATTCATAATTGGGTAACTTGAACACAAGTTGGGCTGGTTAACCTGATTAATTTCCTATGCCACCTACTATAGTGGAGTTCACCAAATAATTTCCAGGTCTCCATTTGCTAAACTGACCTAAAAGAGAATGTTTTGCTTTTCACTAATTTTTTTTATTGATAACTGATTTCCACTTTTCTTGGTTTAGTTTAGGGCACTATCCACTATTCGAAAAATTAAGATAGATTGAGAAATACCTAATGTTGCTATATTGTAGACTCTTCATACCCAAGAAGTGTCATTCTCAGATTTGAGTATTTGCAAGAGATCAAAGATCTCAGATTTGAGTATTTGCAAGAGATCAAAGATCCATGGCCCAAACCGCGGTAATTTTGCTAAGGCAGATGAATCATGAGTATTTAGTCTGATAGTCAGAAGTGGGCACAGCAAACCACACAGCATTTTTAGCCAACTGCAGGTTTTCACCTCTTCTTATATTGCATGGAAAATACTTTCCTAGAGGTGTGTCTTGATAACATCAAGAGTCTAATGAAATTCAAAATTGGAATTTAGTTGTTATGATAATCACTTTCTAAATAACAAAAAAAGTGTTTTCACGAGTTTTCCTTAGGGTTCAAGAGGTAAATTTATAAATATATCAAAACACTGAGCATATTTGATGTAACCCATGTTACAAACAGCCCACAAAACAACTGCTCGGCCAATTCATTTAAGCTGCACTCTGGCAATGGCTGCATACTCCCCTTTGCTGACTTGCCATGAAAAATTTTATAAGCAGCTGGTTCAGTGAGAACCTTGCACTGATGAGCTCTCCAGGACTTTCAGCATGACCAAGCACTTTATCAACAGAGCACTCTGAAAGGAAATAGATGGCCTGACGTGCAAACTTGTCAGAACAAGCAGAATGAAGGGGGACAGCATGGTTATGAGGAGAACGCCTGACGACAGCAGGAACAGGGTGTGCTTTATTTTTCTCAGCTTTACAAGGCATAGCTGCAGGCCATCTTCCCATGACACATCAACTTCCGGCACCAGGGAAATAGTATGTATGAGTTTAAAGAGATGTCATGATTTGACTTACAGAGCTGAGAAACTATCATTCTTAAGAATCGGGGGGTGGGGAGGAGAAGCCAGAATCATTTAACATTGCTAGCAATCCTGCTCTCATCTGTTCCAGGAAGGATGTCTTGGTGGGTCAGAAGGCTCAGAAGAAAATCACTAGAAGGAGCACATCTTAACTGGCATTGTGCAGTCCAGGCTGACTACCGATTCTGTCTGGCCCATCGATACAACCTAAACCTCACTCTTTATCAAATAAAACCACCTACTTTCTTCACAAATGTTTTTGATTTTCTCCCCTACTCCAAATATAGAACTTCTCTTCAGAGGGTTAGTCTAATAATTCACCTTATTTTCATTTGGTTTCTTCCTTTCATGTTTTTTGAGTTCTTCTTCTCTCACTTAATCATTTACATCTCTACATTTTACCAGTACCCTGTAATACCGCTTTTTCTTTCCAATTAAACTGCCACTTACCTAAGTTGCATTCCAACAGATTGAACTGAGTTTAGCAAGGAATGTATTTATTATTTAAACAGCTTCTACATAAATATAAATAAATATAATATCTATTAATTCATCCAATATATAGAGTACCTACCATGTTATAGTAATTATTCTTGGTATTAAGGATAGTACAGGGGATTAAGTTTCTGTGCTTATGGATATTACATTCTGGTAAGGAATTCAGACAAAAAGCAAATCAATGTAAAACATAATGTCAATGCTAATGAATGGCATCACCGTGACAGGGGTTCTTCCTTTAGATAGAGATAATCATGCAAGACTTCTCTGAGGAAGTGAGGGTTGATCAGAATAAAATATGCAACCTTATGAATATCTAGGAGAAGGGCCTTAAAAGTGAGTGTTCTTGGGGCGCCTGGGTGGCTCAGTCGGTTAAGCGTCCAACTTCGGGTCAGGTCATGATCTCACCGTTCATGAGTTCAAGCCCTGCATCCGGTTCTGTGCTGACAGTTCAGAGCCTGGAGCCTGCTTCAAAGTCTGTGTCTCCTTCTCTCTGTCCATCTCCCACTCCTTCTCTGTCTCTCCAAAATAAATAAATGTTAAAAAATATTAAAAAAACAAAATACAAGTGAGCATTCTCGATATTTTTGCAGACTAGTGGAGAGAGCAACATGCCTGAGTCAAGTTGAGAGAGGAAATGTATGATAGGAAGTAAAGTTGAAACTGCAACTGTAGTTCAGATCATGTAGGGCCCTAAAAAATATAGTCTTTGGATTTTATTTTGTGCCTGGCTGGCTCAGTTGGTTAAGTATCTGACTCTTGATCTCAGCTCAGGTTTTGATCCTAGAGTGGTGAGCTCAACCCCCACGTTGGGCTCTGTGCTGGGTCTGAAGCCTACTTAATAAATTAACAAACAGATAAATAAGATGGGAGTCAAGTGTAGGTTTAGATCAGAGGATGAATATGGTCTTTTGTTATAAAAAGATATTTCTGGATGCTTACATGACGTGAGTGAGAAGGATGGGAGACAGTTAGGAGGCTGTTGCATGGTTCAGTGGTAGCCGATAGGGCTCGGGTTGGGCTGCCAGCTTGTCCGAGTGCAGGTGAGGTCAGGTTCCAGACTAATTTTGAAAAAGAGCTGCAAGAATTTATTGGTCATTTTTATGTAGAATGTGGGAGAATGAGAATCCAAGATGTTAGGTCTGGGCAACTGAAAATATACAATTGCTAATTAATAAAATTATTAGAACTTGGTGGAGGTGGCTCGGGGTGAAATATCAAGACTTTGGGTCATTTTAAGTTTGAAGCATCAATAAAATGTTCTAGGTAAGCTGTTATATGGGCAACAGGATATAAAATTTGCTTTTTAGATAGTGGTCAGGTAATCAGTGCTTGCTAACTAGCTTCCTTCTCCAGAGCATTAAAGACACATGGTCCTATTGTCTATATAGAGAAAACAATAGGTTTTTCTTAGCAACCTTGAAAATTCTTACTATTTATTTGTACACATACATATGCAAGGAGAAAATTCAAATGTTTCTTCAAAGCATTTTCTCATTCTATATTATAGAACTAAATCATTTTACTATTACACAACCAGCTCACACTCACACTACTGGTTATATTGGTACGTATTTACATCTTTTTCTCCAAGATTTGTGTCAAAATGCCCAGGCAAAATTTATGCTAATACAATAGGAAGGACACTGCAGAAAATTTGATGAGAGAAATCAAGATTTGCCTTGGGACTACATTTACTTAAAGAACATATTGTGTATACTCCCTCATCCTTTATCATATGCAACTCCCTTCATTAGCTATTTGGAAAACAGGTTGAATAGATATAGTTTCTCCCATTAAGAAGTTAACAATTTGAGGATTTAAAAGATTTGGATATGTGTACAAATAATTGCATATAAGGCAATAAAGAGATAAATGTCACAAAATGGGACAAACAAAAAATACCAAAGAATAAAAAGCAATTTAATATCCTCCCTACACCAGTTTATAATTCAGAAGAAAACAAATAAAAACATTATCCAAACTAATGTCTAATAGGCAATCATTTTCCTTCCAGAAGCATGAGATTTGATTACCATCTTTTTAACTTATATGAAGACAAATGTGGCCTATGATCATAAAATTGCCTGAATGTTTGAGGAATCCATCCACATTATTCAATGATATTACATTCTGTAGTAGTATATTCCATAGGTTGATTGTGCACTCTGTTATACCATTTTAGTTTATTTGTTCCATATTTACTGCCCTTCAACTCTAAATATCTTTTTCCTCTCTTATTATTATAACATGGTAATAGGCAGAAATGATTCATCAGCTACCATCACTCATTTTAAAATGCTGGTCTTTTTGGCTGTATTGACTTATGTTTTCTCCTCTGTTATAGAAATGAACCACTGTTACACCCTTGGCTAAATTCATGGTATGGCTAGGGACTTCTGAATGGAAATCTCATATTTAGGGGAGTATAACTGAAATAAAAATATGTTATTCCCACATAACCCACTGCAGTAATTCTGCTTGCCTCAACTCTTCTGAACATGTGAAAAAACGTCTGGACAGTGATTCTATTGTTTGGTCATTGAATACAACATAAGTTGCTGTCTACTTGATAATAATGAGTTCTCAAAAACCTTCTAGGTGTTTAATGGGGGCCAAAAATATAACAAATCTATTAAGTAGAGTCCAAAAATGGTGCTGGAAGTCAATTAGAAAATACTTATATAAACTCTTTTTTTATTCTGCATTGGTTTATTATCTTCGTAAACTTATGCTGGATGTTCACAGGCAGCTTAACTCATTATTTGAAATCCGAAGTTTTGAGCAGACTATTGTGTTGCTACTGATGTGAAGATGGTCAAACTAACTTCCTTGTCAGTCGGATGCTCTATATTTTAAATGAAGAAATAGGGACACCTGGCTAGCTTGGGCCGTTGGGCAACTCTTGATTTCAGCCCAGGTCATGATCCCAGGGTCCTCGGGTCAAGCCCTGTGCAGGACTCTGGCGGGCATGGAGCTTGTTTAAGATTCTCTCTTTCTCTCCCTCTTTTTCCCTCCCCATTTGTACCCACTCTCTCTCTTAAAAAATACATAAAATGAAGAAATGATAACACCTATTTCATGGAGTTGTGATGAGTATTGCATGTTATTATGAGTTAAGTGATAAGAAGAGGGCCTCGCATATTGATTGTATTTAATATTGCTGAAGAAGAAGGTTTCTGCTGGCTGTCGCGATAATGATTATGATGATGTGGTAGAAGACTCACCCACCCACTTCATTTCTGCTAAAGTTATCTTGGGGAAGAAGTAACAAAAATGTTTATGTTTCAGATATTGAGGTATACTCTATAAACTAAATTAAGAATTGGATCTAGGGATCTGAAATAAATGTTAAACATGTACACTAAAAATCCATTAAAGGTACTCCATTTTAAATGTAGAAAAATATAGGAGAAAGTACAAAAGGAAAGATCTTTAATTATTAAACTGTGTTATTTTCTAAGATTCTGCTAAACACTAAATATTTTTTCACTTCTATATAAGCAATCTAACCTGGCATTATGATCTGAAATACGTAATATATGTTATATTATGTATATATGTATGTGTGTGTGTATATATATATACATACATACACACAACAATGAGAACAACTAAAAATTTTCTTAAGCTTTGTTTCTTCAGGAAGATCTAATTACAATTGGCTAAGCCCTCATGGCATACAGATGCACATTTTCTGGGCTTTCATTACTTAGACTAAAACTACCTCCCACCTAGAGTTGAATTGTCAATATACTTGCAAATTTCCTTGCTGTATGACACATTGTATTTTTGTCTCTGCTTCAATTTTTGTTCTACCTACAGTTTTTGCTTAAATTTAATCTTGAACACTCAAATGAGGGGGTAACCTCTTCCAGAAGTCCTTTTGCTAACTAAATTACATAACTTGGTTTAGGTGTTGTTTGCCTGTTTTACTCTTACATTTTAGTAAATATTCTATTTACCAGATTATATTATAATTACATTGTGTCTGTTCCCCTAATGGAATACAAGCACCTTTAATGCAATGCTTTTCTTAATGTTTATTTATTTTTGAGACAGAGAAAGGCAGAGCACAAGCAGGGGAAGGACACAGAGAGGAGACACAGAATCTGAAACAGGCTCCAAACTCTGGGCTGTCAGCACAGAACCCATTGCGGGGCTTGAATCCACAAACCGCGATATCATGACCTGAGCCAAAGTCGGACGTTTAGCCACTAATCACCCAGGCGCCCTTCAATGATTCTTTGTGCATATTTTCCACACCGTGTCTAGCAAGATGTTCACACAAGATAGGGGATCAACGAAATGAATGTTTTTGTTTTTGAACTGAACTAATATATTCTTGTTATAAAATTGCATTTGTGAAGTGAATCTTAAAGTCTGAGCATCAGAAATGAGCCCAGTTTTCATGGTTTTTTGTGTTGAATAAGAATTCTAAGACGCTGATGATGGATAAAAGAAAAATGAAGGTATTTTCATCCCGCACTTGAGTGCCTCTTTAAAGTTACAATCTAGTTGTTTACTTGAGGCATCCTCCTCTTCCCTACAAAATACAAGTCTCACTATGTAAGGAAGAATATTTTACACATTAATTTGTACTGGGATCGTTTTAAATACGTGCTTTTTATAGAGACCATCTAAAGACATGCTGCGCGGGCGTTTGTGTGGCCCTTGAAAACTCTACCTGAATTGGATATTTCATGTTGTTATTCTTTGTGGTGCTCGTGAGGAGCAAAGGGAGGGTCTGCTGCAGGGCGCTCCCCAGGGAGCACAGGATGTTGCTGTAGTTCCCACACATCACCTAGAGCCTTAGCTTGGTGCTGAATTTTCCCATTGTTCTAGGAAAACATATTAAATATTAACATTTTTGTTATTTAACCTATTGTGATTAATGCATTCCTTATGAAATATGTTTTTGATTATAGCATTTACATTACCCTGACTGGGCTGCCTGGTAATAAATTTCTCATGAGTGGAGGAAGCCAGAGTCCTTGGATGCTCTTATGTAGAACAAGAAGGTAGAGTCAGAAATTCAATTTTTAAAAATTCCTAGCAGCATACCTCCTTGTTTCTTACTAAAAAATACTTCAAATATTAGTGGAATATTCAACTGACAATTTTCACCCAATAATGATATTCCTAGCATAGCGCAAACACACATAGTACTTATTCAATAAACATCTATTGAAAGGCAATGAAAGAATATACCTTTGAGAAACTTATGTGAAGTCTTTAGAAATAATCACGTATTTAGGAAATGTACTAATCTACCCAATAAACAATGATTGGATAGAAAAATAATGATACTGTGGTACACAGTATAGAACTGTATAGAACAGTACAGAGGGGAACAGAAGCTCAATATTTGATGTATAATTTTTTGTCATTAAGTCCTCTAGGCCTCAGTTTCCCAATATGTAAAAATGAGAAGACGCAATAAAAGAAATCATATTGCAACAGAGATCCCATTTATTTAAACAATCTGTGATTTTATGATGAGTTTTTACTCATCTTGATTAAAATTTATGTTTAAGACAATTTTGTGTACTTGCTACAAGCAGATATTTAAATCCCCTAAATCCAAAAGATCAAATTAGATGAAAGAAATATGAAATAAAAATACATATGCCAGGAGTACAGGATGCAGGTACCTTTTCTAATAAAATAAAGCTTTATTTCAATGTGTTTCTAAAATGTTTTAATGGCCAAGAATATATCCTTAACCACATGCAGTGAGAATAGAAGCAAATTCTGTTTTCATACTCTCATTCTTTTCTAATCTTCTATAAAATTTCATGTCTGTGTTTTTAAAAAAGATAGCATTAAATTTTTAAATTATTTTGATACTCTTATGTGTGCATATAAACTTCTTTTTGTTTACTAATGGTTGTTGCATCATTTCCTCTATACAGAAGCCTAATTGTAGAGTCACTCAATTATGCAAGAGAGATTATAATTACCCATATCACCTATAGATATATGTCCAGTCCCGCCCTGGCTGGCGGGGTAGTAAATCTTTGTGGGTCCATTCCTGAGGGAGGGAGAGAGAGTAGGGCAGGAAGGGGCACACAGAGAGTGAGGCAAGATAAGAGTTTTCTGATCAAGCCTCCTTTATTTCTCTCTCTCCAAGCAAAAAAAACCCCCACACCTATATAGGGTTTAGGGCGAAAAACTGACAGGGTTTTATTAATTCAAAAAAGGGATTCTTCCAGAATAATATAGTATGGGCAAGGAAAGGACTGTGCCTGTCTTAGGTTGGAGGCCTGCCAATCCTTCTTACCCGTCATGGGCACACCCAGAAGCCTGTGTCTGAGTAGCCTGTCTTAGGTTGATAGGATGGTAAGGCCTCTCTTGCCCATCATTGGCTAGCCAGCCCGTGCCTCTTGCCATAATATAGCTCTTCCATAGGCCTCCGGATCGGCCATATCGAGCTCATGATAATGGACCTGGGTAGGCTGCGCCTATTTACTGCCTTAGGAGAGCCATGACCTTATTGAATAGAACAGGGCCCAAGGGCACCAAGATCAGTAAATCTGCAAAAGGTCTCAAAAGCGGGACTGATAGGGTAAAAGTCCATACAATAGGTCTTAAAAGCGGGAAGAGATAGGGTAAGAGTCCATAAAATCCACGAGGAAAGGACTGTTGATGTTTTTCTTCCTTCTCTTTTCCAGGTCCTCTTGAAGCTTCTTTTCCCAACATGGTCCTAAAGGAAAAGACAAAGATTTCTCTCAAGGAGATTTTTTCTCCCTGGAGGGCTGAGTATTATGATCAATTTGCTTTACTAGTCTCTCCGGCAACCATCTGGCTGCATCTGCTTTTTGTGCATAGATGCAGACTGCTCCTCTTCCCCAGATTAAAACTGGGTCCGGACCATGCCATTTATTATCCAAGGGGTCCTGCCAAAGCATGGTAGCAAAAGTTTTTTGCGTCTCACTTTGCCAGAGACACTCAGCAGCTGAGCGTCCTTCTTTATCCAAAGTTAAAAAATTTAAAATGAAGAGTGAATGATGTAGAAGATTTCTGGGAGATCCCTTGATGGTGTACCATTCCCCCCCTCTTATTTTATCAAGGGTACTTTTTAAGGATAGATGTGCCCGTTTTACTTTACCTTGTCCTGTGGATTATAAGGAATCCCTGTGATGTGTTTAATGTGTAACTGTTGACAGAATTTAGAGAACACGGTCCCAGTATATCCTGGTCCATTGTCAGTTTTCACTTGTTTTGGGAT
>NC_043709.1:88767071-88768211 GCF_006229205.1 Suricata suricatta
TTAACACTCTAAATGTTGTAATTGGATACACCTGTCAATAATAATTGGATTCCTGTGACTCCCCCTTCCCAAACTCATAAAAGCCCTGCCCCACCTTTGTTCGGGGCTCTCAGCATGGATCCACCTCGCTGGTAAAGTCTGTGAGCCCGAGTTTAGGCCCCGGGGAGCCTAAACCCATAATAAAGCCCTTTGCTTTTGCGTGCGTGACTCGGTCTCCCTGGCGGTTTCTGGTTTTGGGGGATGATACAGAAATCTTGGGTACTACACTACCGGAAGTCAAATAGGTTCCTATGATCTCTACCCCAGTTTTTAACAAGAGTATGTTAAAAGGATGGTTAATTTGGTCTGTTCTATAGTTTTCATTGAGTAAATAGTTTTAAAGGTTCTTAGTAAGTTAAAACATTAAGGTTTTACTTGATAATAAATTGAGATGAAATTCATTGGCAGTCTAACAAGTTAAAACCAAAGCAAAAGCCACAACTCGTAATTGGTATATTGATACAGGATGAGGCCTGTAGATGCTTGTGCTCTTTGACTTGTGACAGAACAACTGGGGATATTTAAAACTGTTAAAAAGCTGCTCTGTACTTAATTGATTCAGAAGTTTACCATCTAAGAAAAGTTTTGGTTACTAAGCCCTCAATGGGAGACTACGAAATGGTGTAACTGCTCAAATATATGTGCAGTTCCTAAAGTTTTAATGTTTTAGTAAAGATCATTACTTAACACCTTTAACAATCAAAATATACGTGTCACTAAATTTAAACTGTAACTTAACAGCCTTTCTTGTGTTGTGCATTTACCTGTTCCTCATTTGGGAGTAAACCCTCGAGGACTGGTGCCCAACGCCGTCTGGCAAATGGACGTAACACACATTTTAGAGTTTGGAAATTTAAAATATGTCCATGTGAATGTTGATACCTACAGCGGCTTCCTATATGCTACCTTACAAACTGGGGAAGCAGGAAAGCGCGTCGGAGCACACATGCTTTCTGCCGTATCAGTGTTAGGGATCCCAAAACAAGTGAAAACTGACAATGGACCAGGATATACTGGGACCGTGTTCTCTAAATTCTGTCAACAGTTACACATTAAACACATCACAGGGATTCCTTATAATCCACAGGACAAGGTAAAGTA
>NC_043709.1:88768311-88778417 GCF_006229205.1 Suricata suricatta
TAAACTCGGGCTCACAGACTTTACCAGCGAGGTGGATCCATGCTGAGAGCCCCGAACAAAGGTGGGGCAGGGCTTTTATGAGTTTGGGAAGGGGGAGTCACAGGAATCCAATTATTATTGACAGGTGTATCCAATTACAACATTTAGAGTGTTAACCAATCACAGAGTAGACCCAGGACCCAGGACCCTCACACGGGGTCTGACTAGCCTTAAGCAATAACTGAATATCTATAGCTTCTATTTCCAGGCCTGCCCTTAGGAATGTTAAGGGTATTACAAGGGTGGTCCCTCTTGCCTTGGGCAGTGTGTGCCCTTCTATTGTCTCAAACCTGCGTCCTTACAGTAGATGTAGATAGAACATAAATTTTTGTTTTAACCAACAAACTTAAGCACTGAATAAGTTTTGTTTGAGCCCAGGTAAGATACTTTGTTCCCTATAGTTGATTTTAACCTCGAAATTTGGTGCAAAAACTGATTTCTGTGGTCTTTTGTTTCTTATCACCTGAGGCAGAGGGAGAAGCTGGTGTGATGCAAATTGGCCTCTCCCCACCCAGCGGATTGCAACCTGATGGCCCTCTGGTTGCCCTGGGCAACGGGGCAGTTTTAAACTTTTAGCTGTCTTAAACTTTTAGCTGTTATCCTGGGAAATAAATAGATCTCTTTCTTTAGACTCTTTATGGCTCAAAATTTAATTTACATCCTTCATATCAACTCTGCCTATCTCTACAGGAGGGTGTTTGCAGCAACCCAAAACAAGTATAACAGACTCTGTATAGCCCATCCCTTAATTCTTATAATACAGTGACGCAAAGACAAACAAAGGTAGGGAGCTCCCTCTAAAGAGGAGACCAATCATTCACTCACACACACACACCAGTGGCTATCATTCTCCCTCCACAGAGGTTTTACAAACACCTTAGAAAAAACACTTCTTAACCTTTACTCCCTGTGCTCTGAGGGTCTCTGTTTAGACTATTTAATTCCTGCCCTAAAATCACCGATCACTTACCCCAGCCGTGGACTGTGTGGCAGGCTCCCACGTAGTCAGCTGCTTTTTCACCCGAGCTGTGAACTGCGTGGGCCGTCCGCGTAGTTGACTCCTTTAAACTCCAGCCATGGACCCCGTGAAATTCCACGTGGTCGGCTGCTTCAACCCCAGCCGTGGACCAGGCGAAAATCCACCTGGCCAGCTGCTTTTACGGATCAGTGTTCTTCAATGGGTCTCTCTCAGCCCGAGTTGGGCATCACTTGTCTGGTCCCGCCCTGGCCAGCAGGGTGGTAAATTGTTGCGGGTCCATTCCTGAGGGAGGGAGAGAGAGTAGGGCAGGAAGGGGCGCACAGAGAGTGAGGCAAGACAAGCGTTTTCTGATCAAGCCTCCTTTATTTCTTCTCTCTCTAAGCAAAAAAAAAAAAAAAAAACCCCACACCTATATAGGGTTTAGGGCGAGAAACTGACAGGGTTGGTTGCTAGGAAACAGGGTCAAGCTAGGGTAAAGAAGGAAACAAACTAAAGTTTTTAGCACAGCAGGTGAAGAACCCATACCACCCTGCCTGTAGGCGATTGATCTTTGTTCTTCGGGCTTCTCCTGACAGGGAGTGGCGCTCCTCTGCCTATTTTTGTAACTCCCCAGGGGAGTGACATATCCGGCTAGTAAATGGCCGAGCAGCTGAATCTTTGCAGCTTCCCACAGATATATATATCTATATTACTTATATATGTCACCATTATCTATCTCCTGTCTATCTATCTATCTATCATCTATCTATCTATCTATCTATCTATCTA
Organism: Suricata suricatta; assembly: GCF_006229205.1. NCBI lineage: Eukaryota > Metazoa > Chordata > Mammalia > Carnivora > Herpestidae > Suricata > Suricata suricatta. Next base: position 88,770,098 of record NC_043709.1, read on the forward strand.
CCTATCTGTATTTCCTATCTATTTATCTATAAATCGGTTATCCATGTCATTCCCAAATAGAACAAGATCTCACCAAGCAGAATTCCACAAAGAAAATATTGCTTACCTACTTTTTGTACCTTTTAATTTGTATTTTTGACACACTATTATTTTGATTGTTTTAACTAATTCTGATCATTGTGAAGTACCAAATAATTCAAAAGGCAGAGAATGAAAGGTGGCTGAAAACAGGTGGATTGGATGAAAGACTATAGAATAAAAAGATAGATACTCAGATCCTTGACCCTACCCTTCAGTTCCAGAAGACTACTAATATTCCAATATCCTACCCAAGCTGGAAGTGTACATTTATTCACTAGAGAAATTAAAGCAAATTAGCCCTGGATTTTGGGCACAGCAGGTACTTCAGCAGATGGATGAGGCACATTACTGAAAAGATGGGATTAGTGAAAGTAACACTTTTGGTGTGTTTTCCCATCTTGGCTCCTACAAGAATTCCTCCAGTAATACAGAACACACACACGAAAATCACAATACAGTGCTGCTTAATGTGTCTCTCTTAAATATAAATATATACCCAAGATGATACCAAAAAATAAGCAAAACATAGAAACCTAAAGGAAATAGATCTGTCACAAACAAAATAAAAATTCCCAAAAACTAATTAATCTCCTTAAAAATAGTGTAAGATGTCATTTAAAGAGGAAAATTAAGTTCAAAAAGCCTAGTACATTAAACACAGTTATCAAAGTAATAAATGCAGGGGCGCCTGGGTGGCTCAGTTGGTTAAGCCTCCGACTTCAGCTCAGGTCAGATCTCACATTTGTGGGTTCGAGCCCCGCATCAGGCTCTGTGCTGACAGCTAGCTCAGAGCCTGGAGCCTGATTGCGGTTCTGTGTCTCCTTCTCTCTCTGCCCCTCCCCCTCTCATGCTCTGTCTCTCTCTGTATCAAAAATAAATAAAACATTAAAAAAATTAAAACAAAACAAAACAAGATAATAAATACAATAATAAATTTTGATTACAAATGAGTAAATCCTCATAAAGAAAAAGAAAGATACAAAGAGTTGAAAATAAGAGAATTATGAAAGAAAATATTAAAAAGTTCCTAGAATTAGTGCTCATAAATTTCTAGATTAAAAGCTTCCACTGAATATCTAGATTAATAAATAAAACTAAAAATTTTTAAAAATGTGCATCATCTCTACAATTGAGAACATCAAGAATAAATAAAATATTTTATATGGAGAAGAATATATAAATAATAGGTCAGGTGCAAAGGGAAAGAAAAAAGAAATTGGCATTAGATTTTGAACAGCAACACTGCAACTCAGAAAACAAAGGAGTAATACTTTTAAACTTTCAGAAGGAAAATTATTCCAAATGTAGAATTGTCTACCCCAGTAATATCAATCACTGCTTGCTTTGGTTTTTGTTCTTGTTTTTTTACAGATATTAATAGTGTCAACAATGTAATAATTATACTAAGAACTATACTAACTATCCTAAGGAAGTCATTAGAAAATAAAATTCACCTATTAAGAAAAAGAAAACTACGGAAGACATAGGCATCAGATCCAAGAAAGGGTGATCAAAGGATGATAAGTAGTAATATTGTTGAACATAATCTCAAAGGTGGATGTTTTCTGATGAGCATTTACATGAAGCATAAAGATTCACACATTTTAGTGCTCCTTCCATAGATCTGTCTACATGCCTCTTCTCTAGACATCTTCATCTTCATTTTACAATCTTCATAACAAAGTAGCCAAACTTTTGGCTACTGTCCAACATCTCTGTGTATTTTACCCTTATATTATTGTCCCTCTATTTAAACTTGATAACCAAGTACACAGCTTGCAGCTCTTCCCAGTGGGGTGATGTCTGCATATAACTGTAGCAGAATCTAATTTCAGCTCGTATCACTATATCAAACTGATCCATGCATGAATCAAGACAAAATGTTTTTCACTTCCCTTAGCCGCTCATAGGGAACTTACTAAGAAACAGTAGCTGTGAGCTGAGAGAAGGACTCTTTTCTGCTCTGGACCTAATTAGTGCAGATCTGAAATGTACCATTTTTCATTATCATATGGATTCCTATTATCTTTCCTCGAACATGGTAAATATAACAATACACAGCTAATAATTAGCAATTATGATTTTAGTGTCAAGTTATCTCAGGTATCCAATCTCTATAAAAGCCTTAGAATATGATTTTTACATAGTGATTAGTTTTAACTGCAGAAGGAATGATCTTATTCTACATATTAAGGAACTTTGCTGTGACATATATACACACATATATTAATGATATATTATATATGACATATATAATATAATATATAATAAAATATATTTATAAATAATATCTAAATATAATAAATAAAATATAATAATATATAATATAGATGAATTTCTATATCTACCACAGATATCTGTAGCACCATTGGATCTGTTGGATCACGTCTTCCAAGTAATAGATCACCTTCCACTGAAGAATGAGCTGTCAGTCACATGACCATAGGACAGAACAGAATTTACAAATATGGAACATATTGATCTGATGTCCAAGAGGCCTAGTAATCAGTGTGTTTCTTAATTATTGAAGGAGGTGTAAGGTATGAAAAGATGTTCATTTTCATAGAGGATATGTGCCAGCATGCACCAAATCATTGGATTACTTGGACAAATTTTGATAAGGTTTATAACCCACTATTTGGCACATATGTGTCTTTCTATGACATGAAAGAGACTTGCCACATCATGTTCATTAGTATGCTGCTATCACTATTGGGAACCAGTGAGATGTCTGAAAATAAAAGTTCCTTTGAGCTACATTTTCACTGAGAACAGGATATTTTTTGTGGCTTAAGCAAAAATATGAGTGCATACTACTATCCTTTCCATGTAAATATGAAGTAGTACTGATCTTTATTAATAAAGATTAAAAATAACACTGACTAGATTGATACTAATCTACCAATTGGCATAGGCTGTGTGAAATTGTTCTAGTAAATTTAACATATTCAGCTTAACAGTTGAAATTGGGATTTTGACTTATTTATTTTTATGGTAGTATACAGCTATTGCTCATGGTTCATCTGTACTATGTTTTTGGTAGGTTCTTATCAATGAGTTGAATGGAAATATAATGACATTCATCATCCTTCATATTTAAGACACTAAGGAAGGTGTTAATCTCTGTTAATGACCTAGGATGTATATAATTCTGTTACTGATTTGCTATCTGGACAGAATAGAGAAGACTAAGTAACTTCTATTTGGCCCTTTCTAAAATAATAGCAATCATTCAAAAGATCTAGGACAAATAAACACACAAGATAAGAAGAAAGAACAAAGAATCTTCCTGTATTGCAATTGGGACCACTGTGAAACAGACTTGAGACAGGACTCCATTTATATATCTATAACACAACAGCCACCACAGCTTTGGGAATTCCTTTATAATGTATGTCTAGCCCTTTTCTGACAGTTCTCAGGAAATATATTTCCTTTTTGCTGTGTCAGTTAACTCTGGTAAGTAGCTGAGGTCCATTTGAGAATAATTAGAAAAATATTACGTAAGTGTGTGTATGTCTATATCTATTATCTATCTATCTATCATCTATCTATCTATCTATCTATCTATCTATCTATCTATCTATCTAAGGATTCATCTGGGGTATGATGATAAGGGAGAATATTATATATATTATTTGAGCAGGGGCTTTGGTGAATTATTCCTAAATGGATCTGACTGCGCCTTCAGTTAATGAGATCTGAATTTGAGAATTATCTCAGATCTGGTCACTGAAGAAAGTATCACAATTTCCCATTGTGACAGTTGAGCCTTTGTCTCACATCTCTTGATCTTTTTGGTTATATCAGGTAAGCAATACTACCATTGACTCCCAGCTTTCTTGCCCCTACAGACACATTGGTCTGCTAGTGCTATCAACATAAATATCTACAAGCAAAAGTTCTGTTATCATTCAAGCTTGGAACTCATTACAGTAATTATCTTCTTACCTCTAGCTGTTAAATGCCCCTACATGATCTCTGCTACATTTCTATTGACACTATAGAGCCCCATCACATGCCTCTCTCTCCAACCATAAATGCTTACTTGCAAAAGATAGCCATTGAGGTGATTGATTGATTAATGCTATTGCTCATCTTACAAGTCAACTATTTTACTTAGGTGAATAGTGTCTTTTAAGCCCTCTCAGAGAATATATAGTCAGACAGTGTTGTTTCATACCATAAGTTCATTTTAACATGCCCACTTGTAATGCCCTTGGGACTTCTTCAATACTCTGTCACAGCAGTATAGCATCCCAACTTCATTCACAAATATCATTGTTATACCCATGTTGCAAAGAGCTAGCCTAGAAGCTTCTTAGGGCTAGATCTAGGTGAGGTTTCCAGAATACTCAATCCTGAATCACTCCATTTCTAATGAACTCTTATCTCTCTATCCTTAAATTCCACCTTTCTTTTAACAATCTTAAGATCCATCCCCAGTACCTATATCTAAAAGTATATTACCAGCATATATCTAAAAGTTTTCCTGTTCTTTTTTTGGTAAATAAACTATTGCTTCCCACAGTTGGGACTGCCATTCTCAATGATATTATGCTAAGATCTTACCCTAGCTATTTCTCAAGAGTGGTGTTTCTGAAACTTTAGTATGAATCAAAACCACCTGAAACAGATTACTGGGCCACACCCCAAGTTTCTGATTCAATAAGCCTAAGCCTAACCAGTTCCCAGATGCTACTGCTGCTGATTCAGGTCTCTGTCCCTAAGAATCACTTATTCAGTGTCAATGAGAACAGGTGGAGTAGACCTGTTGTTATTTTTCTGAGCCATCTAGTTCAAGTGGGTGGTCTTCAGGCAGTGGGAAGATGCTTTCTTCTAAAAAACATGGTGAGGTTCAGACTTCTGTCTGATCAGAGGATTAAAGATCAGGGTTCTTAAAGCACTTTGCCCCAAACACCCAGGATTGCCAGAAATACATGTCAAGGAGATGAAAATGCCTTATAAAATTGCTAATTTTTAGTTTCTTTTATTTTAAAATATCACAAAAAGCCTTCTAGGTAGGTAGAAAATTGAACATATACTACTACTACTAGTCTACTAAACCAACAGGAAAGGAAAATTTCAAAGACATGAACTAATAAGGATAATGTAAAAATGTAAGAAAAAAGTAAAATTTTTGATGATAAAAAGCAAATATTTGAAGGTAACTGCTTTGACAGACCCATGACAGATGAATTCTACTGTGAAAGAACAGAAAATTGAGCACTGGCCTTACTTACCACACAGAATGCACACAAGGCTAAATATTGGTAGCACTAAACACCACTGCAAGTAGAAAAAAAAACTCAGTTAAAAAGATTTCTTGGAATTTGTTTAAGAAGTGAGATTCTCTAATCTCCTTCCTCTCTTAGAATATCAAAAGCTTAATCACTAAACAGAGCAAAACAGAAGGATCATGAGTGGAGGGCAGATGAGACACAAGGACAAGGGCCTCAAAAAAAAGAAAGATGACTAAATTAATATTTACCTAGTAAATATTAAGATCTTATCTTACCCCACTTGGCTCTCCCAATGCTGGCCACCAGATTTTTATTCTCTAGGCAGGAGATTGGAGGATTTTCCCTTGTAGAATACGTCCAGCCACAAGAAAAAGTCTTAATGCTATCAACACCAATCTTTTCCCCCCAAAGACATGATGCACTTAGTTATCAAACAAAAAGCCCACAATCAAGACAATTATCCTACATTATTATAGTTTTCAATCATCTTTAAAGAGACCTAAAGATTACAAAACACGTGAGGAGGTCCTTAAGAAATTGAAAAAAAAAAATTAACATGTACAAAGCAGTTGCTATACAAAGATAAAAATTTTTTAAATAACAACATCATCAGATATCTCAAAGTTAATATTACACATATTTAAAAATGAACATTAGGAGAAAAAAGGCTTTTGAAAATTAAAAAGAAAACATAATAGCAGATGTGAGAAATACAATAGTAGATTTGGCAGAAGACATTGAGTATCCCAGAATTTAGAGCTAAATCAGAGAAAGAAAAAAATGGAAGAAAAAAAAACTAGTAAAAGCATCTAATATTTCAATAACAATTCCAGCGAAAGAAAGAAAAAAATATTAAATGGGAAAAAATTAATGAGAAATGTAAAAATTTAGCAGAACAAAAAAATCTGTAGTTTCCAAATTAAAAGGGCCTACAAAAGGCGCAGAACAATGGTTGCAAATTGGCCAACTGTTGCAGAATTTCATAACACTGGGACCAAAGTGATGCTATGAATCATTAAAGAGAGATGGCAAAAATCCCACATCAAATCACAAAGATTATTGAACCATAGCAATGGAAGTAAGGTAATCTAGAATGACAACGTTACAACTGTGAGGAGAAACAGCTTCTACTCTTGAATTCTATGAGGTAAATATATTAATTAAATATGAAATGAAATTGTGATATTTCAAACATTTTAGTTCTCAAAAACATTTCCCAGGTTTTTCTCTCTCTGAGAGCAAATGAAGAAAGTACCTCACCTAAATGAGACTATGGACAAGGAGTAAAAACACATGATACAGAAATCAAAGGCACAAAATAAGAAAAAAAATTAAAACAGTAATATGAGGGGGGGCATCTGGGTGGCTCAGTCAGCTAAGCAACAGACTCTTGATTTCAGCTCAGGTTGTGGTCCCGTTTTGTGAGTTTGAGCCCCAAATCAGGATCTGTGCTGGCAGTGTGGAGTCTGCTTGGAATTCTCTCTACTTCCCTCTCTCTCTGCTCCCATGCTCGCTCTCTCTCTTTCAAAATCAATAAACAAACTTTAAAAAGCCCCAATAATATGGAAGATGAAGAAGTTGGGAGATTCCATAATGGGGAATTATCCACAGGTGTAAAGCAGAATCAGTACAGTTATCTCCAGGAGAGATTTCACAAATAAGGAAGTTTTAAGAATAACTGCTAAACATGAATGTTTTGAAATTTAGACAATTAAAAGATGTTATGCATTAAATTAATGAAAATACCTAGAAAATGAGGAGAAATACAATTTTTAATTCCAAAGGCAAACAAAAATTATTTAGGACAGAAACTGTAATTAGAGCACATTGCTTTTCTCTAGGAAGAATGTGATTTATGTAGTTTAAATAATGTGAACATTCACTACTGGACTAACTAGTAGAGGCTTCTGTTCCTCAACTGTAACCAGTTCTCCTCTTGTTCTGAGCATGAAAGAGAATTATACTTTCCTGGCTCCTTATAATGTCTTTCCAGGGAGCTGTGGATATGTTATTAATGTCACTTCTGGCCTGAAGACTTCAGTTGCCTGTGGGGGTCCATTCAATATGCTTTCCCTGCTGAACTGACTAAAGAGGACACACTCTCCAAAGGATACAAATATTGAATTATGGGGCCTCCATCAGCCTTCAGTATTGAGACACACTTTGATGGTACTGGTGTGGAGCTTTCTGGACTCAGCACTGGTTTTTGTGAAGACACAAAATATAAATCTAAAGTTTGTTTGTTTGTTTGTTTGTTTTAAGCTATGGAGTGGAGGTTTGGAGGTTTGATTGTTATTGCAGCATAATCTAGTCTAACTGACAAATCCAAAATTATGATATATTTTAATGGTAGAATTGAGGGACAGAAGATGTAGGTGTTTGTGTGTGTTACATATGTATGCATGGGCAGGGCAACAGTGAAATTTGTGGTAAAGGAAAGTAAATTAAACTCTTCCACATTGGAGAATCAAAAGAAACTGGCTATAGCTGAAATGTAAAAGAGTACAAATATAACCATGTTATTTAGATGTGTGGAATTGAGTTCCAAAAGGATCCAGTCAAAATGCAGGCAGTCCTTCCTTTGCAGGTTTCCAATATGCACAAATTTCAGTAACCACAATTTAGTTAAATCACACCAGTTCCCTAAGACGTGGTTCAAATTTCACTTACCACAGGATATTCACTGTGAGTAACTCCATAACGTGAAAGTTCTATTGCTACCTCTTCAGTTCCAATGATATAAAGGATAGATATACATCATGATCAGAGGCCAATCATATCACAACTTTCAAGCACTGTTTGTGATCGGTCACTGCACACTTATTCAGCTTATGCACACACCAGAAAGTGTATGGCTGTACTGCTTCCTCTCTTCCAGTAATAAACCAGTGTAACATTTATAAGAATGAATAATCAAAAAAGCAATTGGCTAACAAAGATTAAAAAGCACAAATAAATGGAAAGTGATAAAGCTGGAGATTAACTTTAAACCAAAC
>NC_043709.1:88778517-88781783 GCF_006229205.1 Suricata suricatta
TGGATACTTAACCAACTGAGCCACTCAGGTTTCCCAGGAAGGCAATAATTTTTAAATGAAATAATGAATTATTAGTTATTCAACAGTGTCATAGAAATGTATTTCAGTTTGTTTTGAGGCTTTTCCAATTTAACTTATTTCATAGTAATGATAATAGTAATCATAACAGATAATAATTTTTGAATTACTTTTAATTGCCAGACCATAAGATATAAACTTTGTGTATGTTACCACATGTGATGCTCATTATCACTCTATAAGATAATAATACTAACATTTTCAAGCTAGAAATCAACAGCTAAACTTCCTCAAAGTCACAGAGAGATTCTGATGTATAACCAGGATTTGAAATTAGGAAATGTACCTTCAGAAACCTTAATGTTAATCTTTTAGGTTATGACCACATGCAGTTCCTGCTGCACGGTGGTGACAGCTGTCTTAGAGTGCTAATCTATATAATAGCGCCAATAGTAACAAAGAAATGAGTATATTGATGTTTAAGCCTATCAATATGCTTAAAATATTCATTTAGTGGCTCATCCATTTCACTTCATTAATAAAACCTGAGTCCCTGGAAGGGGACAGGCCAGGTTCAACTCTTTCTAATCAGGTTATTTAGTTTATAATAAAAATGAATTCCTTTCAGAAAGAGTTACTCAGTTTGGTTTGCTGTCTTCCTCAGTTTATTTTCCAGTCTAAGACTTAGCAAGTAACTCAGGAAGGTAGAAAGGTGGGTGATTCTCAACGGAAATATGATTACACTCTCTGTAGTTTGTTGCTTAAAGATAATTTATCATGTTGACTCAATATTAATGTTTTAGAAAAGAAAGTTTTTAGTCTTGTGTTTGTTTAACCTAGAAATACATTAAAATCTTTTCTTTTCTTTAAAGTTTATTGATTTACAGTGTGTGTGTGTGTGTGTGTGTGTGTGTGTGTGTGTGTGTGTGGAGAGGCAGAGAGAGCAGGAGAGAAAGAGAATCCCAAGAAGGCTCTATGTTGTCAGCATGAAGGCTAATGTGGGGCTTGAACTCGTGAACTGTGAGATCACGACCTGAGCCAAAATTGGATGCTAACCAGCAGAGCCACCCAGGTGCTCCGAAATACATTAAAATCTTAAAGAGATGGTTAGCTATACAGATTTATTGGCTATATTCAAAATCTAAAGAATCAGAAACTACAGGGATGAGTCAATGAGTTTCTTCTTTCCTTCTTTCCTTCATTCCTCCTTTCCTTCCTTCCTTCCATAAAACTTTATAGGTAGCATCTGATCATTTTTAAAATTTGGTACAAATGATACCATTTTGAATATCTAGGAATTGTGTTGGACAACCCATGACTACTTTGTTTCATAAATCTCCAAACTAATTTATCAAACATAATTTTAGGAAACTTCATTATTAGCATGGAAAAATTGAAAGGCAGTGAGAATCAAACTCAGACTTCTTCATCAACTCCTTCTGAAAAGGTTAAGTCCAGCAGATGGGTTCAATTAATTCATTAGTTATTTAGATTTTTCTTATAGATTATCACAAAAACAAACATGGGGGAAGGAAACACATATAATGTAAATTTGTGTGCTGTTTTCTAAATAACATTTAATATTTTGGTTTATAAAAAGTACAGATCATAATTTTTACTATAATAAAGATGGCTGATTGGTTTGTAAAAAAGATTATTGTTTATTTAAAAACTACAGCGTTAAGAGGCAACTGGGTGGCTCAGTCGGTTGAGCATCCGACTAATTATTTCGGCTCAGGTCATGATCCCAGAGTCTAGGGATCCTCTTTCCAACTCATGTGCATAGTCTCTCCCTCTCTTAAATAAAAAAAATTAAACTACAGTGTTAAAATGAAACATCAGGAAGAAGCGTCTATCAACTGAGTAATTCACAAGGTCAGTTAGGAACAAATATCCTACAATCAAAAGTACTTCTATAATAACAACTTTGAATATCAATATCTACATTAATATTTGTATCTACCGCTATATGTGCAAAATACACCAGGTAATACAATTAATTTTAAAATATATGGTCAATATGTAATTCTTTGGTAATAGGAGAATGGTAAAAAAATGATAAAGATTTTTCATTTTCTAATTAAATAAAATATTTTAAAGTATCATAAACTTTCCAACCTCTTTCAGAATTGTATATCTTACAAAATAAGTGATTTAAAATTTTGTATAAAAATGACAAGAAGATCTTAGGAAGAAATTCTAATTAAATAGTGACTGTTTAAGCCATTGAATCTAGACAAGGGAACCCTGTGTAAAGAATTACCACTGTGAACACATACAGTTTCAGATTGTTAAGATTTAATGGCAAACAAAGAAATTAATGTATTATCATTACTCTTGTGGAACTCTGAATAAACTAAATTAACCTTTTTATAAAGAGAGCCATACTCATTTTTAGTTAATTTTCAAAAATATTTCCCTAGGAGATACTTTAACATAACCTTTCACCCACATGGACTTATTGCAGTTTTCATTGTTCTGCTTTTCAAACTTGCCCCTCTGCTTTAACACATCATAATGCAAATTTCAACATTTGGGAAGCAAAGAAAAACTGGATTTTTTTTTTGTAGATGGGCTTCACTATTATTAGTCTAAAGTTGATTAAATTGAATGAAGGCAGACAGACAGACAGGCACACACACACACACACACACACACACACACATTTAAAGTGACATTGCAAAGCAGAATCCTAATCTACGGATGTCTTGTAATGTTACCTACTCATCCCATAATTGGTTGAATTATCATTTGCTTGTTTTTCTTTTCATTAGTATTATAGTAAGATGAAACTTAGTGACAATAGCTGCATTCTAACAACATTAAACTTGTATAATTGCCCTTGTGCTATATAAACTTTATGTCTTAATTATTTGGTTTACAGGTAGTAACAGTGATGATAATAACAATAATGAATCAAAAATAGAACAATTACAATTATTCAGTTGTTCTAGGACAAAAAAGAACATGGAGATGTAAGGCATTCATGCATATTACTTATAGCTACATTCAAACTTTGGGGATCTATGGTTACTAGGTCACTAGAGCACCTAATAAAGGCATGTTACCTTTAATAACAATAGTAGCTAACTTTTATTGGCACTATTTTTGTTTTCTTTTTTATCCTTACAACTTCCCTGTGAATTTGTTGTACTAATTATTACCATTTTACCATCAAGTAAAGAGATGCACAGAGAGCTTAAGTAACTTGCCCAAAGATGCATGATTAAGAAATGTCCAAACCAGGA
>NC_043709.1:88781883-88830397 GCF_006229205.1 Suricata suricatta
CTACTTAATCTTTATAAACCTCAAGATCATATGTAAAATAAGGATAACCATGTTCATCTTTAGCTTATTGAGAAGATTAATAGGAAAACATCTGTAAAACAAATTGTAAAGTATTGTGTCTCTCATATAATAGGTGCTTAATAAATACTGTGGTCACTTTATCAATTTTAACACTGCTCTAAAATTATAAAAATGTTAATATTAACTTGTTTACATCTCCATTCGATGTAATTAGTTTTTTTAGCTACCCAAACAAAAGTATTTGTGAATCATTATTCTGAAAGCATTAAATTCAATGTCATCCATTTCTTTGTTTTGTGATCTGTTCTGCTTCCTGAATTCTATCACCACTAACTGGACTTGGTAGAGAGGAAGTATGCACTGGTCAAAAGATGGGCCTCATGAAGGATTAGACGCATTAGTACTGGAAACCATCTAAAACACTGCTTTGCTGGTAGTTATCCGGAAGTATCTTTACACCCAAAGGAAGGTTAATAAAAGAGAAAATGTATGTAAGCTGCTTTGCTGGGAACTTCACCGTTTCATTCTGTTGACAGAGAGTTAAATTTCCCAAAAGTAAGCTATCATCTTACCTCACCATACTCATCAATGACCTAAATCTGTTTTTAAACCAAGTGGTGGCTTTAGAATTTCATTTACTTATCGGTTAAGCAGAGGAAATGCCACAGTAATAACCAAGTCGCTTCCCAAGCAATGCTAAGCAGCACATTTTCCCTTCAGTAGATTAGCTTCAGAAATCACCTCTCCCTCATCAGTGGAGTTTTGGAATATTCTTCCAACTTGGCTGGACCAGAGAGAATCTGAGGTCCACTTTCCAATTTGTACCGGCTGGATGACTTTTTTTCATAATGTCATTAAGCAAAGAATTAACATGTTTAAAAAAAAAAGTCCAACCACTGCCACCAAACGGCGACTGCATTATCTTAAGACAGCTTTAATTCCCTCACATACAGGAAACAGGGTAGGACGGAGCTAGGGAAACACTTAAATCCTCATTACCACATATCCCCTCTTCACCCAAAAAGCCCCCAGCCTGCCCATTATTGTCCTGCCTGTACTTTCAGTGGGGCTTTGAAAAGAAAAGGTTCAAAGAGCAAGACTTTCAAGCTCCCCTTTCCATGTCAAACACTTTCAACTCCTGATTTCAAAGTGCCACTCCGTTGCTGTTCAAAGGCTTATGGACTCGTAGGGGGTGAGATTGGAGTTAAAGGTTGAACTACAAAGCTCCTTGCCTTCACAGTAATATCCAGCTTGGAGATACAAATGGTAATACAAACTCAAGCACCTATCAATAAAACTGCCAATATATGAAAAGAGGAACAGAAACATTCTAAATGGCGTTTTTTAAATTTTTTTTTTCAACCAGGCTCGTGCTGTCATCAGTTCGGATGAAAGCCTGGTTGATATTTTGAAGTACTACCTTTCTCTCTGTTCACATTACAACGAGGGGACTCCAGAAGCAGTTGAGAAAGAAAAAAAAAATAAGAAAGAAAAAACACCCACAAACCCTAAAGAAGTTAGATAAGAATAGCTAAAGAAGTCCCTTCCAACATCTAAAAAAAAAAAGAAAAATCCTGCCCTAGTCTAGTTGAGTATTCATCCTCTTCCCCTTCGCTCTCTCTCTCCTTTTTATCTGCCTGCCCACAAGATTTGGAGCACCATTAATTGGTCCTCAGGGAGGCTAACAGGCCTCTGCTTTTATGACTCAGTTCTTTGTATTGTACACATGTGGGCATCTCTCAGGAGATAAGCAAAAGAAAAATGTGTGGAAAGGGGCCAGAAATCGTACAGGTCTAAACACTGAAGAGGCCATTGTCTTGATATACTTTTAATGCTTTAAATTATGTGAATAAATCTAACGCCCCACCCCTGCCGCCCTCCCCAGTCTGCTTAAGCTAATGCGCCTTTTTTCACTGCTACAGGGCCATCACTGAGGAATCCTATTTCCTATTTGAAATCACATTCTAACTCCTTCTTGGCCCCCTCCTCTTATCTCTCCCTTCCTCTGCAACAAACGAGAGAGGTGGTCTTATGGGAAGATAAAAAGAATAGTTGATCATAAGAACTAACCTGGAGCCAACACATTGGCCTTTCGTCCCTTCAGCACTTTCTAAGCCCTAAGCACCTGCAGCTAATTCTCCTGACTTCCAGCCCTGGTCTTGGCTATGCTGAGGGACAGACTCTGTGGCAGCACTTTTCCTGCCTTATAAAAGGTTTACATTTACAGAAGAGAGTGACCTCTCTTAGGTGATATCTCATTCCCTTTAATATACGGGTAGTGAGTACTCATACTATTTGCAGCAAGTTGTTTTCATAAGAGAACTTGCATTGTTTTAATACGACAGACATTTAAATTTGAAGTCATGTTAAAAATGAAAAGAGGGTCTAGATTTAACATCCAAAAAAAAAAAAAACCATTTGCTTCTTGTATCTTAAATCAAACATAGAGCAGACAGCTGTTGCATTCCCATGTTAGAATAGGGCCAGGTGGCTACTACTTTGTAAATTTGAGACTTCTAAAATACTTTGAATAATATCCAGTTTCCAAAAGAATTCTTTAAGGTCCCATAATACCTGAGATTTCAGTGTTTCATTCTAGTCTGTCCTTACATGTCCTTACATGTCAATGTAACTATATTATAATGTCTCTTTACTGGTTGTCATACCTGGGTTCTCTAGAAAATAGAGCCTATGGCCAAAGGGTTCACACTAGCTTTTCATTGGAGGAAACAAGTCAGAGAAATTACAGTGAGTAAAAGAGAAGTGAGACAATGGTAGTAGGCAAGAGAAGAAACACAAAGCTTATTACTGAGTGAGCCAGAGATTCTCCATAAACACAAGTCTCTTTCTTTCTAAGTCTCTTGAGAGATTTTCCTGGAGGCTGCATAACATTGTTGCATCTTACTTAAAACATCCCATAAGAGAAAGGAAGGGCAAGTAATTTATCTGCTAGTTTCTTACTATCTCCTGACTCTTATTGGTTATATAACATCTGAGATTGATTGTCTTAACTTTGTGGTCCATCTGAAATGGATGCTAGAGACTTCAAGGCAACTGCTAGAAAAGCCAGAACTTTCATAAGCCAAATCCAGTCACAAGGCACACGTGAGTATCTCTCTTGATAATCATTGCAGAACCTAAGATATCGTTATTTGTTTTAAACTAGGTGGACCCCTTATGTAGTTGTCTGGGCAGTGACAGGGCAAGGTTTTCCTTAGATCCAGGAGGTAGCTGTGAGGCTTAAAACAAAAACAACCAAAAAAAAAATGAGTTATCCTTTGGGAGTGTCATGCAATTACTTCATTGTGCTCAAATTGAGTCGTAGGGTTAGCCCATATGCAAGGAGGTGAGGACTGCATAGGATGTGAACTCCAGGAGGTGTAGTTCTTGCTTAATCTGTACTTTGACTGACTACATTCAGAAACCATAAGAATTCTCTAGACACACAGAAGGTGGTTTAGTCTGAATAATTTCTAAGGGAAAGTACCTTTCCAGGGGATGGAGAACTATGAATCTCTTTTAGATTCTTTTGAATAGTCTTTTATGTTTGTTATATAAGCAAATATATTTATTAGTAATATTAATATATTAGTGTGCCCATAGATTTAATTGTACAATATAGATTCAATCATTCTCCAGATATACATCTTTTTCTTCCTAACTTACTAGATGAGGGACATTTGTGGGTATTGCATATAAATAAACAATATTAGTGCTATGATTATGGCCAAAGTAAAAGGATCTAGTGCCCAAAAAGCAATAAAGCTCTATCCATAGAGCTACTTACGGAATGTTGCCATATAATAGCCTATTATGTCTGTGTGGGCCACAAGTTGGGCTTTTATGTACAGTATTGAATGAATCTTTATAAGAATCAAGAGATAGATATTTTTTCTTATTTTTAACTAGAGGAAACTTAATAAAATTTAAATAATTTGTCCCAAATAAGTTAAATAATTTGTCCAATCACAAAGTACTAGTTCTAGATAGCAGGCTCCATTCTGATTCATTCCAAAAATTCATGTATTTTAATTGAATCATGTGGTCTTTGGAACTCCAACACCATAATAAACATGTTGATAGTAAAGATCAAGCATTGTGTAAGTCTCATAGACAAGTTTATGTGAAGACATTTGTAACTTTAACCTTTCTGTAAAAGATACCGGTCTTGTACTTAGGAAAATAAGAATATAGTATTTCCATATTTTGCACTTTCTCAATGTTATCCATTACAAATATTTTTACATTGTTTTTATGCATGGCAATGTTTTGAAACCTTTGACAATATTTTAAATTCTTCTAAGGTAGAGACTATGATTCAATTTATCCTGAATCCTAACTTGCATCACCTTGTTCAATTCTACACATAGTAGGTATTTATCAAATTTTTGCTGTCAAACCAAATTTATATTTTCATCTGATTATGGGAAGAAAAGTTTCTCACTAATCGTTTAATGCCCATTGCATCCAGTTATAGAAAAATTATTATTCTGGTTAACCATTCGCAAAGAAGCAATTCTCCGGTGGTTATAAGTAGGGAAAGGTCCTGGGGAAAACTACAATTATAAGCAGCTGCAGCATGAATTATATGTAATTATAGTTGATTCCTGTAAATAATTCTTTCTGTAAATTTCCATTCCAAAAGGATTTATTGCTTGGTAACAAAGGGTATTTTGAATTAAAAATATATTTTCCTAAATTGTCATAAAATTATATTTATGAAAAAAAGATAGTGAAAGGCAGTTCAGGGAATGAAAGAAAAGAATATTTCCATTTCTAGGTGTGTATCTAAAAAGTCACACACTGTGATTTCTTAGTTCAATTTCAAGATGACTCGTGTGTTTGTTTGTTTTTTTCCTTTAGCCTGTCTGTCGACTAAGTGGAAATGAAATACAACTCCCTCCATCTACAAAAAAAAGAATGTGACATACTATGTTCTGCAGTAATTGTCAGCAAAACCTCATAATTCTATTTCAGCAACATAATAAGCATGTAATGACAGATGGCATCTGATATGTCACCAAGGCACTGTTGAATACATTAATATGACTCAATTTTTTGTTGCTGTTGTTGTTTAGAGGGTATGACTGTTGGGCATTGAGCATTTCCTGTTATATTAATAATTTTGCAGTTATTTGTTTCATTACAATATATATCTTTTCCTACCCAATATGGGCCAATATATGCATTATTTATCATATATATTCTAACAAAAATGACAAGAGAAGAGTTGATATATTATTGAAATTAGTCAAATATATTAATATGGATTCTCTGATTTTAAAATGGCAAAATAAAATGCAAAAAATGGGAGCTGCTGAATGGCTGCTTAAAAATGGAAAGAGTGTCTGCATTTCTGAATTATAACACAAAATTAGGATAGTTTATGATTTTCAACTCTTTTCTTGCAAGGAGAGTTCATCTTCTTCTGAATTATAGCTTTGATTCCTCCACACAGCATCTATTCCCTATGCCTTGCATGACTATCACATTAATCTAATGTGGAATAATTCGTATTGTTTAGGAGAAAAGCTGATATGCATATCTTTGTTTGACATTCAACAGTTCTAAATCCTACAACTCTCTGGTGTAAGACAAACTCCATGTTTTTCTTCAAATAATTGAGCTAAATAATATAGGCTATATTGATTATTAAATATTTTGACAAAAACTTATATCTCTTAAGAGTCTTTGAGTCTATGAAGGCAATTCCTCTTTCTGTATATAATCAACATTAATCCGATTGTACATGTGAGAGCACACACAGCACATAGTTCTCAAATAATATCTTTTGTGTATTATGCATAACATCTTGCAAATAAACCAGGTGCATGAACAAAACAATGGGAGAAATATATTGAAACATACAAAGGCTCATATTCACTGCTATAGAGGGTCCTTTATTTTGCATCATACATCAAGCAAAAATAATCCACCTCTCAGAACATTAAGCAAAAACAATATGGCTCTGATGTACTTCTGCACAATATTGTCTAATTTCCATAAAATGTCTGCAGGGTTATGCACATCAAGATATCTCTTACTAAAAATGTTTATGGAAATAGGTCATTATGTGTATTCTTAGAGAGCAATTTGTTACGTTTAAAAGCAGCTTTTGTATTAATAATTGTGAATAAGCACTAAGTGATCAAGCATTTTAAATATGAGCAATATATATGTTTATGCTATATTAGTGACACATTTTTCATCAAATGCACAATGTTCATACAATCTAATTAATAAAGTATTTAGGAAAAAGAATGAAACATTTAGCTTTGATTTCCATCTTCCTATTACTTTGAAAGTAATAGGAAGGTGATATGGGATGTGTCAGAATCTGTAAAATGTTATATTAAATATTGTGCTAAAAATGCAAACAAAACTATTAAAGCAATATCTGCTAAATATAATATCTTTAGTTCCTATGTAACATAATAAACTATTTTTCTTTTTAAGACACATACTTCTAGTTCGTCTGGCTTTGAAGTCTGTAAAAGTGAAAGAAATGTAAAACATCTATTCAATTATTTCAGTTAATATACAAGCATTAGGCATTCAAATTCCTAATTAAGAGACAACATGCCCTGTCAGGCATCTGCATGGGCTATTGAACATTGTCTAGATTGTTCCATAATTATCCCAGCTTAATAGTTCTAAAAACATAAGCAATGTGCATCCATTGAAAGAAAATATGGCTTATCACATAAGAAAGTACGGCGCACAAAACATGCTCTGGTTTTTATTGGAACATGTTTTAATTAATCCTTGAACAGAGAGCAACAGCACGCCACCAGTGAAAGTTGTTCAAACATTCTTTATTGAAAAAGAATCACAGCCTGTAGGCAGACATAGATGTACATTTGTTGTAGGATTTGTGTTTTGATGTACCCTCCCCCCTCCAACTCTTACATACCCTACAACAGCAGTTAGCTGTGCTTAGTTTTACATATGAACTTTGGTAAGATATAAACACAAGAAAATGATAAGTCATTCATTAAGAAAATTTAACCTGACACAGGGTATTTTCCTTTGAAGAATACCTGATTTGATCATCATGTTACAAATACGTTTCCAAACCATTTAGTTGTTATTTCAATTTTTTGAGCATATAGAACATAATTGACTCATTTGCAGGTCAAAAATAGGTTAAATACATGGAGTAACATGGAAGGAATGTTTAGGGTTTATTGTCTAGTTTAAATATCTAGCAGTATAGGAGACAGAAAAATTGTACTAAGTGTGTAGATTTGTAAATTAGGAAGTATCTCTGCTCCAGAGGTAAAAGTGATAAAATTAAGAGAAAATAATATCACATGTTCAAGTAAAAAAAAGAAATAAACTCAGCATTCTTTATTAAAGAGCAACTTTCTATAAGAAAATCAAATAACTTATATAATTGGAATTTAGCAGTGAAGAGTATAATATTTATAACAAGTCTAAAGTTTATCCACTGATAACACTTATTAATATAAGGTACTTACTACTTTCTTCTCTAAATTCCAATCCCATAGTTTTCTTAGTCTAATCTAAAGTGGTATCTAAAATAAATTTGATTTGTTACATCATTATTATCATACTTATCTAATATTATCAAATAAAAATGGAGATGGACACAATTTGAATTGTCTCAACCTATGTAGATACATAGAGTAACGGACGTACTTCCTCTCTCCTAGCTTCTCTTCTAGTGGTCCCAAAGTCTGCAATAAATTTTCTATAACTGAAAACCTGGAAGCTTAATTTTAATAGCAAGTTTGAAAGTTGTAGAGCCATTTTAAGTTCTTTCTTAAACTTGCCAAAATTCATTATAAAATACTGTGAGTGACTTCCAGAATGGCAGTGTGGGGACTCCCACATAACTGCTTCCCAGAAAACAACCATAACTCTTAAAAATTATTTTTTACAAACTCAGTCATTTGAAGCCTCTGGAAGTTTTACTAAAACCATAGAGCAGATGGAGAAAGACGCCTAAAAAATCTACCAAAATCTTGGTAAGAACTGAAAGTCTGTAGTCTTTGAGCTGTGACCTGCTCTCTCCCCTCCCACTCTCCATATCAGTGTCTAGATGCGTAAATCTGGTTAGTTATGGCCTAGGAAACAAGCCCTCTTTTCCCCTCAGCTCCTAGTCATGGGATATATTTTGGCAGGGAGAGACAAGCAAAAAAGGCCTTTTTTATTCACATCAGGTTAAGTTCAAAAGGCTAAATTTGGGGCACCTGGGTGGCTCAGTTGGTTAAGCATCTGGCTTTGGCTCAGGTCATGATCTCACAGTTCGTGGGTTCGAGCCCCACGTCGGGCCCTGTGCTGGTGGCTAGCTCAGAGAACAGAGCCTGTTTCAGATTCTCTGTATCCCTCTCTCTCTGACCTTCCCCTGCTCGTGCTATCTCTCAAAAATAAATTAAAAAAACATTTTAAAAATTTTCAAAAGGCTAAATTTCTGGAAAATGCAGCCAAGGTTGTGGGTGTCCACTTCATACACCAAGCTCTTACTTATGGGACAGACGTTCAACTCTGGACATAGCAAGCTAAGATATTTGGGCTGGATCACCTTTGCCTCAGCTCACTCATAGCGCAGAGTTCCACTTTGGGAGAACTAAGTTAAATAAAAAGAAGAAAGGGGGGGAAAAAAAGCTCAAAACCAAAACCAAACAAACAAAAATAGAGACTATTGCCTCCACTGAGCACTGAGCACTCCATTCAAGACAAGCAGGTCATGGACGTGGCCCAGTTCTACAAGACTGGCTCAGAAATTTTGCCCAGATAAGGAATAAGTGCATAAGAACAGAGAACTGCAGGGGCACCTGTATGGCTCAGTCAGTTAGGCATCGACTGACCTTGGATAAGGTCATGATCTCACAGTTTCTGAGTTTGAGTCCCATGTCTGGCTCTGTGCCCACAGCTCAAAGCCTGGAGCCTGCTTCAGACTCTGTATCTCCCTCTCTCTCTGCCTCTCCCCTGCTTCCACTCTCTCTCTCAAAAATGTGTAGATGTTAAAAAAAACAGAGAACTGCAAAGATATCCTCAAAGAAACTTACTTTGTTTGGAACCCAGTACATAGAAGATCAAACCAGGGGGTGCTTGAGGTATAAAACAACTATTAACCACAGTCCCTGTGCTATATGTGAGAAAACGCCACCCTCCCTCCCAGGATTTATCTTGTAACTGAAGACTTGTACCCTTTGACCATTATGTCCCCATCAATCCCAAACCACAGCTTCTGGTAACAACCATTCTACTCTTTGTTTCTGTTTTTGACTCTTTTTTCTAGATTCCACATATATGTGAGATCATACAGTATTTGTTTATCTCTATCTGTATCATGTCACATATCCTTCTGGTTCATTCATGTTTTTGAAAATGATAAAATTTTCTTCTCATGGTTGATAAATATTCCATTATATATAACATACGCTTAATGCGAATTCTAGAAAGAGATGAAAGAAAGGAAAAGAAGAAATATTTGAAACAGTAATGTCTGAGAATTTTACCAAATTTATATCAGACACCAAATTGCAAAGCTCAACAAACACCAAGTGTGAAAAATGCCAAACAAACCACCCACCCACCCACTGTAGCTAGACAAATCATTTTCAAATAGCAAGAAATCAAAGATAAAGAAAAAATCCTGAAAGAAGCCAGAGGATTAAAAACACCTAACCTATAGAGAAACAAAGATTAAAATTGCATCTGATATTCCCACAGAAACCATACTTTAAAGAAGCATTTAAGTATATAGCGAAACCTTTAAAAATTTGAGGAAGAAAACCTACCAATCTAAGATTATGTATTCTGGGAAATTATCCTTTAAAAGATAGGGCAAAATCAAGAATTTCTCAAACAAAAATTGAAGGAATTTGTGGCTGGTAGGCTTGCCTTGAAAGAAATATTAAAAGAAGTTATAAGTGAGAAGGAAAATCATCTAGATCAGAAACCCAGACTTGCATAGAAAATACAAAGCATCAAAAGGAATGAGTGAAGGTAAAATTAAAATTTCTATATCTCATATTCCTTTCTTAGAAATGATTACTTAATTTTTGAGAGAGAGCACACATGGTAGAGGAGTAGAGAGAGAGAGAGGAGGACAGAGGATCTGAAGTGGGCACCACGCTGATAGCAGTGAGCCCAATGTAGGGCTCGAAACTCATTAACTGTAAGGTCATGACCTGAGCCAAAGTCAGATGCTCAACAAACTGAGACACCAAGGCACCCCTATTTCTCTTATTCTTAGTTGATCTAACATAACAGTATGTTCACAATAATAACAGCAATAATGTACTCATATATACATAGGTTTATCATATAGTAAATGAATATTAATGTTTACATATGCCAATATGTGAGTAAAATCAATGACAGCAATGATGTAAGAGATGGGAGATTTAAATAAGGATTATTTTGTTATCGTAAGGTATTTATGCTACCTGTGAAGTGGTATAATGTTATCTGAAAGTAATTTGGAATATATGTAAATGTAAATGGGAAACTCTAGAGATACCACTAAAAAAAGCAATAATAATAATAATAATAATAATAATAACTGATATGCCAGGAAAGGTGAAAAAATCGAATCATAAAAATGTGCTCAAATAAAACCACGAAAGGCAGAAAAAGATGAACACAAAACTAGGTAAAATGAATAAGGGCAACAATTAAAAAATAGTAAAAACTATTGTAAATATTAACTCATCTATATCAGTAATAACATAGATCATAGGGTCGACAGTTGACATTAGGTAGACATTCTGTGATTCAGTCTTCCAAAGCCTAGACCTTACAACAAAGCCAATGCCAAAAAGTAGATTTGAGCTGAACACTGAAACCAAACACCATTTCAATGTATCATTACCATTTCCTTAACCTTCTGTTTTAATCTAGTAATTAGAGAAGTTCCCTACCATGAAAAAGGATCTAGTGATTATTGCCTACAGCTTTATAAGATGGAAAGGGGGCATTTAGAATTAGGAGACTGTTAGGTAATGTGTAGCTGGTCCTGGAATGTGACCCCAAAGATATAGTGAGAAAAGGCACCCACTGAAATTAATTGAGCTTATCTCTAGAGCCTGAGTGTGGGGGAAGCCAGTATGAAGCAGAAGACACTGCCCTTGACCCTGCATGTTTAGGGGAAGGAGAAAGACAAAGAGAAGACTAATATATACTGAGAACCTAACAATGGCAATAGTGGGCCGTATGGTTTCTTATTTTGCAGGACAAGCTACATAATTTGTGGGTCCTAGTCAAAAATGAAAAGAAGGGGCCTGGTGTGCCTGAGTGGCTCAGTTGGTTAAGCATCTGACTCTTGATTTCAGCTCAGGTCATGATCTCAAGTTCCTGAGATTATGCCCTGTGTAAGGCTCCATGCTGACAATGCTGAGACTGCTTGGGATTCTCTCTCTCCCTTCTCTGCCCCTCCCCTGCCCATGTGCCTACTCTCTCTCAAGAATAAAAAAAATAAATTTGAACAAATGAAAATTCGAGGTTCCTATTCAAAAATTTAAAGAATTCCCAGACTTCAGAATGTTAAACCAACAGTGGGCCTTTCTGAGCATGAAGTCCTGTATCGCTGCATAGATCATGTCCATGAAGATGGCTTTGCTAATTTGACATTGGTACTTCCAGGAATGCTATGCAGTCTACACCATCATCCTATTCCATAATTAGAAAATAGGCTTAGAAGGGTTTAACTAGACTGCCCACATTCACACACCTTGTAAAAGGACAAACATGGATATATGTATGACTTTAAATCTCTAGCTCTTTTCATTTTACCATAGAATTTGTTTGTTTAAAGGCTTATAGATCACAGAAGTATTATATTCATCATATATGTGTGTGTGTATGTATATATATGTGTGTATATATACATATATATATATTTAAATTTAAATGCTTATGTGTTCTTTATTTTTCATTGTCTTATGATAGGACCCCTTCCTACCACATGAGAGTAGGCTTTTCTCTGGGTCTACCCTGCTGATTTGTTTCCAAATTAAAGGTCACACTTCCAATGGGAAGCAGACCGCAATATAGCCATGATACCCCAGCAATCTCAGAGCTTTTCAGCATGCATGTAAGAGCTAGAACTCCATTATTGGTAAAATCCAATGACTAGAATTGTTGAACCTGCAGGTTCAGTGGTCTGCTTCATGGATGGTTCTCTAACTGCTCATTAATATTGAAGGCCAGGGTAATTACTCTCACAGAATCCCATGGCACTTGCAAACCTTACTTTTTGCCAATTTTTCTTTTCTGGTCTGTAATAGAGAGGTGGCCTTTCACCCACCGGAGTGTACTCTATGAATCACTCGCGCATGTATACTGGTGTGGGAGGGGGCCTGCGGTTCATGCATATATATTATATATATATAATTTTGAAGGAGGTAGGTGAGAAGAGGGCATGCTGTAAATAGCATGTAACTTCCCTCTGAACAAATTAGGCCCTCTGAATTGTATAAGTGAGCAAATCTAATTTTAGTGAACAAAAGAGGCTGGGAGATGCTGAGTGTAATTTTTATGTAAAAATAGGAAGTCTCCAAAGACATCTCTCTTTAAACAGATGAATGCAAATTACCAAAGTCATCCAAATTGAGAAGGTTGATTTATGCATTTTCCATTGTACCCTTCAACAAAAAAAGCTTTTTCTGTTTCCAAATAGTATGCATTTGGGGTAAAGTTTCACTTTATGCATCAAGAAGGGCTGAGAGAAGAGAGATCCAAAAGCAGTCATGTAAAGAAATTGTTTCTCTTTTTTTCTCTCCAACATAGCTCCTGCCAAATAGGCTGTCCAACTATCTACTGTATCCACTTTTAGCTATTTGAATTGTAATTAAAAAATAAAAGTTTCAATGTTATGTATCAGAATATATGATTAATTCTCCATTGGCACCCTATGTCTTCAGCAGAGTGCAGACACAATAAAAAAAAATCAAATGCTGCTTGAACATAGCAGCTCAATTCACAAATCAGCAACGACCATTTTAGAGGATGGATTTTATTCAATGGCTCCCTCACCCTTGCTGGTGCTTATAGTTGGGTTTTTTTTTTATAGTTATCAGTATGCCAATCTCTTAAAATCAATAATAAATTATGAGCACTAACAAGATATGTAAACGACTATTCTATTTAAGACAATATACTACTTATATGCTTTTCTTATGCTCTTACTCATAAGATATCTTCTGTCTGATGGTCTCTTGGCAACATGGACTTTTTTAACACGTTAGGACATTTTAAAGTAATCTAGAGCAAGAGTGAAGAAATTTAACTTCAATGTCTGTGTGTGTGTGTGTTTGTATGGGTTCATCTATTAATCTATGCATTCAAGAAGCATTTACAGAAAATCAGTTCCCTACCAGTCAGCATTCTAGCCATCGAGATTCTTTCAAACCAAATCTCCCTGGGGAGCCTAGGTGGCTCACTCTCTTCTGTGTCCAACTTTGACTGAGGTCATGATCTCCTGGTCCATGAGCTCAAGTCCTACATGGGGCTCTGTGCTGACAGCTCAGAGCTCAGAAACCTGCTTCAGTTCTTTGTCTCCATCTGTCTCTGCTCTTCTCCTACTCACACTCTCTCTCTCTCAAAAAAGTGAATAAATGTTTAAGAAAAGTGAACAAACAAACAAACAAACAAACAAAAAACATCCCACAAAATATCCCTTCCAGGGCTGAAAGAAAACAGAAAACTAGAAAGTTACAGTTGGTGTTAATGAAAGAATATTTTAATTAAATGACTGGCAACATTTGTTATCTTTCTTTGCTGTACTGTCACTTTACAATCCAGGCTCTCATCATAAGCGGCTATTTCTTTATAGGTCACACACTTTCACTCGGCATATATTTTGACTTCTTGGTCATTCTAACTCTGTCCCTTCTATCTAGATTGCCTCTTCATCCTTTTTATTAATTTACTTGTATACTTTTATTGTGGTGAGAACACATAACAGGAGATCTACTGTCTTAAAAAATACACTACACAATATTGCAAACTATAGTCACAATGCTGTACAGTGGATCTTTAGAATTTACTAATTTTGCAAAAGTAAAATTTTATATCCTTTAAACAGCAACTCCTCATTTCCCTTTCCCCCTAGGCCCTGGGAAACACCTGTCTTTTTCTACAAGTTTGGTTACACTAGACACTTCATATAAGGAGAAGCATGCAGGACTGATCCCACTATGAATGGCTAATGTCATTTAGCATAATGTCTTCCATTATATATAGATATAGATATCTATCAATATCTATCATCTATGTAATTATCACATTTTCTTCATCTGTCAATAGATATTTAGTTTTTTTCATATCTGGTCTATTATGAATAATGCTTCAATTAACATGTCAGTTCATATATCTCCTTGAGATCTGGAATATATTCTTTTGAATAAAGAAGAAGCAAGATTGCTGAATCATATGGTACACTTTGTTTTTAATTCAGACTGTCTTCCATAGTGGCTATGCCGTTTTGCATTCTCAACAACAGTGCACAAGTATTCTAATTTCTCCATATCCTCACTGACACATGTTGTCTTTTGTTTTCTTTTGTTTGCTTTTATTTTTTTCTTTTCTTCCTACTGGCCATCCTAACAGGTATGATATGATCTCTCATTGTGCTTTTGATTTGCATTTCCCTGATGATTAATGATGTAGAGCGTCTTTCATATACCTGTTAACTATTTGTATGTCTTTTCTGGAGAAATGTCTATTTAAGCTTTTTGACCATTTTTAAATTATTAGTGTTTCTTGTTTGTTTTTGCTATTGAATTGCAGCATTTCCTTATATACTTTGGATATTGATGCTTTATCAGATATATGGTTTGAAAACTCTTTCTCACATTCTTTAAGTTGCTTCTTCAGCCTATTGATAGTTTCTTTTGCTCTGCAGATGCTTCTAAGGTTGACATGATTCCACCTGCAAAATTTTTCTTTTGCTGCTTGAGCTTTGGTGTCACATCTAAGTCCCATGTCATGCAGCTATTTATCCTTGTTTTCTTCTAGAAGTTTTACCGTTTAAGGTCTTACATTTAAATATTCAATCCACTTTGAGTTGATTTTTGTGTATGATGTAAAATGAGGATCCAATTTCTTTTTATTGTATGTGAATACTCCAAGGTCCTGACCCTCGGCCCCAGTAAAAGCAGAACACTAGGCCCAAGCTTTCTCTCTCTCTCAACCTGCACTTCAGGGCTTGTAAGTAATAAACTCTTTTTCTTCAAAATTTCCTAATGGTTATTGCTCAAGAGTGGGCTTGCAATTTTAATAAGAACCACAAAGCTGGGTCCAGTCATAATATTGGTTTGTAAAGGGGAAACGTCTGTGCAAAGTTCACTGAGGCCCAGGTGAGTGCCCCCAGGATTTCTAGCCAATAGCATTACTATACATAGGCTGAGACCAGCATGAAAATATGTATCAAATTAATTTGTTTTTGTATGTTGAGCCATTTTTATATCCCTGGGATAAATCCTGCTTGTTTGTGATGTATAATCCTTTTTTCATATCCTGTTAAATTTGGTTTACTAGATTTTCTCCAGATTTCATCATCTATATCCATCAGAATTATTGGCCGGTAGTTTTCTTGTAATGTCCTTGTGTGGCTTCAGTGTCAGGGTAATGATGACCTCATTGGAAATAGTCTCTTTTTTATTTTTTGGACGAGTTTAAGAAGTAGTATACTTAATTCTCCTTTGAACATCTGGTAGATTTCACCAGTGAAGTCTTGAGCTTTTATTGTTACAAGGTTTTTGACTACTGATTCAAACTCATTATTCATTATTTTCTGTTTCAAATGTTCTATCTCTTCATGATTCACTCTTGGTAGGTTGCATTTTTCTGAGAATTTATCCATATCTCCTAGGTTATCAAAATTTATTAGCATATAGTTATTTATAATTACCCTTTTTATTTCTGAGATATCCATTACAATGTTTCCTCTTTCATTTCTGCCTTTAGCTGAAACTTCTATTTTCCTAGTCTAGCTAAGGGTTTGTCAATTTCATCTTTTCAAAAAAAAAACCCCAAAGTTTAGTTTCACTGACTTTGTTTCTATTGTTTTTCTATAGTCTCTTTTATTTATTTCTGATCTAATCTTTGTTATTTTCTTTGCTCTGCTAACTTGAGGCTTAACTTGTTCTAGTTCCTTAAAATGTAAAGCTATGTGACTTAGTTGGGATTATACTTAATGTAGGTGTTCATTACTATAAACATCCTTTTTAGTACCACTTTTGCTGCATTTTATAAATTTAGACACATCGTATTTTTATTTTCATTTGTTTCAACATATTTTTTGATGGCCCTTTTGATTTCTTCCTCAATCCATTGGTTGTTCTGAAGTGTATCGTGTAATTTTCACGTTTGTGAATTTTCTAGTAATCCTTTTTTTTTAAAAAACATGATTTCTGGTTTCTTCTATGGTGGTTAGAAAAGATACCTGGTATGATTTCAGTCTTCTTATATTTACAAGCCTTGTTTCGTGGCTTCTCATGTGTTCTATTCTGTGGAATGTTCTGCATGCACCTGTAAAGAATGTGTATTCTGTTGCTGTTGGGTATTTATCTGTTAGATCTATTTGGTCTGTAGTGCTCTTCAAGTCCTCTGTTTCCTTACTGATTGATCTGGATGTTCTAGCCATGGATGAAAGTGGGGTAATGAAATCTCCTACTACTACTGCCTTGTGTCTCTTCTTCCGTCTTTTTTGTCAATATTTGCTTTACATGTTTAAATGCTGTGATTTTGGGTGCATATGTATTTCTAATTGCTATATCTTCCTGATGAATTGACCTTTTATCATTGTATATGACCTTCTTTGTTTCTTGTGACAGTTTGACAGAAACTCTATTTTGTTAGTATAGTCACCTCTGCTCTATTTTGGTTACCTTCTGAAGGAAAAAAATTTTTTTCCATTCTGAATGAAATATTTTATTTCCCATCTCTTCACTTTCCACCTGTATGTGTTTTAAATTCTAAAGCAAGTCTCCTGTAGGTGGCATATAGTTGAATTTTGTTCAGTTTGTTAAGCCAGCCATTTGATTGATTAAAGAGTTGAATCTGTTTATGTTTAAAGTAATTATTGATAGGTAGGGATCTACTATTACTATTTCTTTAATTGTTTCTATTTGTTGTATGAATCTTTTCTCCCTATGTCCCTGTCTTCCTTGTGCTTTGTTTTTGTAGTAATATGCTTTGTTTCCTTCTCTTTTCTTTTGCACATTTTTTTCTTTGTGGTTACTATGAGGTTTACTCAAAGCATCTTATATTTCTTTTAAGCTGATAACAACTGCTATGTTTTCTGGATTATTCATGTTCCTCAGAGCTTTGCCTTGGTGTTGGCACATTTGAAGAGTGATTAGCTCCTTCTCCCAGTCTTTCATGACTGTTTCTGCCTGGAAGAGACC
Organism: Suricata suricatta; assembly: GCF_006229205.1. Lineage (NCBI taxonomy): Eukaryota > Metazoa > Chordata > Mammalia > Carnivora > Herpestidae > Suricata > Suricata suricatta. The sequence continues at coordinate 88,799,289 of NC_043709.1, forward strand.
TGTAGCAGTCAGTTTGGCTAAAGACTTTGGGCCTTTACTCAGTTCTGGGAATCTAGGTTTGTTTTTTTTATTTTTTTTTCAAAGGTTATAATCTCTTGCTTTCCTGATATAAGACTATCTCACTTCCTTCAGAGTTCTGTGATGCAGGGGAAGAATTTGGTCCCTTGAGGGTACACTGAAAGGTAGACACAGTGTAATCTCATTTTCTTTCCACCTTGTTAGAGAACAGCCCTCAGTTTTGTGCTTTCTCCAAGCTTTTTAGGGTTATGGCAGCTTCAAGAAGGAACCTATCTCCCTAGCTGCCCCCAGCATCCAAAATATAACAGTGTGAATTTAGTTCTGTATAATGCAAGAAAAAGGCCAACTCCTCAGGAACTGTATAGGAAAACCAGGAACATTACATTTACTTCATTCCTTCTTCCCTCTCCATCCCTGTCCTAGGGAGAAGTTGTGATCTCAGGGCTGGGCTGGGCTGGCTTGGGGAGGGACTGACATAAGTAGAATGAAATTGCTCTTTTTACTCATGTCAGTGTGACTGATCTTGGTTTTGTGATCAGCTGGGGTACTGCAACTTCTTAACTAGAATCTAGACCTTTCCTGAGGTATTTTGTCCCTTACATAGTTGTTAAGCCAATGTTTCTGGGCAAAGACTGTGGGGGAGGGACAAGGACCAGAACCTCCTATTCTGTCATCTGGCTGACATTGCTCTTCTTCTTTTAAGTATTTCAATAAAATGCCCCAAATTGTCTATCTATGCTTAGTGACAATTTTCTTTACTGTTAAAATGAGACAACTTCAATATTTATATTTCTACAATATGGATTGTAGAAAGTCCAGTGTATAACTTTTTCCCAAAGAATTTAAGGATAATTGGCACCTTAAATTCCCATGCTTACTCTTTGTTTTAAATTTACTCTTCCTCAATTCTTAGTGTATATTTATTTGTGTATTAAGTTCCATGGCTCTGTCCTCTTTCTGTTTTGTTTTGTTGTTTTTTTAACTTTAGTTTTGTAATTTATCACTTCTTTTTCTACGGGTTGATTCATGTAGCAGGCTTTAACTGAAGTTTGTGTATAATGATTAAGGATAATTACAGCACAAACATAATCCAGGAACCAATTAAATATATGTTCCATATCAGTCCTGTAAAGACTACGCATTGCTACCATGGGGTGGGTTTAAGGAAGGCTTTCTCTTGGCCCAAAGTCCTCCTGATAAACCTGTTTGTTGTCCTTCTCTCTACTTGCCTGAGCTCCAGGCCAGTATGTTTAGCATACGTTAAATCTCCTCTCTGATATTTCAAAGCTTTCTCAGATTCAAAATCTAGACTAAATTCATTATCTCCCTTTCCAAAATAGGACCTCTTTCATTCCTCAGTGAGTAATTGTGATATATTTGCTATTTGTCTATTACTTAAAAAAAAAAAAGCAGTGATTCATTTAGTCGAGCCGTGAAACAATGTTATAGTCAAAGGAGCCCGATTGCTTTGCAATAGGAATTCTGATGTTTTCATTTTAAATCTCTTTCAGATATATTGGGAGCTCTTGTTAACTGTTAACTAAAGCAGATTCCATTACCACCCATTATCACTGAGCCTTTTGACTTCAGAAATTCCTGGAAGGTTCTTAGTTCTGCTACAAATAAATTTCTTTCAATCCAGGTGTCCTATTCTTATTCTATAATTTTACTCTTTTATCTCATCTCTTCCGCTGCCCTACATTCCTAATCCCACAGAGACCTCCAAGTAGTAACATATTCAACACTGTCTTCCTCAACCCAATTAGAAAGTATTTTGCTTCTTCTAATATCCATTGTCAGTCATTTTATTACACGCCAAGCCTTGGTAACTTTGTCTTTCCTGTCTTAGATAGAGGGTGTATGGAGTGGGGAGAGTAGACGGGGGATAAAAAGCAGAGGGAAGTAATGATACAAGGGTACATGGCAAGAATCCCCTCTTCTGGACTCACACGTGATCATCATTGTGCCCCAGTACATGTTCGCGTGTTTCTCTCATTGTGTTTATGGTCTTTTAAGAATTGTGACTCCGAAACCTCAGTGACTGAAAAGTTTGCTGAATGAACCAACACATGTCGATTAAGTTCTTGCTAGTAGGTACCTTCTGTAATTATATATTAGTTTATAACTCCATTGTGTGTTTTTGAGACTTAGAGGATTGTTTTATTTGACTTTTGGCTCATAGGGAAAAAAAGCAAAAACAAAAAACATTGGCCCTTTGAATACTTTGATTTGAAGATACTTGGAAGCTGTTGCCTCAATATATGTCCCCCAGTACTTGCCAGCTTCTCAAAAGGCGAGAGGCCCATTATAGAAATTCTCAAGGGTTTTAGAGACTTTAGGTTATTTTGAGATTATATAAACATAAATTATATGTAAGTGAAACCTTACATACTTAAAAGGTACTGTATTTTACTTTTTAAATTCCAAAGTAAAGATTAAATTTCTCCTCTTTAGTCATTCATAAAGAGATGTTGAGTAGAGATGTTTTAAGTATTGTTATTTTAAGTATTATTTATTATTTAAGTATTATTTAAGTAATTATTAAGTATTATTTAATTAATTACTTTAACTATTAAGTGATATTACATCCTTGGCTAAGGCTATGTAGATATTTAATCATATCTACACGAATATATTATTATGGATACACCAGTAAATTTTCTAATATTTTATATAATATATGATTAATTATGCTATTCTTGTCTTCAAAATACCAGAAAGCAAGAATTTGAGATTAAGACTGAGGAAAAACTTACTTTACACTTACTCTAATCTTACTCCATTTTGCAAAAGTCTGTGAACAGTACAGAATCTTCATATCTTAATGTGTTATATTAAAAGGGCTATATGAAGATGCATTAAACATGTATCTTAGAAATAAGTGTACATTTCATTAATGTAATAAGTGTAAATACAATATCCCATGTTTGCACTTTAATTTATAGGTTTTTTAAATTTAATAGTTTATTGTCAAATTGGTTTCCATATAACACCCAGTGTTCTTCCCCACAAGTGCCCTCCTCCATCACCACCACCTCCCTTTCCCCTCCCCCTCCCCCTTCATCCCTTGTTTTCAGTATTCAGTAGTCTCTAATGTTTTGTGTCCCTCTCTCTCCCCAACTCTCTTTCCCCCTTCCCTTCCCCACGGTCCTCCACCTGATTTATAGTTTTTAAAATACAAGAATTTGTTTCATTATGTTAAAATAACATACTATATTTTATTATGTTATGTCCTCTACTTCCTTCTGTACTCTCTCAAATGTATCAAAATGCTTTATATCACAACACAAATCGCTACACCAGAACTCTTTGATACTCCTTTCAAAGCTATGTGGTTTGTATGAAAATAAATATCTAAAGTTTTCAGTTCCCATTGTGTCCAGACATTTTTAATCTCTCTCATGTTGGGATGAAAAACCATTGTTCAATAATGTAAGGAGCACTGGAATTGCACAAAACTTGTTCAAGCTCCACTCTGGCTACTTGTTTTCTTTCTTTCTTAAAAAAAATTTTATGTTTACTTATTTTTGAGAGAGAAAGAGAGACAGATTTCGAGTGGGGGAAGGGCAGAGAGAGAGGGAGACATAAAATCTAAAGCAGGCTCCAGGCTCTGAGCCTGGCCTTGAGACTTGAACTCACAAACTGCGAGATAATGACCTGAGTTGAAGTTGGACGCTTAATGGACTGAGCCATCCAGGTGCCCCTACTTGTTTTCTTATGGATCTCTGAGGCCTCAGTTCTCCATTTTAAAAATTGAAATCACATAATAATTTTCATCTGTTAGACAAATTTCAACTATAAACCTGGAAAACAAATAAAACAGGGATGGCTCAATCAGTTACATTTAGTGTTGATGTATTACTTCTACTCTTTTTTCCAAGAGAAGGGGTTAAGTTAGATAAAAGGACCAACAGGAAATGCCTCCAGGCTGAGACTCCCCAGCATCAGACTCAGTGCCTGAAAGCCATTTTTGTAATCTTGATATCAGTTGAGTTTCTGATGAACAGTTTGGCAAGAGTATAGATATTAAATATTGTACACAATGGCTTATACCAATGTCAGCCAGTCTAAAAAGTATTCGTGTTGTCAATACTCTTAACATTAATCATTGTACTCCTAAATATTTTGAGTTGGCTTTTATCATCTCCACTGTCTATTAATAAATTCATTTACTCAACAAATATTACTTAACACCTACTGTGAGGTCGGCACTGTGGTAAGCTTTGGGACAAGACTTTTTGCCTTGTGTCTCTGACATGATAATGGGAAAATGACAGATACTAAATTAAAAAACAAGCAAACACAATAATTATAAAATAAATAAACATAGCACTGAAGTTGAAGGCAGCTGACAAAGTTAATTAAAGCTGACAAGTAGTAGCTTTCACAAAGGAATCATCAAAGGTATTAAAAAATGGGCTCAGCTGTATCCTTTATCAAGGAAATAAGGAACGGAAAATCTCCTAAAAATAAAAATAGTGAAAAAGGAAAAAACCAGCAACCTAGAACTTTAGGAGTATATTTATCTTTTCCAAAGAACAAGAAAGTACAAACAGGAAAGATGATTCTTTTTTAATCAAAATAAACTGGATTGGGAAAATGTTTCAGAAATGAGTTGTCTTTAATTGTACAAGTTGCTCACTGGTGAGTTTACACATTGTCATCTGAACAACAAAAAGACCAAAAGATTTCATTTATATTCGACTTCAAAAAACATCTTTCAGACAATTTATCATTCTTTATGAGGGCTGAGAAAGGACAAGGAGGATGATGGCATAGCAAGGTTAAAAGCTGATTTTAGGGAGTTAGGAAACATTTCTAATAGGGATCATGTTCTGAATCTGCTTTTTCTCTTTTCAAATTTAATTATTTTATCAGTATAATATTCTCTTTATTTTTGTTTTTAGGCTCTACCTTACCATGACCACATCTACTTATAGTCAATAAAATGAATTGGTGAGTTGTTTTGCTTTTATAGCATTGCCCTTGTGGTCTTTCTTACTGTATAGGCATTAAGCAAATTGCTTCTTCACAGAAACCATTACTTTATTACTTTATTCCTATTTATATTGATCATGAAATGATCAAATTACAGTATCAAATGGACCAAATTTAATTTGTAAAAAAGGCCTCAGACATGTTCAAAATGGAAACTGCAATTAGTGAATCTGCAAATCAATGGCATATTTATGTAAAGTTGACTCAGATAGGTTGTTTCACATTACATCATTGATTATATTTATACCTAATCGGGGCTTATTCTTGCTATAGGGATTGGGACAGTGACATATGTTACTCAAGTCTACTAACATACACAGATCTCTTTTTAAAGATTCTCAACATCATTTTATAACATAAGCATTTAGGAAAACATCAGAACGATCTGTTGAGAGCCAAGTAACATTAGAAATGAATTTTTTTGTGTGATTTAAACAATTGATAAACATTTACATGATGTTAGGCATTCTTGTATTAAATCTCATTTATTTGTCATTAGTTTGTTAATAAAGTCTTTTCAAAAGGTTGCCCTAATTATATTCAAATGCTAAGTCTAAGCATGGTCCTGTTTCACACCTTCTTTTTTAAATCTCATTTTTACCTAAACCTAGCAAAATTCTTTTGCTTGTTTTTTCTTTGATCCATAATGAATTGTTCATCTCTACAATCAATTCTGATAAATTGAGATTCTTTAATAAACTTCTCTATCCAAAAATAGTTATAATGAAGAAATATTCTAGATATCACTAATTCTTATAATTGTTCTCTATAGAAGACAAGAAAATATTCTAAAACTACATCTAATGAAGAGGTGTTATTGGCTAGTAAAATTAATTTGATTCAGTTTTCTGAGGAGCTAATGATGCAGAAAAAGAATTGACAGGTCAGGTGGACAGAATTAATTCAAGCCGTAGTTCTGAGACAAAAGCCTTGGATTTGATTTAACATTCAAGTACTGCATTATAACTAGAGTCATCTTAGAAAACTTTGTTTTGTTTGTTAATTTGTTTTTTCTTATTGGGCTAGGTAGGTGTAGTTTTGTTTCTGTTATTGTGCCTAGAAAGTTGACATCCACCTATAAATATGTTATAGAATATAGGAAAGACATATGAACCTGAAGAAGTTAAGCCATAGGTCTTACAAGTTGACTTCCTTGACAATCTAAAGATTTGAGATGACTTTTAGGAAATACCTTATTTTGAATAAACCTTTCTGTCTCATCTAGCTTGCTGGGATAAGTTAGCTGATTTTACTCAATGACTGGATAAATGTCCCTGCAGCATCAAATTATTTAATATCATATTTGCCTAAAATAATATATTGTGTGTTTTGGCCAAGTTGAATTCTTCATTCTTACAAAACTTGAATATTAGATGTTCATGCTTTTTGAGTTCTTTTGAACAATGACATCGGCAGAAGGATCACATTTAAATTTGTTCATTTAAATTCAGCCAACATTAATTGAGTTTCGCTTTCATGACAAGCATTGTGCTAAGTAGCTGCTATACAGAAGAAGAAAAATAATCATGGTCCATAGATCCAAGACATTTACTATAGGGAGTAACATTGCATTAGTTATCTGTAACTGTTTAAACACTTACTCCAAAAATATGATGACTTCAAATAGAAATATTCATTTATTATATATCAGGGTTTCTGTGCTTCAGAAAGTCAGGAGTGGCTAGAATATGTGGGTTTAACATGAGACGTCTCATGAGGTCATTCCGATGCTGGTTAAGGTGATTGAAAGGGCCCATTCGCATGGCTGAAAACCAGTTGGTGATGGTTGTTGTCTGGTAGCTTTGGTTTCTCTCTACCTAGACCTCTCTCAGGGTCTGCTGGTGTTTCCTCATGGCATGACAGTTGTTTTTTCCATAGCAAGTAATTCAATAACACAATGCAGAAGCTGCTTTGGCTTCTTTTTTCTTAAATTTTTTTAATGTTTATTTATTTTTGAGAGAGAGAGACAGAGTGTGAGTAGGGGAGGGACAGAGAGAGAGAGGGAGAGACAGAATCCAAGGTAGGTTCCATGTTCTGAGCTGTCAGCACAGAGCCCGACACAGGACTCAAACTCATGGACCATGAGATCATGGCCTGAGCCAACTCAACCATGACCTCAACCAACTGAGCCACCCTAGTGTCCTATGGTTTGGCTTTTATGAACCAACCTAGGATATCAAATGTCATCACTTACTTTATATTTAATTTGTCACACAAGAATTAGCATAATTCAATAGGAAAATGGGCTACACAGGAGTTGAGGACTACTGAGGTCATCTGGAAGTCAGCTACCGCAAAATAAAAAAGAAATAATTACAAAACAGTCTTAATGCAACAATGGCATTATATATAAAGGAGATAATGTAGTCCAGAAAGAATAATAAAGTCATAGTTGTATTTGAAGAGATAATATAAATCCCAGTTGGAATTATGCTGGGAAAACTAATAAATTCCTTTAATAAGATGAAATAAGAGTTTATGTGTGGTCAGATTTTATAAGTAAATATTGTTTTTTTTCCTAGTCAATATATTATAAATACCTACGTTGGCATTTTTGGTGAAAGGGTAGATTATGCTTCACTAGAAAAAAGCTGTACAATATTGCCAGGTTTAGATACAAAACATGAATAAAATATAATTTCTTTCATTATGTTTAAAACAGTTGCTTATCATACTCTTTATTCTGGATGATAGAAACTTCATTGACAAATTTTTATGTACCATGGTACCAAATAACCTTTAAGAGCAAAAAATCAAAATTGTAAGTTGACAAGGAACATAATGGTGATTGAAATAAATAATTCTTATTACTTTGATTTGTGCAAATAAAGTTCTCATTAACCAATTGTTTGAAGGATCAGGATTTTTGCATCAATATCAAGTCTAGACCACTTCCACTTGTACATACTCATCAACATTGGGCATATTAGTTACCGTGTCTTTGATATTGAGTCTACTACCCCAATTCTGATATTCTTCTGATGATGAATGACAGTATTAAATGGATTTAGATAAAAAATAACATTTAAAATGATTAGTAAATACATTTATTTTAAAGAATAGAAAATAAAATATATAATATACAAATAATAAAATAAATCACAATAAAAGCAATCATATAGTGTTGGACCTGCATGCTATTTTTAATTAAACCCTGTAGCCACGTTGGTAGAATATTTAGCCCAAGGTTATATTCTTAGTTTGTACAATTAGAATGAAACAGGTTTCCCTATTTTCTTATTACTCTTTCAACAGTCACTTCTAATGAAGATGGCAGCCATCATTTAAATACACATCATTAGGTAAAGAACATAAATGTCAATAAAACATTTTCTATTAAGTAGCAGGCTGATGGCACCATAAAAATGAAAATTTTTCAAGTTGTAAAATATAGTCAAAGTCATAATGGAGTACATTAATATAGTTTGGCATTCCCTCAGTATTCCTTAGTGAACTAAAAAGAGCTTTAATTAAAAGTGATTTTGATTGCTTCACATTTATACTGCAAAAGACATACAGTGTTTTCCAAGAAGCGGTTCTTCACATGAAATTAGGTTAGCTAGATGTACAGTATCTCTCAAGTAACTTCATTTCATTCCATTGAAATTTAAAAAAATATTGGTATTTACTTAAATTTATGTCACTCAAAGGGCTTATATTTGTGTGTTGTCAACAAGTGGCATAAGCCCACTTTAGGCCATATTAGTCAATGTTTGTAAAAGGTACATTTTCTATAACTGTTTCATGAGTTTGCCAAATGAGTTAATACAGGAACAAGATGTCAACTGTGTTTTTCCTCCTACGGGGCCTCACTCATAACACTAATGAATACGTAATCCCCCAAATTTTCTCAATTTCATTCAAACTGCATTTTCTAAAAGAAGAGAACTTCTAAAAGTTTTAATTTTGTCCTTTCTTCTTGTTTTTTACCTATATATCCATGAATTCTTTTAACTGTAAGTTATAAATAAACAACGAAAACAATTTGAAGAAAATAATTGTTGCTACTGACAACTCTAACTTAAAGGAAAATTTGTTTAGGACAGCAAGATAAAACATATTTCAGCCCTAAATCAAGTAATTTTACCACACATAATGTTAACAGAACATTAATTCCTCATGAAAAATATGTATTAGTGCTCACCACTAATTTAGGAGACATTTTTTTCACTATGGTGTTAAGAAAATATTTATATTTCAAGGTTATAAGACAAAGAAGTAATCCAAAATTAGATGCATGAAAATGAAATGTAAATCTGGATCAATTTGAGAAAAATTTTAAGGCAATTATACACTAAGAAATCAGAGTCTTTAGAAATATATGGTTATTTTTTGTTATTGTTTGTTGTTCTTTGGTGTTCAGCATTAATACAGAATTTTGGAGAAAGTGTACAAAGAAACTGGAGATACCTGCCCACAAAGAAAGGCATAGAATTTGTACACTAAAGACAAGCATCTGTAACTATCAAACTAACTACAGTCCTCAAATAAGCAGAAGTTAATTAATTAATTTTTAATTTTAGAGAGAGAATGGGAGCAGGGAGATGGAGAGGGAGAGAGGCAGAGAGAGAAAGAGAGAATCTCAAGCAGATTCTCTGATACAGGGCTTAGTTGCAATGCTGGGATCATGACCTGATCTGAAACCAAGAGTCTGATGCTCAACTGAATGAGCCACTCAGCAGAAGTATGAGATCTAAAAGTATCATAAGGAATTAATATATTTCAATCCTTAAGAAAAAGGAAAACAATAATAATAAAGGTCATTATGACTATAACCTTGAATTGGTGAAAAGATGTGTTTACATATCTTATCAGATGATTTCCATTTGTGAACCATCTTGAATTCTCATTCCATTCAATCAAAAGGAAAACCACCAAATTTCAGCAACTCAAAAGAATGTCAAATATCCTCTTCACCTAAATCCTTCAGTTCTTGCTTGAAAGAATTAGGTTCTCACAGGCAAGTGTGATGTACCAAATGCATGTATCCACACCAATAAAAAGTACCAATAAATGCCTAGCAATATCATCCATGAGGGAAAAACAGCTGCTCACATATGTAGAGTTGTAAAATATATTAATTAATTTACTTTTTTCATTCTAGGAACATTTCTGGTATAGTATCAAGTAAACAAAGAAAGAAACAAACACACTACTATTTCTACATGAAACGGAAAGGGGTAAACCAAGATTTTTTTTCTAATTTAACATACTGACAATCCTTCCTTTTTTTGACCAATAAACTCCGATTCCTCATTTACATATGTGCTTTTATCTGAGAAGAGCAAATCCTGATCTCTGACACTGGCTAAAATACTTGATAAGAAAATCCCCCAAACTGAAATCCCCAAAACTGTGAGAAATTTGTCATGTTCGAATTCCAATTCTATACAATGACATTCTATGCACTGCTTTGGGGACTCGTAGTTAACCATTCTAATATGTAGGTATTTTTACACTATGTAATGGGAATAAAATAATAGGACCTAAAGACGGAAGTTCTGGATCATACACTTTTTTGTACCCTTTCCTAGCTTAAGATTTACATTTCTATTTGTGGGGTTCCTGAGTGGCTCAGTTGGTTAAGCATCAGACTTTAGCTCAGGTCATGGTCTCACAGTTTGTGAATTCAAGCCCCCCATTGGATTCTATGCTGACAGCTCAGAGCCAGGAGCCTGCTTCAGATTCTGCATCTCCCTCTATCTCTGCCCCTCCCCCATCCATGCTCTGTCTGTCTCTCAAAAATAAATAAAAATGGTAAAAAACAATTTTTAAAAAGATCTATATTTCTATTTTTAAAAATATTACCTAGTGGTGCCTGGTTAGCTCAGTCAGTCAAGCGTCAGACTTCAACTCAGGTCATGATCTTGTGGATTGTGGGTTCGAGCCCTGCATCAGGCTCTGTGCTGACAGCTAGCTCAGAGCCTGGAGCCTGCCTTCGGATTCTGTGTCTCCCTCTCTCTCTGACCCTTCCCTGCTCATGCCGTATCTCTTTCTCTTTCAAAAAGAAATAAAAAAAACATTAAAAAAATTAAAAGAAAACAAAGCCAGACGAGTCATATAAAAAAATATATGATCTCAAGTTACAACAAAAGCCCTAATTAGAAAGCCTCCTCTGGGTATAAACTTGGTATTCAACCCCAATGGACTGTGCACAGGAAAAACTATGAATGTTAGTTACATAAGCATGTTATAAGAATAAATATAATATATAAAATTTATCTAATGCAAACAGAGCAATGTTTTATATTTATTCCAGAAAAAATAAAATTAAAATAAATAAAATAAATCTCTATTGCAAACAAATGTTACCCTCTACACTCACTAAACAAGAAAGATTGATTTTTTTAATTTTTGATATATTTTACAACTGTGTAAATCAATAAAATGTCTATTTTTTTCAATAAAATATCTAAAGCAAAGATGAGTATACAGCAATTCATTGATATTGCTTATAAAATTGAATTTAAAATTCTTGATAGGATTGTGTGATCTACCATCCCACTCATTCAAAGGATTCCTACTACATCCTAACTATATTTCTATTAAATGTGAGTCCCCATCTGTGATGGGAAGTTCATTGCCTCATGACAGAGGCCAGGGCATTATTAGACAATTTTAATTGTTACTACATTTGACTTCAAATTGAGTTCAAATACATCTTCGAATAACTTGCACTCATGAGTTCTATTAATTGCCTGTGGAGAAACAACAGATTTACTTTCATTTCTACACAATAGCCCTTTAAATATTGGAAGACAATATCCATGTTGCACTCTGGTTATTCCTTAATTAAAAAAATTAAACATATTAGATTTGTTTAATTTGGCTTTCTAGTAAGTAGCCAATTAAACATTTTCTCTTTATTTGAGAACATATATATTTTACTAAAGTGAATTGTTGTTGTTAAGGAAAAAAAGAAGAAGAAAAATAATAAATGTTAAAGTTCGAGAAATGCTGGTATACTCATTAAAATGTGATTAAATGTTTAAACTTCCAGTACATTAACACTGACATTTTATCTTTTAAACAGTGTCAGGTAATGAAGGTCAACGCAAGCAAGCGTTCTGTTTTTGGCCCTTAGTTAGAAGCACAGTGTACTTGGACTTCACAGCAGGGGGCTGTCAGGCGCTGTTCTCCTCTGTGCTGCTTCTCTCCAAGCACTAGCTTGCAGCTGGCTCCAGCATATGGTAGTGTATGGAGGTATTTTCTGGCGTCCACTGCCTCAATCTCTAGTTAATGATTAATTACTGCAGTCTGATGTCAGGGTGAGACATTCAATGCTTCAGGTAAAAATCTTAACTATAGAAAATGACAGCAGGAAGGGTTTTGAAAGCTGAGTTAACTTTGTATTTCTTCTGATGAATTACTCGATTTTTCTGTCCACTTGTAAAGAGTAAGGTAAAAAAAGACAAAATCGTCAAGTAGCAAACGCCAACAATGACAGGGGTGGTATTCAGCAGTATAGTGTAGGATTGTCACTCACAATGAGAGTAGTGCAGGCAGATACACAATAACTAACTCTCTACTGGAAACCAAGCAAACAACTTTCAACTGACATTCCAGGACATAATGGATCTGAGCTGTGAAAAGAGTCTTCTAACAATGTTACCAAGTAAGCAAATTAGAGTGAGATATATTTTCTACCAATATACGGTTTTGAAGTCCCTATGCACCAAAGAAAGAGGTGCCAGTATTCTTTAGGTGTACTTAACTATAAAAGAAATGATCTGGTAGAAAGCCCAACTAAATATTAAATTATAGTAGTATAATTGTCTATTTTCTGTTCTCAATAATTGCATACAACTTTGAATCATTTATAGTGAAATAAGGTTTAGTGAAAATAATGAAGCAGCAATTAGATAGCAAATCTTATTCTAAACCATGCAAGCAGAAAGTAATTTTGGAATCTTAGAAATTTATATCACGTTTTAAAGTAATTCAGGAAATTATTAAAGTTTTTCACTGAGGTAAATTAACATATTTTTTCATAAATTTCAGTTATTGTTAGTTTTCTACAAAGCAAATTATTTGATAGTATTTTTCTTATTTGGTGTCTATTTTTCTTCATTTTAATTACTTTGAAACAAGCTCAAAATACCTGAGGGAACAGAAATATATTTTTAAAATTCTGCTAAATAGCTATTATTCAATGACACTGATCAATATGCTTTGCACACACCTTGGCATTGGACTAATAGATGACTGGAAATATTCTAAGAGTGTAAAAACAATTTACTGGGATCACTCAAGATTATCATGTCCATTTGTTGAATGAGTTTCAGAAGACCACTAATCTCTAAATAAATTATCATTTAAATGGACATCTAATAAATTTATTACTTAGGTCTCAGAAGACACTTTTTTCAGTGAATAGTTTTATAAATGTTGGCTAGGTTTCTAGCCTAGGCAGCCAAAGCACTTTAACTTAAACTTGAACAACTTCTCAATAGAAATAGCAGCAATAAATGTTACTGTGAGATAATATATGATATTTTGCATTTATGTTTGCTTTTTTAAAAAGGTGCAGGTTCCAATTTTGGATGCAGGGATCATATGTATTCCATTCCATATTCTCAGCAACGCATAAGGATTTGCCTTTTAAGTTCAGCTCTATCTGAGCTGCTCCACAGATGCCTATGATAAGCAACACGTCCTAATGCTCTCAGTTTTAAATATATAGGGGCCATGCGGAAGCCATATAGTTGACTCTGAGGGACTTCTCTATTAGAACAAAATAAGACAGCAATCTGAATTCACTACCTATCATCTATCTATCTCTCCATACAGACATATACACACACATATATGTATTTTAAAAAATAAGGAAGAATTATAATTCCAAAGCTTTAATTTTTCCTGTTATAAGTCAATCTAGAATATTAAAATGAAATTTATGTAGAGATCCCTGACTACTACAGAAATATAGCTCATTTAGATAACATTCTCCTCAATATTTAAATATTTTTTAATCCATTAAAAATTAGTTAAGACAATTTACTTTGTTTCCCATCTTTAGGTCTAAATCATTTAAATATTTTTTTCATTGTTCATCATGATTCCTCATTTTGAAAACTGATTAGTGAGTTCCAAGAGAGGTGGCAGAGACAGAACTTGCAAACTCCAAATATGCACGTGGTAAAATATAAATGATAAGAAGTAGATGATTTGTCCTATCCCTAGGCTGATTCAAAATTCTCCACAGTGTTGCCATAGTTTAGCTCTTAAATGTTATTACTTGGAGTAGCCACAAGACACATTTTCGGCTTATGTTAGGTTCATAAGAGAAACAGGATGAGGAAATTGATGAAGGAAATTATTTGGAGCATCCTTATTTTACAGTACCCTCAAGAGAGTCATGGCATGAAGTTGAAGATTACTGATATATGTAAGTCTAGATTCTTGTTGAAATGGCCATGCAATCACAAGGTAGGCCAATGCAGTACCTAACCACAAATATAAAAAAGGTGCCAAGCTCATTCAGCCTACTCTACATCCCAAAATAGGAGCATTCTAATTTCATTGGGTTGATCTGGCATATTTATATCCCCAATTTAATGAAGCCTGAAGAGTCAAACTAGTAGTGTTATGATGAGTTAACACCACAGCTTTGATTGCTCACCATCCAAATAGCAAAATTTCCTAATATCATTTTATGGGACTTAAAAGACATTAAACTAAATATGATTGCTGCTCCATAAAATGGTAGAACAGTTTTCCATATACTGTATATATGCAAATACAATATCCCATCTCAACCTCCAGTGCTCATAGTAAGTTACCCTTACAGCTTAGATTGAATAACTATTATTGGTTTACATGCTTTTAAATCTTGCATTTTGTGTAACTAAGACAGAGCTAAGCTCTCACAAAATAGAAAATGACTATACACAAGACCATCTGGTTTAAAAGCTTTGCCTCATTATGCAAAGTATCCTTACCCATTTGAAATAAATTCATAATCACACTGAAGACAATGCATATGACCTGAAAATTACAAGGGAATCTTTTTAATGTCAAATGTTTCATATACCTCTCATTCCTTCAGAGAAATGTTGGGCTGGAAGTAGAAGATTAAGAAGAAAATGGAATTATATTCTAAAAGTACAAACTTCAGTGTCTGTATACTGTAGGGACACTCAATTTCTAGCTTTGAGAGCAGCAGTAAAAGCATAAATCATTATTTTATCAGCCACTCAGGATTCCCCAGATTACAGAACTCTTAAAGTTATGAATGTTAGTATATACACCTTAGAATTGCAGGAACTTCTTGTGAGCTTCATTTGTTTCCTTCCAATTGGTTGGTGTAAACAGAATTTCATAAGGTGAGTTCATGAAATGATAGCAAGGTAAGGCTTGAATTTGTTGCTGTAGGATATACAATCTTTCAGTTGTAGGAAAGGCTTTCTATTTCCCCCACTTATGATATGCTCAGTAAACTTTCCTTTATGGCGTTCTCCACTTTTTTTTTACTGATATGATGACAACCATGACAATCATATTTTATAGAGGTATGCTCCTTAACGCACTGATGTGTAAAATAGGTTTACTGCACTCAAAGCTGCACTTTACCAGAGAAACTGTGTCACAATTACTTGACAGTAATGATAGAAAAAATTCAAAATCGCCTTACTTTGGGTAAGCATCACAAGTTGGGATGCGCATCTGGACTATCCAACTTTGCCAAACTCCTTCTTCCTTTGTCTCTCAAGCAAATTCTCTGACAAAATTTCTGTGATCATTGATAAGACCTGGAGCTCTATTTTTCTTTTCAGCCATTTCTTGACTCTTAAATGCTTTTTTAAGTTTGTTTATTTATTTATTTATTTATTTATTTATTTATAGGATGAACAAGGGAGAGGCAGAGAGTGGGAGAGAGAGACAGGGAGTGAGAGAGAGAGAGAGAGAAAATCCCAAGCAGACTCTGAGCTGTCAGTGCAGAGCCAGATGTGGGGCTTGAAACCACAAACCATGACCTGAGCTGAAATCAAGAATCAGACATTTATCTGATGGAGCTACCCACAAACCCCTCTATTTCTTGATTCTTATTTTGAAGTAGGAATACTATGTATTTTATATTTAAGTGAAATTGAAAGCCACAACTCTCTCTCTTTCCTAAGTCTTAAAATAAGTATCTTCTCATACTTAAATTTAATTACTTTGATTATATCACAAATGGAAGAGTTTAAATGTCCCAAATTACCTGCACTTAATATAGAAAGTAAATTTTCAGAACCCTTAAATAAAAATTAAAATAAGTATTCATTCAACCTTTCAAAAAATAAAGAGAAAGAGCCAATGGAAATATGATATAAAAATCAATAGGTATGCAAACAGAATAGTTAAGTTCTAAA
Source organism: Suricata suricatta (assembly GCF_006229205.1). NCBI lineage: Eukaryota > Metazoa > Chordata > Mammalia > Carnivora > Herpestidae > Suricata > Suricata suricatta. The sequence goes on from NC_043709.1 coordinate 88,815,659, forward strand.
CTGAGCAGTAAGGAAATACACATTTACCAATTTTCACATGGAAATTTCACAACACTTGTGAACCTCAGACATGTTAAGGACTGACAAAGGGATCAGAATATAGAGAAAAAAATTATTGTGTGTGCATGTGTGTATGTGTGTGTGTGTGTGTGTGTGTGTGTATGTGTAAGAGGAGGAGGACATCCTTTAAGGAAAGTGCTCTGTGAGAAACTTTCACCCAGGTGAATGGGATGTGATGCTTCCAGGAAGTATCCTACCTTGTATTGGGGAAGCACAGTACATGAAAGTCTGCCTTTTGCCTGAGAAATCTAGAACAGATGAACTCTGAGGTGGGTAGTCAAGAAACTACCTCTAGAGCAGTATAGAACTGCACTCTGAATTTGCTGGAATGAGGATGCAAGTATTCCCATGCACCAGGTGTGGGTCACATCTGTGGGGAGTGTTGACTTACAATCATCTTGAATTCATTCTAAAAGGACCACCAGAGGGTAGAAAGACCCAGAAGACTCTACAAGGGAAAGTCTAGGGGATGGTAAAGGAGTCATTAGCTCTCTTACGAAGGAATATTCAGGAGAGAGGATATCACCAAATTTCAGAGAATCTAGAAGACAATACTTGCAAAAAAGGAGTCAGATTTAAATTTCTGCCAGGTCCAGAGAAATATCTACAGCTTCCAGAGCACCATCCAAGTTAAACAACTTTTCCTTTGCCCTTATCATTTCTCCATTTTTGTTTTCTCTGACCCCTTAAGTATTCCAAACCAGCTAGGAAAGCAGTATGTGGTTAGTTACACAAGGAAGCTCAAGGCAGAAACCGGAAAAGAAACCCAAGTGTCCCTTTACTAATGGAGCTTTCATCTGAACCAGTGAGGCCCAAGATGGGTAGAGAGGGAAAATAGTTAATGCTGAATCAAACAAAGACTAAGAAATGGAGAATCAACCATAGCGTATGTCTGATTGCAGCATTCCAAAATGCTTCCGGGATGAAAGTTAGATATTTGTTATTTCAATTATCCAGTGAATAACTATTTTTATATTTTTTGATTGCACAAACCTGTATGCTGGTTTTGATTTATAGTTATTAATATGCAGGATATTTTAGCCAGGCTAGGGGAAAAAAGCCCTAATTAACACACTTGTTTCTCTAGAAATATATTTATTTCTGCCTTCATTGTGAAAAGCATTTTTGCTTGATACCAATTTATGCATTGGCATTTCTTTCCCAGCATTTTTCAGATAAAATTATGGTGTTCTTTGGTTTTAATTGTTTCTTTTGAGAACCCAGTTATTATTGTTGTTGATAATATAGAGCCAGTAAACCTTTTCCTTGACTGCTTTTAAAATCATCTCTATGTCACTTTTTAAATATCAGTTTTGTGCTTTGTGCCTTCATGAGGTGTTCTTCAGCTTCTTAGAGTTTTCTTGAATCTGTGTTTGATATATTGCATCATTTTGTATAATTGGGGAACTTATCACTTTAAATATTGTTCTGTTTTCTCTCTATTTTCTTTCTGGAACATCAGTTACATGTGATTTTAGATCTCTTCACAATGTATGTCTTTTGTGCTCTTTTAAGTATTATACATTCTTTTGTTCCTTAGTGCTTCAATCTGGATATTTTGTTCTAATTACTAATTCTCTCTTCCATTGTTTCTAATTAAATGTATTCATTGAGTTCTAAATTTGTTATTGTATTTTTCATAGAATTTCCATTTTTATTGTTTTGCATTATGTGTAAAACTTCTGTATTGTCTTGAACAGTAATCACATTTCTATTTAAATGTCTTTAATAATTTCAGTCCTTGATCTATTGTTTGTTTAATTCCAAGTTTTGTGTATACCTGGTTATTTTTTTTTAATTGAATGGTGGCTATTGAGAAGGAAACTGTTTAGGTACCATATAAAGATCTGAATTACATTATATTTCTTGCCAGATCAATTTCTGATTTTGGCAGGAGATCAAATTGGGAGCACATCACCTTTATCTGGTTAGATATTAAGCTGATATAAAGACTGGCTTCAGTCATCTTGAGGACAAGTCTAAACCCTGTTTATCTTCTTACAAACCAGGTCTTCAGAAACCCATTCTCAAGTCCATAGAATTTATCAAGGCGCCACTCCTTGGTGAATCTTAGGTTCCAATTTTTGCATCTCTATCCTCCTATAAATGTCAAAAACTTCTCAATCTTTGACTACAATTTTGAAATCAGCTAAAACCATTGGTGCCAATGTCTGGCTCTTCTTATTGGGTCTCCCTTATTTCTATCATTTTATATTTGCTTGTATGTCATTGCCACCCAGATAGCTCTCTCTGCTGCATTCATACACATACATATATATGTAATTTTCAAACATATAAATATACACATAAGCATATACATTCATACACATTTATTTGTACTATATATAAGTACAGATATATATAGAATATAGCATATATACCTATTGTAATATAGTGCACATATAATTATACCTATGTAATATAGTGCACATATAATTATAGTGCAAATATATATATATATGTAATATGTGTATATACACACATTTAATTTGGTAAATTTTATTATTCTAAGTGAAAATGCTGTGGGAAAACTTATGGACACGTTGCCTACCATTGCTACAAGTAGAACCTTTGACCTATTAGAAAAAGGGAGAATGTATATAATTTTTTGAATTTCTGGTCAATTCTGGTAGACTGGCTCATTTGAGTTTTAGGCTTGGAGTGAGGTAACTATGGTTAATTAAGTATATTTATTAGAAATTCTGCTAAAATGTTTTAAGTAATTTTAACAAACAAAAATCTCTACTTGGAAAGTCCTTTTATATCTAGCTACCAAGAAAAATACCTCTTTGAGGTAATGACAGCTGTAAGATAAGTGTCACACACTGTCGCTCATGTTGATGTTAAGGAAGGAGTCTGCGGCAAGCCTACACAGTTACACATACAGTCACAGCCTCATGCATTTCACAGAAACAGCTGAGCTTGGAGGGTTTTATGTCTGGTTTACATGATGTTGTGGACATAAATTAGTGTAATTTGTGCTTTGGTATCTCAAGTTTCTTTACAACTTCATCCCCTATTAAATCTGGAATAATCTTCCTATCAGAGTAATGTCCTATTTATGAATAAAGGATAAAATCTTTTAATGAAAGATTTTAATGAAAGAGTTCTAATGGTGAGGCATTATTTACAATCATAATTGCACTATTTGGATAATTATTATTTCTCTCTCTGGGATAATTTATTTTTTTAATGTTTTATTTATTCTTGAGGCAGGGAGAGACAGAGCATGAGAGGGGGAGGGGCAGAGAGAGAAGGAGACACAGAACCGGAAGCAGGCTCCAGGCTAACTGTCAGCACAGAGCCCGACGCGGGGCTCGAACCCACCAACGTGAGATCTGACTTGAGCCGAAGCCGGAGGCTTTAACCGACTGCGCCACCCAGGCGCCCTGTGGGATAATTTAAAGTGACCATTCTTTTTCATCTCATCATGTGACTCAGGTTAACATAAAACTTTAAGTTGTGTAATGATTGGACAAATAGTTCAGCATTTTAAAATGATGGAAAAAGTTGTCTCTATATGTATGCTTTAAAATAAAAAATCCAGGGGCTCCTGGGTGGCTCAGTCAGTTAAGTGTCCAACTTCAGTTCAGGTCATGATCTCACAGTTCCTGGGTTCAAGCCTTGCATCAGGTTCTGTGTTGAAAGTCCAGAGTCTGGAGCCTGTTTCAGATTCTGTGTCTTCCTCTCTCTCTGCCTCTCCCCAGCTCACGCTCTGTCTCTCTCTGCCTCAAAAATAACTAGATAAATAAATAAACAAAATAAATAAAATTAATAAGATTAAAAATCCAAATGGGGTATCTGGGTGGCTCAGTTGGTTAAGCGTCTGACTTTGGCTCAGGTCATGATCTCACAGTTCATGCATAAGCCCTAGGTCGGGCTCTGTGCTGACAGCTCAGAGCCTGGAGTCTGCTTCAGAATCTGTTTCCCTCTCTTTCTGCTCCTCTCCAATTCATGCTCTGTCTGTTTGTGTCTCTCAAAAATAAATAAAAGTTAAAAAAATTTTTTTAAATCCAAAATGGTTAAAAGTTCCAAAAAGAAAGTAGGAATTAGATGAATGTAGAAGTTTTAAATGTGAGTGAGGTAAAAGTGAAACTGGGAGGGGCTTTAGTCTTCATTGATCCTACTGTGTACCATTTGACACAAAATGAAAAAGAAAAACAATCATAGTGTTGGTTTATTTCAACATTTATAAGTGCATGTTTATATACTCTTCACTATTTACTATGATAATTATTATTAGTTTGCTATGCTCATACTATGTCTTGAGTATTTTCATAACCTCTTTGAAGTCCTCTGAGGGACATATTATTGCCTCCCATGTTTTCTATATGGAAAAATTAGCACACACAATGTTAGGTGGTTCTCCCAGTATGGGGCAATCGATGCCCTAGACCAAACTGAAATAGGCTAAAGGGTGTGACTTATGTTCTAAAGTCTAGACTCAGGCCAGTAACTTAGTAAGAAAAAGAGATATAATATCTTAATAATTTCCTTATATGAAGCAACATTAATACATATCAAGTTAATAAAAATCCTGTAATGGTAATAAAAATGCATACAGGCTTTCTATGCTAAATTGTCCAATGAGTAATACACAATAAGCATATATAAATGAAGAAAAGAGACTAATTATAAGAAAAAGTTTACTGCCTACACTGGCCTCTATATTATCACTGTAATTGTTTTAAAACACCATTTAAAATTATGTGCATTGAATATTTCTCTTTAATGCGATACAATTCGCACTACGACACTGTGGTTTTTGTAAACTAATTGACTTCAAAGAAAAAAAACAGGACATGGAGACAAGCATTCAGAAATGTTCCTCCACTTGCACCAGATGTCTTCCAAGTCTAAGTACATATCAAAAGTAGTTCATTAAAAAGTATAATTATCATTGGTAAATTATATAGAAACTGATACATTAAAGATATTCCTTCACATGTTTCCTAAATAAAGCAGGCAAATGTTTGGATTAACTGTGTATTAAAAATTAAATATTTTAAGGTGCATAATTTTCAGGACAATTTATAGTTAGTTAAATGATATTGAGACAATACTACTAAACTACTAAAAACCTGACTTTATATTTTTTTAAGGGAAAACTGACTGAAACTGAGATAAGTAGAGAATTAGAACTTGTATGAAGAGTTTAACCATGTTTCAGCTTTTTGAAAAAAAAGGAAATACTACAAAGCATTTAGAAGCAGCAACAACTGATCTCAAACATTCAGTTTTGTATGAAAAAAAACTAGGCAGCATGAGATCTACAACAAATATAATTTTTGTAAATTAAACAAGTACAAATACATACAAGACATAAAGCTATTTATTTCACATGATTATACACATATCCAAGGATATATTTAAAACACATTAGAATAACATTACTTGGGGAGTGGTAGTAATTCTATGAAAATCAAAGAGAGCAGGGAAATAATTAAAAATGCAAAAGGCTGGACAAACTGATAAAGTTTCATGCCATGAACTGACGAATGTGATTAACGCAACAATCTGTTCCTTAGGTCTAAAGGGGGCCAATAAAGACCTGGTTTTATATGTTTGGATACAGAAAAATATTCCAGTTATATTTGTAACTAAAGAGCAATATGCTTTCATTTGGTGTGTGTATCTGTGTGTGTGTGTGTGTGTGTGTGTGTGTGTGTGTGTGAGCCAGCTTTAATCTTATAGTATTCTTTTTTTTTTTAATTTTTTTAATGTTTTATTTATTTTTGATACAGAGAGAGACAGAGCATGAGAGGGGGAGGGGCAGAGAGAGAAGGAGACACAGAACTGGAAGCAGGCTTCAGGCTCTGAGCTAGCTGTCAGCACAGAGCCTGATGCGGAGCTCGAACCCATGAACTTGAGATCTGATGTGAGCCGAAGTCAGAGGCTTAGCCGACTGAGCCACCCAGGTGCCTTCTTATACTATTCTTTAACCTACACTAGTTTCATATCAATTTTTCTATCCAGTGTTCTCTCAATAGCATTTAACTCTACTATTATTCTACTATTATTTATTAATCTTTAGAGCCATCATCACCATTTATATTTTTCTTACACTAAGACATTGCTTCCCAAACCTGTTACTCGTTGTGTCAGCTTTAAAAATATTGCCACCTCCCTTACAGCACATACCTGTTTTATTCATTTTTCCTTCATACCTAATCACAATTAGGCCAATACATTTATTTAAAAACAAAAAAATCACTATCATATATAGAAATCCAGTATTACTTGCCATAAATACTCATATGGATGAATATAATTAAAATAATATAATACTGCTATATTCCAGAATTTAAATAGAAACAAAAAATTTTTAAATCATCATGCTGGAAATAAGTTCCTCAGTATCTGTCTGGGGTTAGTAAGTAAGGAAGTAAGAACAATTCCACTCATTGTTATCATAGTTGGAGAGAAATATGACATACTTTATTAATAAATAGCTGTTTTTTAGTTTTAATTTTTGGTAACTCCAGAAATCTTAATACAAATATAAATGTAATAAGAATGATAAAAAAATGTTCTACTATCTCTGATATGGCTGGAAACAGAATTAATGTCTAACCAAATCATGCAAAATATGGCTTTAGTTTTGAGAAGGCATCTGTATTATCAAAATTGTTTTCTTTTGGAATTCCCTACCAGTAAATCTCTTGTGTACACAGGAAGTTTTCTAATTCTTAATAATTTTTCTCTATCATACTAGAATGTAAAAAACATTTTACATCCACTATTAAAAACTATTAATAAATTAGGAAAGGAGAGGGAGGGACACTTCGGTGGTTGAGTTGGTTAAGTGCCAGACTTCAACTTAGGTCATGATTTCATGGTTTATGAGCTTGAGCCTCACATCAGGCTGGGTAATAGCTCAGAGTCTGGAAACTGCTTCAGATTCTGTGTGTGTGTCTCTCTCTCTGCCCTCCCCCACTCACACTCTGTCTCTCTCTCAAAAATAAATAAACATTTAAAAAGTGTAAAAAAAAAAAGAATAAATTATTTTCAAGTTGATAAAGGTAGTCTGTCAAAACCTAGAGCTGGGATAATACTCAACGGTGATCTTTCCCTTTAAGATCAAGAAAAAGGCCAAGATCTCTACTTTCGCCCCTTCTGTTTACATTGTACTAGATGCTTAAGTCACTATAGTCTAAAAAGAAAAAGAAAGAAAAGACATCCAGAATGGAATGAAAGAATAAAATCTGACTCAATTCACAAACAATTTGATTCTGTACATAGAAAATGTTATTCATAACTAGTATAACTAATAGATAAGTTTATCACTTTAGTGAGATATAAGATCAATATACAAAAATCAATTGCACTGCTATATACTAGCAATGGGCTCCACAAAAATAAAGTTAAAAAAGTAATACAATTGCAGAATGACAAAAAATGAAATATTTAGGAATACTACATTAAACAAAGCATTGAACTTAACAAAGTAAGTTCAATATTTATACACTGAAAGGTATAGTATATTAATGAGTGATATTAAAAAACATTTAAACAAAAGGAGAGACAAAACATTTTATGGATTAGAAGACTTAGTATTTATAATGTGACAATTTCCCTCAAATTGATTTATAGATTTCCAATTCAATCCCTATCAAAATCCCAGCAGGTTATTTAATAAAAATTTGTAAAATAATCCTAAAATATACCTGGAAATGCACAATACCTAAAATAATAGCCAAACCAATTGCCAGTAAGACAAAATTTGGAAGACTATATATCCTGATTTCGATATACTGTGTAGAGCTACTGTAATCAAAACAATGTGGTGCTAAGATAATGATAGATATGCAGTGAATGAAACAGAATTAGGGCTTACATAAACACACATTTATGACTGGTTGGTATTTTATAAAGATACCAAGATGACTCCATGGGAAAAGACAGTCTTTCCTACAAATAGTGAGGGTACAATGGCATATATACATGCAAAAATGAATAAATATTAATTCATAATGGAACATAGACTTAAATGTAAAAACTAAAATTATTCAATTTTAGCATAAATCTTAGGACATATTCATAATCTTGGGTCAGGCAAAGTTATTATGTGAAACAGCAAAAGCAAGATGCATACAGAGAAAAAAATGCTTTTAACGCAATCAAAATTTAAAAACTGAATGCTTCAACAGACAATGTATGAAAGCAATACACAAGCTACAATCTTGAAGAATGTAATCACAAGTCATTATTTGTGATAAAGGACTTCTATATATAAGATATAAGGAACAAAATAAGAAGGCAAACATTTTTTTTAATGAGCAAATTATTTGAATGACCATTTAACCAAAGAAGATACAGAAAAGATTAATAAGCACATGAAAAATGCTCAAGTAGTCATTAAGGAAATTAAAATTAACAGTATGAGAAACATCTTTTTTTATCCACTAGATAGGCTATAATGAAAGAATAGTAATAAGTGTTAGCAAAGGTATGGAGAAATCAAAACCCTCATATATTGTTGATGGGAATACAAAATGGTATAGCCACTTTGGATTTAGTGTGATAGTACCTGAGAAGATCAAATATAGTAACCATATGACTTAGCAATTTCACTTTCAAATCTACACACAGAGAAATGAAAATATACACCCACACTAAGACTTGCACATGAATGTTCATGGCATCATTACTCACCATAGCCCAGTAGAAACAATTTAAATGCTCAGCAAAAGGTGAATGGAAAAAAATGTCTATACAATTGTATGTTGTACTAGGATAATGACAGACATTCAGGCCAATGGGTCAGAACTGAGAATACAAAAAATAAACCCTACATTTTTGAATGGTTGTTCTACAAAGGTGCCAACGTGATTCCATGAGAAAATATAGCCTTTTCAACATATAGTGTTGGTATAATTATATATTATTCCTCTTGGTCTCTGATAATTTTATTTGTCTTGAAGTACCTTTATCTGATATTAATAGAGCCATTAGTGCTTTCTTTTGATTCATGTTTGTATTATATGTGTGTGTGTGTGTGTGTGTGTGTGTGTGTGTGTGTGTATATACACATGTGTCAGACTGCTCATATGATTACATTTGAATTGAGTCACTTATGAAGAGCACATTGTTGGGTCATGTGTGCTGATCCATTCTTTCAGTTTCTATTAATTGGTGTATTTAGATCATTTATACTTAACGTAATTATTGACATATTAGGACTTAAGTGTCCTAATTTTTCATAATATAATATGTATCACTTAAGCCATTTTAAAGTGTATGATTCAGTGTGATTTAGTAGATTCACAATGTTGTGCAATCATCACGTCTACATGGTTCCAAACACATCTATCACCTCAAAAGGAAATCCCATACCCATTAGGGAGTCTGTTTTCATCCCCTGCCCTCCCACCCAATAGCTGCTGCCAACCATTAATTTGCTTTCTGACTTTCAGATTTTTTATTCTGAATACCTAATATAAATGGAATTAAACTGCATGTGAATATTTTGTCTGGCTTCTTTTGGTTAGTATGATATGTTTAAGGTTTATTAATGTTGTAACATGTATGAGTGCCGATTCCTCTTCATGGCTGAATAGTATTCCATTGTATGAATATGCTACATTCTGTTTCTCTATTTATTAACTGATGGACATATGGGTTGTTTCCCATTTTGTTATTGTGAAAAGTGCCACTATAAACGCTTGGCTACAAGATTTTTTCTGAACACCCATTTTCAATTCTCAGCTCTTCACTAGGACTTTTCTGACACCTCCCAAAAAGAGCAGAGTAGGGATGACCCATTACTCTGAGTAGGGGTGGAGGTTTCTCACATGATCTCTACTGATACTGCGGGTAAAACAGGGAGCTTCATAGCCACTCAGTGGACATACATGTCTTGGCTCCTAACTAGACCTTCTCTGGCATCACCCAGCATGGGAAGTAGGATGCTCTGTTAATAGCCTCCCAATATCTGAGGGTCCCAGGGGCCTGTATGTTGTCATGAGTAAAACTGGGCTACAATTTTTTTCCTGTGGCAAAAACAAGCTAATTAGTGTTTAAAAGTTTTCTGTCTTGCTAGACTTCCTTTTTTCTAGTCCTTTGGCTAGAGAAAGCCAGCTTTTATTGGATTTTTTCCCCTACACCTCTAACAGTTCCAGGTTGGCAATGTCATCAAAACCAAATATAGAATACATGGCATAAAAAGAAAACTCCAGAAACTCACCATCATATTGTTCCTTGTGTCCTAAAGTCCCCAGCCAGTCTGCTTTCTGCACACCACCTTCAGAATCTTATCTTTATTTTATTGAGGCATATCTCAGAGATATTATAGGTTGGATTTCAGACCAACACAATAAGGTAAATATCACAATAAAGTGAATCAAATTAATTTTTTGGTTTCCTAGTGCATATAAAAGTTATGTTTACATTATACTATAGTCTACTAAGTGTGCAATAGCATTATGTCTAGAAAAACAATGTACATACTTTAATTAAAAATACTTTACCATTAAAAAATGTTAACCATTGTCTAAGTTTTCAGTGAGTCATACTCATTGATCACAGATCACCCTAACATATATAATAATACAGAAAAATTTGAGATTTTGTGAAAATTACCAAAATGTGACACAGAGACATGGAATGAGCAAATGCTTTTGGAAAAATGGCCTCAGTAGACTTGCTGAACCCAGGGTTGCAACAGACCTTCAGTCTGTGAAATAATGTAATATCCATGAAGTGCAATAAAGCCAAGTGTGATAAGGTGAGCCTGGGTGGTTCAGTTGGTTCAACATCTGATTCTTGACTTCGGCTCAGGACATGATCTCACGGTTCATGAGTGTGAGTCTCATGTAGAGCTCTGGGCTGCTGGAGGTTTTCTCTCTCTCTCTCTCTGCCCCATCATTGTTGGAATGCACTATCTCTCTCAAAATAAATAAGTAAACTTAAAAAATGTTTAAAATTAAAAAAATAAAACAAAACACAACAAAAAAGTAAAGTGCAAAAAGAGGTATGCTTGTACATTGTCCTAAGATTTTAGTTACATAGAGACATAAAGACAAGTATATGTATTCCATTTAGTGGAAATGGTAGTCCATGATTTCTATTTTTTAAGCTTATTTATTTATTTTGAGAGAGAGAGAGAGAGACAGAGAGAGAGACAGAGAGAGAGAGAGAGAGAGAGAGAGAGAGAGAGAGAGAGAGAGAGAGAGAGAGAGAGAGAAGGTGGAGAAGGTGCACGCAAGAGCCAGTAAGCAGGGAAGGGGCAGAGATATAGAAAGAGAGAACCCCACCACGCAGTTTCCTTACTGTCAGCATAGAGCCCAATACGGGGCTCGATCTCATGAACCATGAGATCATGACTTGAGCTGAAATCAAGAGTCCAATGCTTACCTGACTGAACCACCCAGCCACCCCCCAATTTCTTTTTATTACAGGGATACCAATTAGTTATGAAAAGTCTGAGCGACTCTATAAGCTCATGAAGTTATCCTACACCTTGAAACTCTTTATCTCTTCCAGATACATAGGCTAGGTACTTATTTGACAGATCGCCTGTGAACACATTCGAATATGCCGATACATAGCAAATCATGTAAAAATATATCAGTAACATTTATAGTGTTATGTCAGTTTGCCGCCCCTATCCATCATCACTTATACTTCACAAAAGAGAAGATACAAACTTAGAAATTATCAAATTACCCAGGTTGCATCTTCAACTAAATGTGAGCATTTGACCTCAGGCAGTGCTCGTATAGCAATATCTCAAACATAGGAACTATAACGTGGTGCCTGAGCCAAGGTGGCAGCAAGTCTGTCTCTGCGTGTTGAACTAGAGCTCTCTGCATCTCTAATTCTAAAGACAGGTGTGTGTGTGTGTGTGTGTGTGTGTGTGTGTGTGTGTGTGTGTGTTTTACCTGAATAAAGCCAGAGGGTATCAAGTCACCAACATATGGGGAAAAGAAAAAGAGAGAGATTCTGAGCAAACCTTATAAAACTTTGCCAAAGTTTCCCACCTACCACCAACACTGTCAAAATATCCCTACTAAGTCCACAGCAGCTTTTGTGATTCAGAATAGGGTTTAAAGGTGAAATTTCTTTGGTCCTTCTGCAGTTGTCCAAATCAGACCATTTAATGAGTGTACTCTTCCTCACAGCAAAGGAATTTCTATCGCTAAAAAAGTGAAAATTCTTCATGAATTGGTCGATTTGGACTATCCTTTTATAATTCTTATTTATTCATCAAGATAGTAACTGTACTTACCTTAACATATGAAAAGAGTGGAAATAGATTGATGATATAAATCTATGATTAGCTATAATTCTTAAATAAGCATCATCGTATGCTTGCATCATTAATAATTTTATCAGGTATTAAAAGTCTGTATTAAATGCATTGTAAATGAATATTAATTATATGCAGCAATTAACTGTTAATTTGAATAATACATGAATATGCTTTCATGCTTTTTAATTTTGAGTGATTTGATTTTTGAGTATCTATAAAGCCATGACATGATTTGAGAATTTTAAAAATTAATCATCCATATTGATAGTTTCAAAAATTAGAGCGTAAATGTTTTTGTTCCTATAATCTTACTTTTTAACTAAATAAAAGTTGCTGCATCAAGTTTTAGTGTCATTTAAAAATATGTCCTTGTAGAAGTTGCCATAAATGTCGACATTTTCAGCAGCATAAATTTATAGTGACACTGAATTTTTATGACACTATAAAAGTTCCTACTCATGACGACATCTACAGCTGCATTTTCCCAGAAATATAAGAATTTGTATTTTAGACATTGTCGTTTATTTTACGTGGTTTTTCAAGGAGAGGACACTGGGGTAACGAACATTTCTGATATCCCCAAACAAGTCAAAGATACGCCATGAGATTTAAATATCTGATTTCATTCCTCTAATATTTGGCAGCCAAAGAATCTGCCTCCGTTACTTTTACATCAAACTAGTTAGAGAGAAGGAAGGAAGAGTGCAGCTGTAAATTGGATGAGCTCATTAATGGAAGGAAGAACAGATTTTTACAAGGATAAATGGGTGACAGAAACCAAATTGCTACCATTTAAGTACCCAGGGAATTCCAGAACTGTTGTCTTATGGTTCTGCCTAATAGTTAAGACATTCAGAGAAAATGATAGACATTATATGTAAATCATCTTTTTAATTCCTTTGATGTTGAAAAGAGACAATATTTGTTTTAGGGTAAATATAACCAAAATATTTATAACTTCCTTTATAGAACATAATTATATTTAATAATCCTTAAATTTTCTGCTGATTCCTCAAGAAATGGTTAGAAAAGCCTCAAACAGAAATTTCTAAGAGTTGTACATTTTATGAACCACTATTTGCTAATCTCAAGCTCTCTAGGGGAACAGAAAAACTGTGAGTTCCAGGAATAAAACAACTTTGGCAGGTTATTCATTCTAAAGGAAAAGTAACTGTATACATGAAGTATTAAAGGGTAAGAGATCTTATTTAATACAGCAGCTGTCCTATTTTAATATTTATCATGATATTTTCTTAAAATCTCCATAAGTCTGAGGAAGATGTTTACCCTCCAATTACTACTAAATGGTAAATGCTAATACTGATATGTATGTCATATATACACATGTAGTATATAGTATAGTACTATATACTATATAAGGCTACATGAATAGCATATAACAATACCATATACTATATATATATGCATATATATATATATATATATAACACAGTAATATTGATATATATATATATCAATCTGGGGATTCCTGTCAATGGCTCTTTGGGAATGTGATGAGTAATGTGGAAGTTCAGTTACTCCTGAATCCAATCAATATGGCAGTGATTAGCGCCAAAGTTGAAGGAAACATTTAACTGTCATTTCAAACCCAAGAGATTTCTGAATTCTCAGTATTAGGAAAAGCATTTAGGAACAGGAAAGTTATGAAAGGAAACTAAGTACAAACAGTACATAATCAAGATATCAGTGTTGATTTGGGAAGCTGGAGGTAATACAGACAAAGTGTTCTCTCTTGAAATCAGATCTCCAACAAGCAATGTTCTTGTACATGGAAATAAAGGATTCCTCACACTTATGAAGCCTTCAGAATTTTAACTAAGATTCAGCACCTGTGTAAGTTTCACTGATAAGTGTAGACTGAACTTTCTTATTGCCTTGTAGGCTTCAGATTAAATAGGATAAATTTAGATAAAAACTGGAGGTAGGCCAGTTTTGATGTGTGAAGGGGAGAGCTGAAATGAAACCATCTATAGTCACACTTTCTATACTAATATGGCTCAATTATCTGATTATCTACAGTTTGCATTTATACAAGTTTACTATTCTGGATAGTTTTCTCCCCATGGTATTAGTTTCTATTGCTGCTGTAACAAATTACTATAGTTAGTAGTTTGACATAACACATATTTATTATCTCACAGCTCTATGGGTCACAAATCCAGCTATAATGTGGCTCAACTGGTTTCTCTTTAGAGTCTGACAAGGCTGAATCAAAGTGTCTATATGATTCCATTGCTCTCTGAACGGTGTAGGGTAGAATGTATTTCCAGTCTCATACATGTTAGTAGACTTCAGTACCATATAGCTGAGGTCTCCATCATTTTCTTGTTGAATTTTTCTCAGCTTCTAGAGGAAGCTCACATTCCATGGTGTATGGGCCTCTTTCTTCCTCCATCTTTTTTTTT